>NC_143523.1:41280141-41591391 GCF_031878675.1 Megascapheus bottae
GACATGCTCTTCTTGGGGCTCGCGCTGGGAGGCGATTCCCAAGTGCAGTGCGCTTGCCTCGCATCCTGCGCTTACTCTTTAAGTGTGGCAAGCCACACATAGGGGGACTGTCCTGCTTCTATGGCAGTAAAAGCTTGGACCAACATAGCCATGTTCCGACGCTGGAGGCTCCTCATGCAGCAAATACGTCACAGGCATAACAGGATAACTATGGCCAGAAATCCCATTAATGATCCCATTCCCGCCCACTCTTTCAGGTGCCCCACTGCCAACAGGATCCAGGAAGAAACGTCCTGCAATAGAGCTTCATCAACCCGGGTAGAATTCACACTCGTAATGGCAGTCCGCAACCGCATCATTAATACATCAAATTCTTCAGCCCAATTTCCTAAAAGATAACTTGATAATTGTTTAGATAAATTTGCAGCATATGTAAACTTATTATACACCACATTTGTTACACACAGACCCTCATACTTCTGCTCACATCCCAATTGTGCCAATTGCCACAAGGTGTCCACTTGCTCCTGTACCAAATCGATACGCTGATTCAACATTAACCCCCCTTTTAATTGGGCATTCGCCACCTGTTGTAAATCTAGGGCTTTAGCAGTGGTGGCAAACAAATCATTCATGTCTCATTAGTTATGGTGAAACAAACTCCTCTCCTTATATTGGGTGAGGGAGCCTATCAGTATACAAGATGGACAGGACAAAGAGATCCACGTGTTTTATCTCTACTACAAGTCTCAGCAGAAAGTTATTAGAATGGCATTACTCGGCCCCTAGCATCTCCCCCGTTTTTATCTTAAAAAAGACAAAACTTAGGATATGTGGGGCTACCACCATATTAGATCGGCTGTGCCTATCTTAGGTGTCTCCAAGCTCATTAGTCTTCTTCATGGGATCACCAAGTCCTTTTTACTTGGCTCCTGTCTTAGGTCGATAGGCTAACAGCTGGGACTTGCCCGTCTTTGACTACCAGCCGTCCATTTAAGCAAATCAGACCTGAGGGGATGCACCTACTTCCATGGGAGCAGATGACTGTCACATTAGCATTCACTTTCTGCGTTGACTTTGTAGGCAAACAATATTACAATTATAGCACATAAAAATAAATCCAAACTGATCAATCCCAAAACTGATCAAGATAACAATAACCCAAAGTTAGAATATTGTCATTTGTGCACATAACAATTCCAGTCCTCACATTCAAAGCGTTCTCTGTAGGAACCACAGTGTCAAGGACAATACTCGCAGCAGTAAGGACAGGAAAATACCAAAGTACCGATGAGCTGGAAAGCATTCTCCTCTGCCTGTCCAGGCACTAGTATACTGAGTGGCTCTGACTACAACAGAGAAAATAGGGAAACATTCCAACATTAACTAAGAAAACAACATTCACACAAGCCATAGGGAATAGCAGGGCAATGGAAGAGTTAGAGGAGTCTTCCAGTCCCCCCCTTTTTGTTTTCCAAAAATGACTCTGGTCCCTTCATTTTTAGGGGGTTATGGGCGAAGATCCATTTTCTGTAACTTCTTCAAGCTGACTCAGGGACGTCGTCTCTATATTTCGTCAGGGACTTTAAAAAGCTTTAGCCTGTTTTCAACTATTCTGAACCCAAACACAGGCTTTCTAAATCACTAACACTTAATTCTCTTTCTCAAGCCTGCGCTTTTCACCTGTTCTTAAACTGTTTACTCCCGTATAGACTTAGATTTATTTTACACACATTCGCAGTCATTCCAATCTGAGCCCATTTTGGTTCTATTCTAAAATCTCTTTCATTGAAAAGTAGAAAATAGGCCTCGCGCTCCGTGAGGTAATTTTTTTTTTTGACATTTCATTAGAAAATAGGCCTCGCCCTACTGCTCTGGCCAGAGACTCCCACAAGGTTCCTCCCTTCCTGGGACATTGCCTCGCCTTCAGTGAGGTTCCTCCCTTCCTGGGACATTGCCTCGCCCTCCACGAGGTTCCTCCTGAAGTGACCCGCGCTTCGGAGGTGATCTGGGAATGATTAAAATCCCTTTCACACGCACACACACACACTGGTTTAGTCTTTGAGGAGTTTTCTTTCTCTTTCTCCCTGTGTCTTTCTCTTTGTCTTTTTTCTCTTTCCCTGTGAGCAATTTCAGCCTATATTTTTCCTTCAGGTTTCCCTAGACACCCCCTAATCATTTTCCAAATGGTTCTAACTCCAGCTTTTAACATGCCTTGCTCATAAGCAAAGTCCAAATCCTTCCCTAATTTATCCCAAGAAGCTACTGTAAGGTTCCCTGATACAATAAACCAAGGAGCCACAGTTTCACACTCATTAAGAAATCCTTGCAGTGTACCCTTTCTTAGTTTCAGCCCCTTAGAATGCAGCAGCTCATTGAGGGCCAGAAAAATTGGATGTGACGTCGTGGCGCCCATGTTCAGTTAAGAAAATTGTCACTTTGTTACGCTTTCACTTTTCCCTTATTTTTGTTTCTCCCCGGGTTGCCGCTCTCTCTCTTATCTACAGAGTAGAGCCCCGGACTATGCCCGCTTTGATCGCGGATTCCCACTTACCTGGGAACTTTCCGGTGCACCGCCCTGACCACAAGGAGTTCTGAATCCTCCGTAGAATGGCTCCCTGTACGGGCCACCACTTGTCGCTTCCGCCTCGACCAGCAAGGAAGACGCGACACAGGATTCTTCTCCAAGTGGTTTATTCAGGAACCCTTAACAAGCTTCTTCCTTTCTCCTTCCTTTTTCTTCTCCTCCCCCGGGACTATCCCTGGTCTTATAAGACCTCCGCCAATCCTGAAAAGCCACGTGGGAGATGCCGATAGGGCCAACTACGCGGAAGCAAGCCAGAAGCTCAAACTTAGCCATATAAGGAGTTGTTTTTCACAGAGAGCACTCGCCATCGGGATGGCGGAAGGCGGAAACCGGCGCCATCTTTAAGGCGCAGCCCTCGCAGCTCCCCACAATTCCCTACCATTACAGGAAGTATACAATACTTCCTTCTTTTCCTTCCTTTCCTCTACAACCGTGCCCTATCCCTATGCCGATTTCTTTTTCATTGCCAGCATTTTATTTGGTGGTACTTGCTCTATTTATCCAGATTAATTTGGCTTCGTTTCAGCCATTTTATGCCTCTTTATTCCTTTTGTGTGACATAAAAATAAATAAAGCAAGGAGAAATAGTCCCAGCCTGTTTAAAAGCCCTCATTCCTTCTGTTTTCTAAGGCTTAACAAATCATCAAGCAATGAGATAGGACTGAAGGAGAATTCTCTATTAAAAGGTAAGGGATAGAAATATGAAAACAATTGTACATACCAGTCAGAACCTGCTAATGTTCCAGGAGCTTAGAAAAAAGATGCTTCTTGAAGTAGGAACATTAAGTCAGCCTACTCCTGCTGAGGGGAAAGGAGTAGTACTCAGGGAGTATAAGGGAAAACAGCATGCAGAAAATCAGGAAGGCATGGGTCACCACTGGACAAGGGAGGCAGTCACATTCTTCTCAGTAAATACATTGCTGAGAAGTAAAGACTTAGGCTCAATGGTTTCCCTCATTTGTCATAATCAGTAGAAACCTTGGGCTCTCCTAGCAGAGATTTGCAATAGAGCAAAACCTTGATACTAAAGGCCATATAAAGTAGGATGCTAAATGAAAGGATCTTTAGGATATAGAAACATAAGCCATATAATGAATGATTGTTGTTCTTAAGGTACTATGTTATCTCTCATCTCTTTTGCTGTCCCTTGGTTATCTCATATTATTACAATATCTCACTTTGTTACCTGATATATCAGATATATTTGTATTTGGTTATTTGAAATTGGATAGGGAACGGGGGAAAACAAGATGAGGGGTGGGGGTAGGGGGGAGGGAAATGGGGACCAAGACATGTGAAAGGATATCGATGTATGGGAATTAATGCACCATCTATCTGGCAAATATCATGTAACCCTTCTATTAATTACAATAAAAATATGTGAAAAAAAAGACTTCAAAAGAACAGTCAGGTTATGGCCAATGAAATTTTATTAAAATGATTGCCAGTGGTGGTTCATGCCTATAATCCCTAGCTACTCAGAAGGCTAAGATCTGAGGACTGAAGTTCAAAGCCAGTCCTGGCAGACAAATCTGTGAGACTCTTATCTCCAATTAACCAGCAAGAAAGCCAGAACTGTAGTTGGCTCTGGGCATTTTTTTCCCCTACCTCAAGTGGTAGAGTATCTGCCGTGAATAAAAAAGTAGTGAAAGAGCATGAAGCCTGAAGCTTTATCAGTTCAAATCACTATCCCATGACCACCCCTAATTATCCCATATTATAAAAACTGCCCCAACATTATGCGAGTTTGTGTCTATATAATCTTAGTGATGAGTATTTTGTCACTTCTGTCTCTTCATTGCTTCTATAAAACTAACCCTCCAGGTGCTTACTCTAGAGTAAAAAAGAAAACAAAATGAAGTCTAATTATGTTCCTTCTTTGCTTAACAACCCTTTACTCTATCCTCATCACTGATGAAGTTAAAAACAAAGCCTTGATTGAAGTGACTCTACTTTTTAGCCATTAATGATACCTCTTGAAGCATTTTTTGTGTTCTATATATTGTGATCCCAATGGAAGAATTCTGCTTATAAGAAACCATTTTCTCTGCATGCTTCCTACTTTTCTAATTATGGACAGCTTTCAAGGTGTAACTCCATTATTAAATTTTACATAATGTTAATCTTATGTGTTGGAATTAATTCAACACTCCTCCATGATATTTTCTTCCACTTCTTATAATTCCCTTATAATACTTGTCTTAATAAATAGTCCATTATAATCAATACATTTTCATTATCTACTCTATGACAGACAACTACAAAAAAACCATTGATTCTACAAGACTTAGTTCTGGCCTCTGAAGATCACATAACTAGTGACCAAAATAGATACAGATGCAGAACTTAACAGAAGTCTCCCATATGACACATAGATTGATGAGATCAGCTGTCAGAGAGGACAAAGGGACCATTCTGGGCAAGGTCACAATGCTGTATCAAAGGCCATAAGACAGTTGAAGATAAGCTCAGATTGTTCTGGGGAGCAGGGATAGTATGAGCATAGATCATTGATAACCAATTTAAAATGAACTAAAATGAATTTAAAAATGAATTTAAAGTGATAAATGCTCCAGGTAATGCAATGGCAAGTTGGTCTAAAGGCACATGACAGACTAGAGCACTGTGCGCAAGCACTAAGGGAATTTATGGCTGACAGGCGTTAATAAATGTGGGAAGAGAATGATTGAGGCAGATGTCCCGGTTTCTAGCAGAGACGACTGGCTGGCTGAGTGGATGGTGGTGCTGTGACCTAAACTCATCAATAACCAGGACAACCTGAGATTGATCCTTTCAGTTTGGAAATTGTTGAAGGACCTGTAGATAGTTGGCATTAGTTTAGTCATATTGTTGATTGTGAACTACATATTTCGCTCTCTTGTTCTCATCTCTCGCTCACACTCTATCCTCTCTCACACTAACATGCACACACACAAGCACACACACACACACACACACACACACACACACACACACACACTGTATTATCTTCTTGTACTCCTGATCTTCCTCATAGCATCAAGCACAACACTTTAGAACATGGCAAAAAGTTATTTTGGGAATAACAGAGAAGTGGATGTGTGTATAAGACCTTGATATATCCCATGTTTCTAGGCCTTAAATTTCCAAACCTATAAAAGGTTTTGTTTCTTTTTTAATTTATCATAAACATTTTTCTCGTGGTAGTAAAGATGATGTACAGAGGGTTACATAAATCAGGTGATAAGTGCATTTCTTTTTGAACAGTGTCATCTCTTCCCTCATTTTCTCTCAGTTTTTTTTCCCTCTCAACTCCCCTCCCTCACAAGTTGTATGGGTCACTTCCAAAATAATGTCTAGTGAACATCACTACTATATTTGTTCACTCTTTTTCCCACCATTTCTGTGTTCACTTTTCCCTTCCAAAAACAGATGAAATGACATACAAGACAAAAGGTACAAAATTCAAAAACAGGAACAAAGGACAAAAATACAACAAAATAACAAAAAATCTCTTTATGTCCATATCTTGGAGTTCATTTTGATTATTATTTTATATTATATGCAGATAGCTATTGAGCTATTCTTCTAGAAATATCCTACAAAAGTTTATTACCAAAACATCCGTATGTCCCTTCTTTAAGAGGATCAGATTTTTTGAAAAGACAGAAACAAAGGCATATAGAATAACATGTTGCTTCATTGCACAATTTCTTACCTTAATAGTCACTGAAAATATACTGAAATGCATGAGACATAAAATCAAAATGATACAAATAGAGATACCTGAAGAAAAATGACCATTACACTCATTCCAGAAAGCTTCAAATACTGACGCAACAAGATTAAAGAGAAGAAAGCAAGCCATGGCTCACCCCTGTAATCCTACCTACTCAGGAGACTGAGATCTGAGGATTGCAGTTCATAGCCAGCCTGGGCAGGAAAGTCCGAGAGACTCTTATCTCCAATTAACACCTAGAAAACTGGAAGAGGTGCTGTGGCTCAAGGGGTAGAGTACGAGCCTTGAGCTGAAGAGCTTGGGGACAGCACCCAGGCCCAGAGTTCAAGCTCCATGATCAAAAAAAAAAACAAAACATAATGTACCCAAGTCATAATCAAATGAATCTGTGTGGAAGGGCTCCGTGTAGAATTTCAACATCAGGAAAATATTTTGTTGTTGTTTTGTTGCATTTCTTTATGTGTATGCCATTCTACTCAACGTTTTAAAATAACATTTTCCTTTTAGTGTAAAATCTTTATTTCATGATAAACTTGAAATACGATGTCTTTAAATTTTAGTTCTTCCCTAGGGAAGTGGCGTTTAAAAAATATTTTATGCTTAACAAATGGCAGAGGAGCAGATTCCAGTTCACATTTTTCTGCCATGAGAGATATACAAATAGAGAAGCATAAAAAATGAAATCCATCTGTTTAGAAGGACAGTGTATGAGTGGCCCATCAGAAAGATACCCTGATCGGGCAGACCCATTGAACTCTGAAGCAGGGACTGTGATATGGAACCCAAACCAAAATAGTTAACTGTGCTTATTTAAACAGAAGTTTAAAAAGAAACATAGAACTAGCAAGGGGGCTCACACCTGTAATCTTAGCTACTCAGGAGGCTGAGATCTGAGAATCACAGTTCAAAGCCAACGAGGGCACTAAAGACAGTGAAACTTTTATCTCCAATTAATCACTGAAAAATGGGAAATAGAACTGTGGCTCAAGGAGTACGGTGGTAGCCTTGAGCTGAAAAGCTCAGGAACAGTGCCCAGGCTCAGAGTTCAAGCCCTATGACCCACAATAAATAAACAAATAAATAAATAGAAATATTGGCTGCATTTTCCCCTCATTTGTAATAACTAGAATGTGCCTATAAATCTCCAAGTGAACCCAATGGATAGTAAAAGACATGATTAATTAAACAGCAGTCTAAACATTCACACTGTGAGTCCAAAGGAAGATATTCTTAAAAGAGGACCGCAAGGGCTCAATAGTTATGTGTCTGTGTTCATATATAATGATGTTTATTGAAATGAACTCCAAAGAGAGAAAGCAAGAGGTTATTCATTGTTTTGTTTGTGGTTCTTTTGCTTTTCTCTTCTCTTCTTCTTTTTTTGTTGGGTTTATTCCCTTCTGACACTATTTTTTTATTTCTGTACCCTTTGTCTTATTCATAAGCTTATCTGATTTAGGGAGGGGAAGGGGAAGCACAGAAACAGTGGAACAAAGGGTGAGTGGATTCAGCAGTGAAACCCACTAGACACTATTCCAGAAATGAACTGCAAAACTTGGGGAGGAGGGAAGGAGGGAGTAGGCAAACCTGAGAGAGAATGAACGATAGAATGAGACTGTTCAAAGGCAAATGTTCTCATTACCTGACTTAGAAAACTGTAACCCCTTTGAATATCACCTGTATAACATTTTTAAAAGAAATCCTTTAGATGATTAATGTTTGTTTTTGTGTTATCCTTTCTCTACAATGTTGGAGGATACAAGTATCTAATAAAAGATATACCCACATCAGCTACAATAAAAAAAAGAAATGTACTCTTTACCTGACGTGTATAACAATAACCCCTTTGTACATCGCCTTTGTAAAAACCATAAATTTTAATTTATTTTTAAAAAATTAACTGTGTAAATATAGAATAAAACTTACTAGAATCAAACAGGATAAATGCTTCAGGTTAGGTAAGGAGTTTGAGAACTGGACCCCAATAGCACAAAAAACAAAAACACATCTTAAATCAAGCTACCAAGCATCTGCACAAAGAAGGAAAGTGAGGAATGCAGAAATAACCCAGAAAACACATCTGCAGGACATATTTATTTTGCCAGTCCTGGGGCTTGAACTCAGGGCCTGCGCACTGTCCTTGGGCTTTTTCCTCAAGGCTAGCACTATTCCTCTTGAGCCATTTCTGGCTTTTTCTATGTATGTGGTACCAAGGAATCAAACCCGGGGCTTTGTGCATGCTAGGCAAGCACTCTACCACTAGGCCAAACTCCCAGTTCCTGCAGTACATTCTTTTGACAAGGAACTAATATCCAAAATATGTAAGGAACTACAAAAACTTAAATGCAGAAACAAAAGTCCTGATTAAGTGAGCAATAGAACTAAGTAAAAATATCTCAAAAGAGGGTATTTAACTGACCAGTGGTTAGACCTTTAACATCATCAATTATCAGAGGTATTAAAATAAAAATCCATAAAGATTTATACCTCACTTCAGTAGAAATGACTATTTACCCAGACAACAAAAGATAACGAGTACTGATAAGGATGTGCATACAGGAAATAAAACCTGTGTACATTACTTGTAAGAATGCAAATTAGTACAACCACCATAGAGCACAACGTGGTGCTCTCACAGGAAAAAATTAAAATATTATATAGTCCACCAATTCCACAGAATAAATACCAAAAGGAAATGAAATCAGGCTCCCTCCATCCCTTTCTATGTAAAAATTTCCCGGGGGTTTCAATATGACATTTTTACCAATATATAATAATATGACTTGCCATCCCCCAATCTGCTGGTTTTCTGCTCTTGCAAGAATGGGGACCAAGACATGTGAAAAGGTATCAATGTATGTGAATTAATGCACCTTCTATCTGGCAAATATCATGTAATCCTTTTATTAATTACAATAAAAATATCAAAAAAATAAAAAAGAATACCATATTATTAGAAGAGAGTTCAAGATTTCACATATAAGCAAAAACATGCAGTTTTTTTCTGATTTTGGTTCACATCTATTAACATGGTTATCTCCAGTGTCATCCAATTTGTTGCAAATGACAGACTTTCTTCTTCATTATGGTTAAATAATATTCCACAGTATATCTGTACCTCATTTTTTTTCTCCATCCAAACATTTGTTGTTGAGTACCTAAGCTGTTCCATACTTTTGCTACTATAAATAATGCTGCCATAAATTTACCTGTTCTTTAAAATTAAAAGTTTTATTCATAGTTTGGCTCATTGTCTCCATAAACTTTCTTGATTCTCTTTAAATTAATAATAAAAAAATTATATCGGGGGCATCCCTGGCTAGCTAGAAAGATGGAGAGCTGGAGGATTGCAGTTGAAAGCCAACCTAGGCAGAAAAATCCTAGAGACTCCTTTAAATATCCAACCAAAGCCAAAATAGAGGTACGGCTCAAGTAGTATAGTATCAGCTGCACAAGAAAGCTGAGCAAGAGTATGATATTCAAAAAATTATGTGGTTAACATAAACAAAGGAAGGAGGTTCAAAATCAAAGGTCTCCCAGGGGTTCAAAGCAGGACCTAAATTTATTAGGTACACTAAATGTCCCAAATACATGTCCCAAAACTCATGCAGTGAAAATTTAAAAAAAAAGATAATCAAGTAATTTACCCACAAGAATGGCCTTTTTCCAGGGCCGGGAGTTTGGCCTAGTGGTTAAAGTGCTTGCCTAGCATGCACGAAGACCCAGGTTCGATTCCTTGGTACCACATAGACAAAAGCTGGAAATGGTGCTGAGGCTCAAGTGGTAGAGTGCTAGCCTTGAGAAAGTCCAAGGACAGGGCTCAGGCCCTGAGCTCAAGCCCAGGACTGGCAAAAAAAAAAAAAAAAGAATGGCCTTTTTCCTGAGAAAATTTCAGTTTTTATGTTAAACTTACTGTCTTGCCTTTCATATTAAATGCTAACCTATAATTATTTATTTGATACAGGAAAATAATAAAAATATGTCAGTCTCTTTGTGTGTGTGTGTGTGTGTGTGTGTGTGTGTGTGTGTGTTTATTTTCTTTGCTATTGTTTCTCACTTACTTGAATACATATATAACTCAGGGGATCAATGGTGTTAAAATTAAATTTTAAAATTCAATTTATAATAAAAATACACCAAAAATTCTGACTGGTCTTGTAATCAAAATTGATCAATCGGCCATCTGTGAAATTGGTATGTAAACAGAGCTTGAAATGAATTCTGCATTTGAAACTGGACTTAATTTTCCTTAGATAGTTCAGGAATCTTATATCAATGTCATTGCATTTAAGGGTGAGTTTGTTCATAGTACCATTTATAAAGGCATGGAAAAATCACAATGAAACCACTTCATACTTTAATGTATGTTAACAAATAAATGCAGAACTAAATAATATCACATTTATGTGCTGAGATTATCGATAGGATGTCATCCAAGCTTACATGGCATGCATGAGGCTGTAGGTTCAATTTTAAGACTGAAAATTATTCAAAATAATAAAAAGCAATGCCATTTATGTTAGACTGCTATGACATTGCATAAGACTAGTGTGAATCCAGGCAGAGTAGTTCACATGTGCAATCTCAACTTCTCTAAAGGTGGAAATCAGGAGGATTGTGTTTTGAAACCAACCAGGAAAAAAAGTTAGTGAGGCATGCCCACACACACATCATCTCATTCAATAAGTCAGGCCTGGTGGTACGTGCATGGGAGTCCAGCTAAAGTGGACAGGCTATACATAAAGGGATTGCAGCTGATAGTCGGAGGCAGACAGAAGGCTAAGTAAATAAGCACCCCTGCTTGACTATAACCAAAGTCAAAAGGACTGGGAGGCATAATTCAAGTGCCAAGGCACTTGTCCATCAAGCGTGTTGTCATTAGTTTAAGTCTAAATTGAAAATACACTAAGTTGGTGTGATGATGGAGCCAAGTCATATATATGTGTAAAACTCCTGTGTCTAAGAGAAAGTGACAAAATGATACCTCCTTCAGTTATATAAGCCAAGTTTATGTATTCAGACGTTGTAGGGGTAAGCTAAGCTACTATCTCCTCATTACAGGATGAGGATGGTAATATGAACATGTGTCTATATGTATACATCTGCATTTGAGTTATGAGGATTGAGATACGTGAGATGGTGTGTGAAAAACATGGAACTGTGATTTTGAATAAATTATATTTATTCAGCCAAAGACCTGTTATGTGGCACTTGAACTTGAGATTCTCCTGTTCTCATCTCCCAAGTGCTGGGATTACAAGTGTGTGTTACCACGTCCAACTTTGAATAACTTTGTTTAAAGATTGAATAACCTCCTGAAGAAAGGTTTGCATAGGGCACACAAAAGAATGTAAAGACCTTATTACACAGAACACTAAGCCCTTGAATGTAGCACAATCATCAGCACAGTCAATATAAACCAAATATAGCTATCTAAGTCAAAGTTCACAAATATGAATTATGTAAAATCTGTCTTGACTGACTTTTCAATTTCTAAAATGTCTTTATTGAGTCATCAACAGAGGAGCAAGCCTAGAGCCTTACAGAGAAATCTCTAGCTAATTCTAGAAATCCTTTTGGTTCGGGCATGCTTTGCCCAGCAGTCTACGTCAGGAGAGTGTTCAGCACTAAGAACTAGCTATGGTGCTAGCACTGAGGCTTCTAGAACAAACTGGAAGAATGTTTCTGTCAGTAGAGCTGTGAGCTTGTATGACAAAGCCGGAACCTGGCTTTTTTTTAAATCAGAAGCATGGGCTTAAGTCCCAACTTTTCCTTTTACTGAATGAACTTGAGCACATCACATAGCCTCCAGCCAGATCTTCCTCTTCTGTTACATGAAGTTTAGAAATAATCTTCTTTGCGTCTTGCACAGGTACTGATCATGAGGTACAAAATATGACTATTTTGGGTGCCACTGTCCCCAGTATTATTATTTCCTGTATACATTGCACTCTTTTAATCATCCTAGTTCCATTCGTCAGTCCCTTTACATAAAATGACTTAATTGGCAAGGGTTGCAGGACAGAAGTTGGGAGGCCTCTTGTCTATCTCTAGGGCTTGGGGGATTATGGAAGTGTCACCACAGTGGCTTCTCCTTTCCTCTCTGCCTCTCCCTTTCATTGCAGAAGATGCACTCTCAGAGAAGCGCTAAGCCATCTCCTGCACAGGGCAGAGGTGACAAGTCCTTTAGGGTCAAGCTCTCAGGTCAGCTTTGCTTGTCCTGGTTGGTGGAGGAGAGAAGAGGTATGTGCAAACTGTAACCAAAGCACACAGGGAGTGGGCCCTGGTGGCAAGGAATGTGCTTGCTTCCATCCAATCAGCAAGATGATGGAAAATGAAATATTCCCCTGGTTGACCACATATAAAAAGATACCCTTGTCACTACATCATTTCAAGAATGCAGATGTATCAAGCGATTCTTCCTACAGAAAATCAATATGCAGCGATGTCTGAAGTCCTTCAGCAAGCTTTAATTAGTGTTAAAGAACAAAGATTGGAGAAGATCTAGTGGTATTTGAGAGAGGAAAAAGAAAACCTAAATACTTCCTAATCACGAGAGAATATACAAAGTAACCATTTAACATGTGCTTAAAATTCCAAAGGAGATACCGCCAATATGATTTTTACATATCTCCAAGAGGCGTATGTTATTCTTGATTTTGAGAATCATTATGCCTGATTCTGACTAAACTTGGTCAATTTCATAAAGATGTTATGCAGTCTGATTCAGGAGGGCTCACAATCTTACAAGGTACCATTTTATTTGGTGAGCAGACACAACCCTTTTCCCCAAGGGACAATACCCCCCTTCACTAGGCGAGTGTCCACTTGGCCTGGGAGAGATGGACCTGTGGGAATCATAAACCAAGCCTTTCTGAGCAGGGATGATTTGGCTGTGGTGTAATATATCAGCTCCAGACTGTCAGGAACAACTGATAAAGCAGAGCAACGGTCCCTGTGAAGCACAGCTCCTTTGCAGGAGATGGCTACGGTGATAATCACCAGAACAAACCATAAATTCTGGGCTTGGAATTAGGAATGGCCTGTAAACATCAAATAATAGGTGTCTAAATTGAAAATGAAACTATCTGTTGCCTGTAATAATTCTTGCAGGGTGGCTTAGAGAGCCAGGAACGTTTGAGACAGGCATGGGCCTTTTCAGTATCTGCTCTTGGAAAGCTGAGAATATTAACTCCTCCCTTCATCAACCTCAGGGAAACAGCTAAATGAACCAGTCTGGAAATCAGAAGCCATAAAATACTGATTTAGCATAGTGCAGCAAGAGCAGGCATGGGTCAAAAATAATACAGAAAAACACAAGGCACTGCATTTGATGATCTACAGAAAAGGAATAGGCCCAAATAATATACATGGGACACTAATTCTCACTCACCTATAGAAAAAGCATTGAGGGGGGGGAGACTTACTTGACTCGCTTTCACCCCCAGTAAAGAGGTACAACTCAATTTCTTGTGAATATTGATTACACAGGCATTTTAAGGATATCATAGTTAGAGATTCAGGGTAATTATAGAACAGTGCTAGGAAATCTGGTCTACAACTTGAAGAAATGCTTAAGTACTTCATTTAATAGCTTAGAATCATATATAATAAACACTTTTTCTCTCTGATGATACGAAGGTTTGAATTCAGGGCCCTGTGATTGCTAGGCAGGCACTCTACACTTGAGCCAGCCTCTTCTGAATTGGTTATTATTTTATAACAGAATTTCGGGCTCTACCTTGTCTGGCCTGAAGCTGCGTAGTGGAAATGGCATTATCCTGACCAGCTCTTTTATTTATATTATTGCTATTGTTTGGGATGGATTTCATGAACCTTTTGTCCAGGTTGACTTCTCACTACAATATTGCTGACCTCTGCCTCACAAGAAGCTAGGATGTTAGATATTAATCACCAAGTCAGGATATGATAAGCACATTATTATTTTGAGGTGGTCCTAGGGCTGGAACTCAGAGTATGGGCATTATCCCTGAGCTGTATTTGATGAAGGATAGTGCTGTACACTTGAAACATAGCTCCACTTTCAGCTTTTTCATAGTTTATTGGAGACAAAGTTATCAGGATTTTCCTGCCTGAGCTAGTTTTGAATGACCATCCTCAGATCTCAGCCTCCTGAGGAGTTCAGATTACAGGTGTGAGCCACAGGCACCGGGTCATAAGCACATTTTAAATTTAAGTAAATCTTCTGAAAATACAAATTTATTACTTGCATGAAAAAACTACTTTTCTTTTTCTTCTCTTTTATATTTTTATTATCTTTTAAGTAGTTGTACAAGGGCATTGCCACTGGAATAGCCAGTGCATGAATACAGTGTATCAATGAAGAATATTTTTGCCATTTTATAAATAGAACATTCTTATAAATATGTTTATATAGCCACTAAACCATTAATACACAAAGAAAGGAAAACTGGGATTTAAGAATGAATGGTATACAAATACATAATTTGCTAAATAAGTGGAACTTCACTACTACTCCTGCTAGATCAATGTATATATGCACTCCCATGATCTGGTTTTGTTTATTCTCATTTGAGGTTTCTGGCATTGTAATTAAGTGGAATGTTTCCTGTGTTGTATGGAATACAAAGCAGTTAAACACTAATATGGGGTGAGGTGTTGGGGCAGCGATATTCACAAGACCTGACAAGTGGAAATGCCTAGCATAAGCTATCCTCCAGAACTGATAAAGGACCATTCAGCTAATAACAGTAAGATAGGATCTATTTGCTCATCAGTATGAAAGTATCTACACATTTAAGTACTCTGTGTAGAGATAAGGACAGGATACTGAATGTTTTAAAGCATCCACTGTGAGTAACTCCAGCTAGAGAGGTAAAGCAAAAGATATCGAATTGATACCCAGTCATTTCAAAGCATAACCAAGGACTGTGTCTCAATTAGGGATGCTTCCATACAGATATAGGGCCTTTATTGTATCCCCAATCCTTTGGTCCTACTATACTGAGAATACTCAAGTCAAAGAAAGAGAAAACAAAAGAAAAAAATATGCTCAATATTTTAGAGTATACAGGAGAGAAAAGACTAAATAAGACCAATGATGTATGCAACAAAAATCAAATATTAATGGCTTATTTAGAATGTGCCAAGCACAAGACCAATAGTCCACATACTTTTTCCTGACTTCTCAAGCATCTACTCATCACTAATAGTGAGTCTGCACTGGGCACTGCCTGATAATTATTATCTGTGTGTTGGGCTGGGAAAGAAAATGAGGCTCCAGGGAATAAACTGGAGTAAACTGAGTGGTGCATGAAAACCACAGAGAAATGGGATGCAAACTCCTAGGTGTCTCATTCGTCATGTCTTAATCATGATGCAACCTAATTGCTTTTAGCAACATAATTGCTAAAAGCTAGCTCATAAGAATATATCTCAAAGAAGTAGGTTAACAGAGTTCAACCAAAAATAATCCGTCTTTATTTAAAAAGCAATATTGCAACAACAACAAAAAGTCTAGACGGAGAATCTGGTCCTAAATGTAAGTTAATTTCTTGGCACTTTCTTTTCTTTTCTTTTCCTTCCTTTCTTTTTTCTTTCCTTTTTTCTCTTTCTTTCTTTCTTTCCTTCCTTCCTTCCTTCCTTCCCTCCCTCCTTCCTTCCTTCCTTCCTTTCTCATCTTTCCTTTCATCCTCTCTCTATATTTCTTTCATCCTCTCTCTATATTTCTTTCTTTTTCTGTGGGTATGGAGGAATTTAAACTTTGATAGCAAGCTACTAGAAAGTGTATAGGGCTTTTGACATGCTGATGCTGTAATTAATAGATAACAGAATTCTAACATTCTCATCTTCAACTTCAAGATGTCTTATTCTTTTTTTCATATAGTTTTTATTGTTTTTAATAGAAGGGTTCCATTATATTCACCAGATAGAAGGGTGCATTACTTCACAAACATTGATACCCTTGGTCCCCATTTCCCTCCCTCCACTCCAGCCCCTCATCTTGTTTCCCCCTTTCTTATCCTATTTCAAATAAACAAATACGCATATATACAATACATCACATAAACAAGGTGAAACACTGTAACCATATGAGATAACCAAGGAACAGCAAAAGACATGAGAGATAACATAGTACATTAAAGACACGTGTTGCCTTATTTTATCTTAGTAAACAGCTATCGTTTTTAATTTCCATTTTGTGAGAAGAAAATGGAGGCTTGGAGAATTAAGTAACAATTAAGATCATACAAGTCATTGAGTGATGAACCTTAGGACATTAAATCAAATCTGTCAAGTTGTTATCTTTCAACTTCTTAACCACAGTATTATTCTCTCTAGCAAAACTAGTGCTAATGCTATTTCTCAACATTTCCAAGAACTTGCCTCAGGAAGACTACAATTGAAACCATACTCCCTATCAACTAGAAAATGCTCTAGGTGGTAACAAGTCAGTGGCAAAATGAAAGAATAATGACAAAATGGCCCAAACCCCATGGATTCCATTTCAGTGCAAGCATGGACAATTACACCTGTTGCATAAAATAAATAATACTTACTTACCTTCATGTCTTACTCCTCCCTCTCTCTAGATGTCACTGGTATTCCTTTGATGGGTCTCTAGTAGAATTGCACAAACTTAATTTGACGTTTGCCCATCCTTCTCTCCATCTCTATCTCAGGCCACTTCTTCTCTTTCCATTTGTGCTTTTCCATAAATATCACACACACACACACACACACACACACACACACACACACACACACACACACACAGTGTTCATGCCAAATTCCCAGCCAGGGATTTTTCATGCTCCCTATGATTTGATTTTGATTATTTCCTACTCCTCTACCTAATCTCACTTGCAATGCCATTCTGCCAGGAAGGCTTCCCAGACTCTACCAGCCTGTGTTAAATATTTACTGTAGCATTTTAATAATAAACCATTTTTCCATATATTTTTATTGTAATTAATAGAAGGGTTACATTATATTCGCCAGATGGAAGGTGCATTACTTCACATACATTGATCTCATGTCTTGGTCCCCATTTCCCTCCCCCCTACCCCCACCCTCATATTGTTTTCCCCCCTTTCCTATCCAATTTCAAATAACCAAATACGCATATATCCAATATAACAGATAATAAAGTTAAATACTGTAACAATATGAGATAACCAAGGGACATCAAAAGAGATGAGAGATAACATAGTATATTAAGGACCACAATCACTCATTATGTGGCTTTTGTTTCTATATCTTAGAGGTCCTTTCATTTAGCATCATACTGTATGGCCTTATGTATCTAGGTTTTGCTCTATTGCAAATCTCTGCTAGAAGAGTCCAAGGTTTCTACTGATTATGGCAAATGAGGGAAACCATTGAGTGATAAACCATTTTTTATGATGAGTTTATTCATCCCAAGTAGAGAGACCAAAATATACTCTGAGAGTAGAAGACTGGTTTGGGTATTTTTCACTGCTGTGCCTCCACACCTAGCATGTACCTGATGTGAGCTTTATCATTCTATTAGTTATATATACATATCTGGTGTGTGTGTGTGTGTGTGTGTGTGTGTGTGTTAAGAATGTTAGGCATTTTATGAGACCACTGTAACTGAATGAACCTGATTATAATCCTAATTTTCTTGCCAGAGCAAGCAGTACTCTGTTATTACCAAGTTGTGTTCACAGTAGTTATGTCTACTATAACCTGGTATAGTATTTTACTTGTATAATTGAAAAAAATCTGGTACTAAACCTAGAAGATATGCTACAGTGTAAGAGATTTAAAATAAATCTGTAGGATTATCTCATAATGATTTTTTTTGTGGGGCCTTGAACACTGGACCTGAATGCTGTCCAATTCAAGATTAGTAGTCTACCATATTGAGCCACAGTGTCACTTCTGGCCTTCTGGTATTTAATTGGAGATAAGAATTTCATGTACTTCTGTGCCTGGATTGGCTTTGAATCATGATCCTCAGATCTCACCTTCCCGAGCTGCTAGGATTACAGGCATTAACCAATGACACCCAGTTAAAATTTTAATTTTTTGTTTGCTTTATTTGAGGCAAATAGTCTAGGCTGATCTTGAACTCATGAGTCTCCTGCCTCAGCCTCCTGAGTGCTGAGTGTAATTTTTAAAAATTGCCAGCATTAAAATTGCCTTGTGAGTTGTGATGATATTTTTACCATAGAATTTTCTGCAAGTTACATGCATAACCTTAATGTGTTATATTTAGTTAAAGTATCATGTTTTCTAAAAGCTTTTAACCTTTAACATTTGGTTTGTAAAGGATCCTTTTTTCTGAAATTAGTTAATCCACATTCATTCTGTTCTTGAGATTACACAAGGTACTTCAACAATTATTTGTAAAAAAAAGACTTGTTATCATAATATCTATTCTCCATATTTCATGGGAATGGTTACCAGTTATTCAGATAAAGCATAATTTTAAAGAGTTCTAAATATTCTTTCTCAAATTTTGTTGAGCATCAAATTCTTCCAGGAAATCTTATTTAAACGTACATCTGGGTTCTTCAAGTCTAGTTGAAAATTGAACTTCTGCCTGACCACCAAGTTCACGGGTACCACTGAATCAGTAGGCCCATGGACCAATCTTTGCCTTATTAACAGTGCAGAAAAAAAGGGAACATTCCTATCTAAAGACTATAGGCTTCAGCAGCCAGCATTTTCTGTTCCTCGCTTTATGCCTTGAATTTTGGCACACAAACACACATCATCAATCCAATGCTATGAATGCCAAAACTCAAAAGTCAGTTACTACTTTGCACCCTAGACAACCCTTCTGCTTTAAAATTATCAAAACGCTGGAGTGGTAGCTTGAATGTTAATCATAATAGTGGAAGATGTGACCTGGACTAATTCTAGCAACCTAGAACAGATTCCTAAATGGTTTCTCATTACCTACATGTGGCCAGAAGTTTGCCTGAAAGCGATTCTATTTCAGAAGTGTCTTTTCTAACGGTTCACAAGAGTATGGGAGAGGTTTCAGCTATGGATTTTAATTGACCAGAAAACTACTGGGTGATAAAAGCATCAATCACTATACACAGAAAATAATGCACTTTACGAAAGTAAACTTTACTAAGCCAGAAATCACAAAAATTAGACAACTGGTTAGTGACAAAGTTTATGTATAAGTAGAGTATGTAATGTGTTCATAGGGATAGTATTTTTACAAACTAAAATTTCTGGCATAAAATTGCTTTTGAAAAATTTTTAACTTAAATTCATATAAGCAATAATTATTTGATTGCCCACTCTCAACCAATAAATACACTATTTTGTTTATTCATTTTATCTAATTCAAGTAGCAACTCTGGGATAAAAATACTATTTTTATTTTATAAAATAATATTGAACCAGGTACATTAAATTATTAAGGAGTAGGGGCCAGGAGTGTGGACTAGAGTTCGAGTGCTTGCCTAGCATGCATGAAGCCCTGAATTTGATTCCTCCATACCATATACACAGAAAAGGCCAGAAGTGGTACTGCGGCTCAATTGGTAGAGTGATAGCCTTGGGAAAGCCCAAGTACAGTGCCCAGGCCCTGAGTGCAAACCCCAGAACTAGCAAATAAAAAGGTTATTGAGGGGTAGAATCTTTTTTCTTTGCACTGTATTGCATTTGTTAAATGTTTGTATTTTCAGTAGTTGCTTTTATTCCTGAGTTATTATTTAGATGTGGACTAAATAGGCATATGACATCTGGTCCATTGGTGTGTCAGGATAGTACTATTCCTGCAATAATACAAAGAGCACTTCTATTTATTCCTTGTTTTGGGTTCACATCTCTGACCTTTCTCCCTACTGGAGTTATATCAAGCTTGGATCTTTCATGAGTATTAGTCATAAGTACAGTAAAACACAGTGAGTCACTGAAGATCAAACTATCCCACTCACCTTCTGCTGAGGTTTCCGTATAATCAGAGCCTACTACATTTTAATACTAAACGTCTACAATCAAATTATCTGGACAGAAAGAGGTCCTAGAAAACCTAGATCAGACAGAACAAAGCCTTGTTTAAAAGGGCAGAATGGTAACATGGCAACATAATAACAATGTGGAGTTGACACCACTACAGAACTCCTTGCCCCAGTCCAATGCCTTGATTTTTTAAACCTTAAATAGTATCACATTGTACTTAGACAAGTTGGGAAAATGTCAAATGTTCAAACTAAGTACATGCGCAAGTCTCAGAAATAGCTGTCTGAATGACCAAGTAGCAAACGAATGAATGAATGAATTGAATTGTGAATGAATACATGAATGGAATCTCCACTGTACACAAAGGCGCAAAGCTTCTAAAATCATGAAATGTGTACAAAAGAAACTGACCTTCATAGAACAAGTGAGCTATCACTCCGACACCATGCTGATGCCTGAGCCGCGTGGGTTCTTCTTGAGCATTTTTATTACCCTTTATTACCTTTCCTTTGGAACTTCTGCTCTTAGGACACATGAACAAAATAAATGTACAATCTGTTCACATCAGTTCAAGGCAAAGACAACTGGAATTAGTACAGAATTTGTAGATTTGTTTTGACTACTGAAAAGGAAGGGTAGAAACTCAGCTGACCATCCCTATGCCTCAAACTATTTTCATGTCTTTACTTTCTGTGTTTATTCTCAATTCCTCACACTCAACCAAATTCTTGCTGCAGATGGAGCATATTTCTTGATGCTGGGAAAAAATTTATATTCACATCCCATGCTTGTCTTGAAGTAAAATGCCTTCAGCTGGTTGGGGCCTCCATGGCAGCTAAATTATGGCTCCCGGGATGGCAATACTGCATTTGCACCACTTGAGAAGCCCCACACAGATACAGTTCACCACCTAAATGGATTCTGCAGTAAAAAGGCACTCATTTAAATACTAAAGCCATTGTGCATGAATAAATGGCAAAATAAAGCAACCCCTTTAAGCGCATTGTAGCATTTAACCCCAAACCATTCAATTTCCCTTTATTTGTTCCTCTTTAATAACTTCTTTTCCCTAGGCAAAGCTGGCAGAACACAGCGTCATTATGACCTTGAATTTGGTGTAAAGCCAGGAACACATGTTGACACTGTCAAGAGCTATGCGAGATGTTTTTGCCATGTTATTTTCAAACAAAGTCTGTCTGAAGAAGGAAGAACCAGTTGAGATTAAGGACTTTTCTCTCTAGAACGTCCATGATTGAATTGCCTGAAGTCTAGGCTATTTATTTCAACTGAATCTGGGGAGACAGAGGCAGGGATTTCCCCGAGTTGATAGTTTTCTCTCTCAGGTCTGCAAAGGGAGATAAGGTGAATATTAGAATAATTATCCACTATGTAAAATGTCCTAATGAATTCATGTTTTGTACCTCATCTAGCACACTCTTCAATCAGAATGTCAATAAAGTACAAGCACTCTTGCAGATTATCATAAATCCTTACATATATCTGTATGAATATTTTAACTTAAAAAGACTCTGACCACTATACATTCTACCTACTTTCTTTTCTGACATTTTGTAACTATACCATGTTCACAGACATACTATCTGCTTCTCAGGGTGGAACTTTCAAGCACTGCTTGGGTTTCCATGAATTAAATGAAAACCATTGTAGAATTAAATCTTCATTACCAAATCTTACTAAGATATTACTACTTTCCCTCTAAAATTTCACTAAAATATCCAGACACATTGAAAAATTGTTCATTAATAATAATGTTTATAATTAATCTTTACAATTATATCTTGAACTATGTTTAGAATGATTTGCTCTCCAATAATATTTCAGATGAAGTCAGCTTTTCTGGTGGTTAGTTTCTTTAAAGTGTGCTAAAAGAAAACTGCTAAGTGGGTAAAAATACAAGAAATAGATAACTGAGAGCTTAAAAGGAAGACAAAATTGTAAAAAAAAAAAAAAAACAGGTAGCCATGATCAAAACTTGGAAAACTCTTTCACTGCTGGTAAACCTATTTTAGGAAGGTATACTGTTGTCTAACTAAATTCATCATCTTCTTTCAGACCCCAAATCCTAGAAAATTCTGGATACAAAGGGAAGGACATGAAAATTCTGCGTCCCATTATATAAGTAGAATTCTAATATTGGCATATAGCATTAGATTCTTTTTGCCAACTACTTTTATCTATTCAGACTCCAAAAGGTACAAGGGTAAAAACAAAGTAATATGTCAAACCAACTGAACTGTGTAAATCGAAAAGAACTACAATTGTCCTATGAAATGTGTTCATGAATCTATAGTTCCCATGCAGATCTAAAAGAAAATGTAGTCAGTATATAACAGTATACAACTTATTCAAATGTGGCATAACCACTGATTCATACCACATGCCAAAGGAAAAGGGCTTGATCACCATCTGACAAATTGCCTAAAGGGAGGGGAAAATGTGGGGGGAAGACAATGCAAAACATTTGGCCCCTGACCATACAGTAGACAACCTGTTTCCAGGTTACTGAGTGACCAGAACTCAGAATAAGTTCTTTTCTCCAAAACTCCTTTACAACTGCCAAAAATAAAAATAAAAATAAATTGGGAGAGGTGAGGTAGAGGTGACGACAGAAAATAGAAGTTACGATACAAACTTAATGAAGACGGCAAACCATAATGAGTACTGGTAGAAAGGTAAAGATAATACTGGTGAATATTTTGTTCTTGACCTTAGAACTCATAGGTTAATACCCTTTCCTCATATAGAAACATAAGCCATATAATGAATGATTGTTGTTCTTAAGGTACTTGGTTATCTCTCATCTTTTTTGCTGTCCCTAGGTTATCTCATTGTTACAGTATCTCACTTTGTTACCTGATATATCAGATATATGTATTTGGTTATTTGAAATTGGATAGGGAAGGGGGGAAACAAGATGAGGGGTGGGGATGGGGGGAGGGAAATGGGGACAAAAAAGGAAAAAAAAAGAATAAGACCTCTGGACCTTTTGAGGGTAGCAGGAAGGCAGGAGCAGGGATTCCTCTCTTTTGAGCTTCAAGTCTCTCCTCTAGAAGTTGAAGTAGAAAGAAGTTTGCTTTCACATGATCTGATATGCCTGGTGATGTTAACAACACTATGGCCATTTTGACTTAAGCTCTCGAGAAACTAATTCTTTTGGTTTATTATTAATATATCCTCATCTGTCTTGCTTGCCTGCCAGGTTCTGGAATTAGTATGCTTAACTTTATTGTCCTATTGTATTTGAGAATCTAATGGTAAGCCACTGAAATTCCTTTCTTAAAGTAAATTAAATATAATAAGTTTATAAAATACTTCTTACACTGAGGATAAAGCAGATTCGACTCATGGGCCAATACCTAAAAGAATAATAGAGCTAATGATTTTATTAGACAGAAAGTTCATTGTGGTTAAATCGTGTGCTGTTGGCTAGGATGCCAATTCTATTCCACCTAGGCTATATTAAAAAGTATATAGCACCTATGATAACAAAAAATGTGACCCTAGAAAATTTTCCTTAGCACATAAGAGAACATAGCAGCAACAATTGCCTCATAAACTTAATAAGATTGTTTTGTACTTTAGATCACATAGGTAGCATCGCATTTAGTACATAAAATCACACTTTGGAAAATTTGTATCTGACTTCACTACATATTAGAAAGTAGTTACAGCAACTGGAACTCTTATATATGGTAATAGGAATATAAAATAATATGACCATCTTGGCAAAGAGTTTTGCATGTGCTCAAAAAAAGTTAAACAAATATTAATCCTACAAACATTAATCCTACAAGCCAGCCATTCCACTCCTCTGTAATTATTCAAGACAAATGAGAACATGTATATGAAAAAAACTTATATATGAATGTCCTTAACAGTGATATTTATATCAGCCCAAAGCTGGAGTGTGTGTCTGGGGGAGTGGGGGAATTAATAGTTAAAACTATAGACTATCTTATCCTTTCTTTCTTTTTTTTTGCCAGTCAGGGTCTGGGCACTGTCCCTGAGCCTCTTTGTGCTCAAGACTAGTCATCACTGCTGGTTCTTTCTGAGTTATTTATTCAAGATATGAGTCTCATGAACTCTTGCCTGGGCTGGCTTCAAGCTGTAATCTTCACATCTGTCTCTTAAGTAGCTAGGATTACAGGTGTAAGTCACTGTCACTCAGCTCAGTCTATCCTCTCTATGGAATATTATATACATCAAGGTTCATTTTCATTACTGAGACATAGTCTACATTATGTTAAGAAAGTCTAACCAACATCATCATCTGTGTAATTCCTTTAGTGTGAAGTTCTAGAAAATGAAAAGCAATCAATATTGACTAAAAAGATGATCGGTGTTCCCTGTGATTAAAAGAGTAAATAAACTACCAAGAAATGTGAAATAACTTTGGAGTTTAGAAATATACATCTTCGTTTCTGATACTGGCATTCTGGTTATTAGGTTTTTTTTATTCTTTCTGGGTTTGTAACAGCTATTTCCTAGATCTCAGGCTCATGAGCAGCTAGACTTACAGGCCTAAGCCACTTGCACTCAGCTATCATTTTGATTTTGATGTCAAAACTCATCAAATAAAGTACTTGAAAAATATAAAGTTATTGTATGTGATAAACACTTTGCAAAATAGTTTTACAGTTGCTTAAAATTTAAATAAATATTAACCATGTAAGCTACCTTTTCCACTCCTACATATTTATTCCAGACAAATGTTTTGAAAAAATATTTTGGGGGGCCTATCTAGCATACACGAAGACCTGGGTTCAATTCCTCGGTACCACATACATAGAAAAAGGATGGAAGTGGTGCTGTGACTCAAGTGGTAGAGCTCTAGCCTTGAGAAAGTCCACTGGCAAAAAAAATATTTTAGGCTGGGCACCAGTGGCTTACACCTATAATCCTAGATACTCAGGTGGCTGAGATCTGAGGATCAGGGTTCAAAGCCAACATGGGCAGAAAAGTCTATGAGACTGTTATCTCTAATAAACTATTCAGAAAAGTCAGAAATGGTACTGTGGTTCAAGTGGTGAAACACTAGCCTTGAGGCTTACAGACAGCATCCAGGTCCTGTGTTCAAGCCCCAGAATGAGCAAAATTAATAATAATAGTAATAATAATGATAATAATAATAGTAACAATGGAAGGGAAAATACAAAAAATATAGAACTATCAAAAGGGAGAATCATATTGCTAAAATCCCCTCTCCATACACACACACACACACACACACACACACACACACACACACGGGGACACACACATGATCACTAGTAATATGTCAAATAGAATGCCCAGAAAATCAAAATAGCTAACAGCAAAAAAGTTTTTTTGATTAAAAGTAATTTTATGCTTCCTGAGCATTTCCAATAGGCAGTCATGGAAAACTGAACTCTTAATGTTACCCACTGTGGAAGAAAAAAAACAAAACAAACAAATGAAAAACTTCAGCCATTTCATCAATAAATGGCACTGTTGTCCAATCCAGGTGCTCATGCTAAGTGCTTTTCCCAAAGCCAGCATTCAATATATCAGCGGGCTGCATTGGTTCTGCATCCAAAATATGAGCTGGATGCATCTTTCTTCATCACTACCCCGTCACCTCTCTCTAAATTATTTGTGCAAGTACACTCGCCACCTGGATCACTGCAGGGTTTACCCCCCAAATTGTCCCTTTACTTCTACAATTAACCTCTTCCTGCAAAACCCAAGCTCCGCAGAGTAAGCCAAGTTGATAGTTAAAAACTCTACAACTGATCAGAGGATACCCCTTTATGAATAAATTACAGTTCTTTCTGTCACACATAACAGATTTTTTTTAAAGAAAAGAACTCCACAGAGTTTCACATGGCCTACTCCCTTTTCATTTTCCTCATAATCTTCCATCTCCACCACATGGTCTCCTCTGACTCTCATTCTTAACTTCCCTAAAATATACAAAAATCTTTTCCTCAGGCTTTCTGGCCCAATTTTGGCCTCTGCAAGGAAACTATTCCTCCAGACAGCATCATCCTTAAGTTTCAGATGGTCTCAATTCTGACAATCCTTTTCTGCACACAGATCTAAGGCAGACTTTCGATAGTCTACTTTATTTTCTCTATCATAATTAATGCTGATACATTATTTACTTGCTTATTTATTGGCTTCCCACCCCCCCAATGGAATGTAAGCTCTATAGGAGACACTGATTATACCAGTAGTAAAATTCTAATCAAGAAAGGCAGGGTATCTCCCGCCTACAATCTCATCATTTAGGAGACTGAAGCACGAGAATTAGAAGTGTAAAGCCAACCTGGATTGCAAAGTCACAGCTGTTACAAAGAACATGTGTTAGTCAAACATAAAGAGTAAAGAGGCTACTAGTAAAGAAAAGGAATTCCTAAGAACTATGAACTAGTGAAGGCCTTATAGCTTATTTTATAAAGTCAGTGATGACTGTAAACAATTTTAAATATGTTTTAAAACAATTCTTGTCTATGGGCCGGGAGTTTGGCCTAGTGGTAGAGTGCTTGCCTAGCATGCATGAAGACCCAGGTTCGATTCCTTGGTACCACATACATAGAAAAAAGCTGGAAGTGGTGCTGAGGCTCAAGTGGTAGAGCTCTGGCCTTGAGAAAGTCCAAGGACAGTACTCAGGCCCTGAGCTCAAGCCCAGGACTGGCAAAAAAAAAACCAAAAACAATTCTTGTCTAAATTTTTTCATTATTGAAACCCAAATATCTCCTGTAGCATGAGTACGGTAGAGGGCACTGTTGGCATCGACTTACTAGTACCACCATATCATTTTCTTGTTTAGATATACATAAATGCATCAGTCTTAACTTTCAGATTCACTCTGTATAGAATTTACTGTTCAATGAATGCATGCTCAAATGAAAGTAGGGACTGTGACAGTATAAAATCTATAATACTTATCTGGCAAGCAATGGAATCAAGGAACATGATCTTATTCATATATGACCTCATTAATTTTTAAACTATAGCTTGATATCACTTTTACTAAATGCATTCCGAGGCATTAGATAAATTGAGGTGATTGTATCACCAATTGTTTTTCTATTACTAATGTTGTACCTTTACCTATTCTTTATACAGAAGCTCAAGTGTATTTTCATTTCCATAATGGACATGTTTAGATTTACTACCAAGTTGCCTGTAAATAACAATGATTATATTCTTTTTCCCAATATTTTTGTAATGTATCTCATCTACTTATTCCACATATTAATAATGTAGAATCACCATGGAGAAAAGGCTTTCTTGTTTGTGTCTTAAAGGGTCAATCTCATATTGCTTCACATTGTATAAGTTTTTGATTTTGTGTTAGTTTTTTTTTAGCATTTAGGAAGATTTTTTTTAACTATTCTATTTTATTTTATTTTTTTTATTTTTTTTTGCCAGTCCTGGGCTTGAGCTCAGGACCTGAGTACTGTCCTTGGACTTTCTCAAGGATAGAGCTCTACCACTTGAGCCTCAGCACCACTTCCGGCTTTTTTCTATGTATATGGTACCAAGGAATCGAATCCAGGTCTTCGTGCATGCTAGGCAAGCACTTTAACAACTAGGCCAAACTCCCGGCCCAACTACTCTTCTTTAATTCCTAGAAACTAACTCTAAATCAACCAATCCATGGGTGACTACTGAATCTTATCAAATGTTTTCATATCTCTATTTCTACAAACATGTCATTATTCTACAGTTTTAATATAGCTACTACTATTGAATATAATTAATTATACTATTATATTAATTATATTATAATTGAATTATATTCAATAGTAGTAGCTATATTAAAGATTTATTAACTAACTAGAGTTAGTTACGATGATGATGATGATGATAACGATGATATTGATTTGTTTTTATTTTCTCTTAGTTTACTTATCATTAAACAATGACTTACAAGAGCCAGTTCAGAAATTCTAATTCCACAATGCAAATTCAGCACAATGTTCTAACCTCCAAAATGTTTTCTAGAACGCCCCTCACTGGCATTTGCAAACAAGGACTCAGTCATTGATTGCACATTCTATTTTGAACATTACATTACCATCATTTACTATTACTATTTTGTTGAAATAAGAGAAGCAGTTACTTTCTTTCTTATTTATCTTCTTGTTTGGGTAGTAGGGATCCAACCCAGGAAACAAGTGCTTTGCCACTGAGCAACTAACACCCTAGCCCCGAGAAACAGTTGCTTTCAATAGTCTTTAAGTTAATATTTCTATTAACACCTGATGACAAATATTCCCAGTTCAGGCTTTGTAGCCAGACAGGCAAGAAACATGACGCACACACAGCCTGGCCATTGTAAACAATGTTCAGTTCATGAGAAGGGAAAAGAAACAATGTTTGCAAGGACTATATGTTCAGAAGTTTGAGATATGCACTTTGTTCATCTTCTAAGACACTTGTAAATATAAACCCTATGTTTAATATCTTAATCTAAGATAGATTCCTCTGCAAAATCCACCCTCCAATTTCTGCATTATCTTGTCAGCTTTCTTTGAGAACTTTTCTAATAAAACCTATTCAGTATCACTAAAAGCACTGCAGTATATATTTGGTGACAACAGGTATCTACTTTGTCTGTGAAATGACAGGAAGTCTATGGATACATGTCAGCCACCCAAATTCCACTACACTTTGGAAAATTTAACTCACAAATGTTGCTTTCAGAAATCATTACGATAAGATACTCTCTTCAGCATAAAATAATAACTTTGATGAAACTTATAAAATCACACACAATTAGCTACTACACCCAATAATGTCTTCTAGATATTACTAGTTATTCATTCACCAAAAATGAGTTATATTTCTAATATGTTCCATTATAATTCTAATACATTCAAGTCATCATATTAGATAAGAGGATTTTTGAAAATAAGGCAGTGAGGCTCTTGTCCTTGAAGAACCCATGCTCTGATGAGAGACAGTGAAAGAATTCTAAAAAAAATTGACTTTCACATTTACCCAGTCGTCCAGAAACAAGGACATACTAAATCCACTAGCACAACGATGTTCATTGCAGCACTATTTACCACAGTGAAGATATAGAACCAATCCAGATGCCCCTAAGTTGATGAGTGGATCAACAAGATGTGGTATTTATACACAATGGAATTCTGTGCTGCTATCAGAAAGAACAACATCGCCCCATTTGTAAGGAAATAGAAAGACTTAGAAAAAAATCATATTAAATGAAGTAAGCCAGACTCAAAGGAACCTAGGCTTAATGGTATCCCTCATTTGTCATAATTTGTATAAACCTTGGACTCTCCTAGCAGAAGTTTATAGTAGGGAAAACCCTAGATACATAAGGCCATATAGGATGAGGCTAAATGAAAGGACCTCCAGGATATAAGAACAAGAGCCATATAATGTGTGTGTTCTTAATGTACTATATTATTTCTCATTTCTTTTGCTATACCTTGGTTATCTTATATTGTTACAGTATCTTACCTTATTATCTGGTATTTTGTATATATGTTTATTTGAAATAGCATAGGGAAGGGGGGAAAACAAATGAGGGGCAGGGGTGGGGGAGAGAAATGGGGACAAAAATATGAGAAAGAGTATCAATGTTTGTGAAGTAATGCACCTTCTATCTGGCAAATATAATGTAACCCTTCTATTAATTATAATAAAAATATATTTAAAAATTAAATGTAAAAAAATCATGAAAAATAAATGAACAATGTTTAAGAATAAAAGAAATAAATGTTAAAAAAAGAAAATTGCCTTTCAAAAGATTCTGAGTGTAAAAATTTGTAAGAATAAGATTAGAGAACAGTTCTTCAGAATGAAGAGGTGTGTATATGAAAGAGAGAGAGAGAGGGAAAGAGAGAGAGACAAACAGAGAGAGAGAAAGAGAGACAGAGACAGAAAGAGAAAGAGCAGGAATCCTTTAAAAGCTAGGCATGAAGGTATACACTGTCATCTCACTTACGTAGGAAACATAATTAGGACATTTCAAGGCCAAATCAGGCATTAATGTGAGTTACTACTTGAGAGATATAGATGATAGATAGATAGATAGATAGATAGATAGATAGATAGATAGATAGATACATGATAAATAAATGGAATCTTCAAGAAAGAACAATTCTCAACTATTAGATTGCTATATGTAAATCTGAAACAAAATATTTCTTCTTTTCTTCCTTCTTTTGCCCCCCTTTTTTCTTTCTTTTCTTTCCTGGTGGCAGGATTTACATACAGGGGCTTCACATTGGCTGGGTTTCCTTGCTCGTGGATGGCTGAAGCCCAGCTGCTAACTGTGAGACCCAGGTATGATTAATGATTTCTACTTTTCCTTCCTATAAGAAGAGAGAAAAAGAAGAAAAACAGAAATCCTTATAGACAAAGACAATTAAACTATCATTCTGCTAGCAAGGCCCATCAGGAAAGAAAACTGCTAGCTTGGCTGTTTAGTACAGGCCCTGCTGATTGATTTAGCAAGGAAGGAACCTTTGCATTCTTGTAGGTGTGGAATTATCCTCTCCCTGCTGCTCCGAAGCATCTGATCCACAGGCCAGCACAAAGAATGCTGAGTTCTTTAATTGAGGCAGTAACAAACAGAACAAGAAAGCCTCTGTGGCAGAGCATACTGAGAAGACAACTAAAATTACTACTCCCTGCAAAGGCAGGGTTTGTGGGTCCTGGGAGGGGGCCTACAATGGCTCTTGTAGTGGTAGAGTCTCCATTCAAACTCCGGGGCCTCTAACAAAGGCAGAACTATTTTAGAGGCCAGTGAAAATGTGTATATCAATAGCTTTCCCACACCACTTTCTGCAGGTGAGAACTAAGCAGCAACTATGAGAGCATAAATGTTCATCATTAGCTCAAGCTAAGCTTGATGGATCAAAATAGGAAGGCTTAAAGAGAATAAGTAACACAGGAAATGTCATTCTGCTAGCATCAAGCCTAAGTATATGCCCACCCAAGTTGAGAAAAATTACTGTGTTTCTATCAATGGTCTTAAAAGTCAAAAATAATTTAAAAAGAATCCCATTGAGCATCTACTTACTCAATTGTGAGTGTTTCAAAGGAAATTTTGAGTATATATGAAAATAACACGTGTCCACAGCTGTATGTTACCATTCTAGGGCACCAGTCTGCAATGGCAGCTGACAACATACACAAAGTTCAAGCCAACCAGCGAGGCACTCTGGTCTCTTATTGAAATTCTAACCAAAGACATGATTGAATTATGGCCTATACCACTCAAAAAGATTTCATAGAATCTGTCATTAAAATTTCTAATGATTTGTATAGACGTATTTTTCCTCAGGAAACACTAATAGACTGGAATAGTAAATGTGCAAAATGAAAAGTAACATTAAAACCAAAAGTACTGTGAAAATAATTGGAGGAAAAATATGAGACTGACTGTTCAAAGTTTAAAGGTCTATAACATCAAAACGCAAGGTAAGTGAAATGAACTTTGACTTATTTCAAAAGCCAAACAGTAGGTGAGAAACCATCAGACAGACTCAAATCTATGAGGTTCTTCTGTCTGGAGACAGTAACATGACTTGAATGACTAAACACTGCACCAAATGACCTGTGGTTTTTCAACATCCTGGTTTCCAATCCCTCATGACCAGCGCTGATTTGATGACATGGAAGGCCAACCTCTGAATGAATGTGCCACAGCAGCCACCTGCAGTTCTTCCCTGGAGCCTCTGTCATCCAGCCAACCTCCTATGCTGATTCTGCAACAAGCAGCCCCCTTTCTCCTCCTCTTCAAGAGTGTATTAGCAATTTTGTGCTTTTATAAGGTTTTATTCTTGTTTTCCTGTCTGCTCTGCAGACTGCTAGCCTATTTCACTAAATGCTACCATATTTGACCTGGAATATGTAATAACTTGCTTTTTCTCATGCTATGTACAACCTCATTCACCCAAATTATTACAAAGGGTACTTAATTTTTTTTAATGTGTATATATGCCAGAACTGGGGTTTGAACTCATGGCCATAGTGCTGCTCCTTAGCTTGTCTATCCAAGGCTAGCATTCTACTTCTTTTGCCACATTTCCTTTTCTAGCTTTTTGGTGGTTAATGTATGATGGTCCCATAAATTTACCTGCCTGGACTCACTTCAAATCTCCAGCCTCAGATCTCAGTTTCCTGAGTAGCTAAGATTACAGGCATAAGCTACCAGCACCAAGGGATACCTCTAATTTTATATCTGCATTACTAGACAAAAAAATGTTGATCTTTGTTTTCATCTCCCTTTTACTTCTAGCATATACCAAAACTGTTCTCCTGTGCAACACAGTAGAAAGAGCTTCAAAAGCAGAGGTTGACATCTGAGAGATGCTTCTGTCACCAAATACCTGTATTGTTGGGACTAACACTATACCTCACTAAGCTTGTTTCCTTATTTGACAAATGATCCTGTGGGAGTTAAATGAAATAATGTAGGAAAGTATTGCAAAAAACTGTAAAAAGATTGCACATATGCAACCTATTGCAAATATATAAGGTGCATTTGTTCTTGAGATAGATATACATCTTTAGGATTTTTGAAAAATTAAGTAAAATATCCCATTTCTGGAACTAAAAGCTATCAAAACCTTCCTGAATGCCTCATAGTGGTTTGGCAGACATAAAATTAGTGCCAAAAATTGCCTTCCTGAACACTAGAGCTTTGTAGAAGATGAAGCTAGGAAGATATAAAACACAGGCTCACTTCAATATGTAGAAGTGGATGAAATTGAGGTACTAATCAAAATGTTTGAAGACTGTCATCCTTGCAAGAATAATGCCATGCTTAAGAGCCATGTGTTCAACATCTGCAAACCAAAAGCAAATGAAAATTTCTATTAACTTGTACCAGAAATGTGAATACTCAGCTGAAACTAAGACTATTGTGGGGGCTATAATTCAAAGTAATATCAGGATGGAAATGATGAGTGAGGAGAAAAGGTAAAAATTATTACATAAACATAATTTACTTTGGAAATGCACATGTGTATATGCAAGGCAGCAAAATCTAAACTTTTCCTTGGTAAATGAATAGCTGAGTCAGCATAGGATTTCAAAAGAAAATTAGAAACCAGACTAACCAAACTTATCTCATCTATGAAATCTTTCTTTATGACCGCAGGCCTAGATGAATATTCCTTATCTTCCAATTGCCCCAGGCACTTAATTCTCTATAACTATTTACTGCAAAGCATTATAACCATGCATGCATGTGACAAAAATAATACCTCTTTCCCTCTGTGTCAACAATGCATCTGGCCAGTGATTATCTAAGAATGAACTTCAAGTTCTTCTCAGGTCATGGTTTTTAGATATATAGTTTATGGAAACAGCCTCGTATTTTCATGAAACCCAACTGTTTAATGCAGTCCTGGTCAAGAATCATTTTTAGGGGCTGTTCATTCCAAGTTATTACCTGGGTAACATGCTTGGTTTCTGGTTTCAGTTAAAAGCAAGAGTCTCAGGGTGAGCCCCTAAGCATGTAAGACAGGGATGCTACTGAAGGTCTCATGGATGGCATTCTGCCCAGCTAGAACCATTCTTCATATATTTGCCTCTCAGAACAATGCAAGATATGGGGCCAACAGTTTTGCCCAGTGGTAGAGTGCTTGCTTAGCATGCATGAAGACCTGGGTTCGATTCCTCAGTACCATGTACATAGAAAAAGCCAGAAGTGGTGCTGAGGCTCAAGTGGTAGAGCTCTAGCCTTGAAGAAGTCCAACAACAGTGCTCAGGCCCTAAGCTCAAGCCCAAGACTGGCAAAAAAAATGCAAGATATATAGCCTTGATGTACTCCATATCAATTAGTAGAACAGTTTACTCTGGCACATTTTAAAAACCTCCATGATAGAACTCTATCTCAAAAGGCCATTAGTAGATATGCAAGGAGACAATGGGTAGGGACCATGGGTTAGAAGCATAAATATATGTTGAGAAGACATGTACCTAACAAGAGTGAGGTCTTGTGTTCAAATCCCAGTACACACACACACACACTCACACACACACACACACACACACACACACACACACACACACACACACGGTGAAGGCTAGATGGGACAGAGAAATACAGGAAGGAATTTGAACTCCATCTCATATAGAACATCTTGAGCACTTCAATATGTTCACACATACATCAGATGCATCTGTGACTAGAGGCTTCATATTACCCAGCACTCCTTCAGGTTAACTCATCACTAAATGCCATTCCAAGAGTGAGTGGAGAGGGGACCACACTTTGGAACACACTGGTGTAGACAGAGCACAACACCTATCCACCTATCCTATTTGCCATAGACTGCTGCCTACTGATCAAATTTGGAAAGATGTCACCAGAAAGGCACAAGGTTTTGTTTATTTATTCATTTACTTACTTACTTTGTTGGAATGTTCTGTAACTGGGCTACAACTGTGCCACTTGAGCCATACCTACACTTCCAAATGTTTACTGGTTAACTGAAGGTAGGAATCTCTTTGATTTGTCTACCAGGCTAGCTTCAAATTGCTGTCCTCAGATCTCAGTCTCCTGAGTTGCTAGAATGACTGGCATGAGCCACTAGCACCCATCTATTTTTTGTGGACAAATAAGGATTAACACGTGGAACAAAGCTTGGGAAAATATCAAAATGCTTCTATACTAATTTCTCATCACTAAAAATTACCATTCTGACAGTTAAAATCCATGGTTTATCTTTCACAAATCCCAAAACTCTCCTGTCTATGAAACAGGTGTAAAGCATAGAAAAAGTAAAAGCAATATGACTTTCAGTTCCACATGAATTATTTTGTAGGTTCCAATGGCTGATAATGTGTGTAAGGCTTCTTGTCTGTTGAATTGAAAATTTCAATATGGCTACCAGGGAAATTAAAACCATATTAAGTCATTTAATATGCAAATAAATACCTACAGGCCTTTCTTCCCTAGAGTTTTCTTATAAGGCAATCCACAGAATCAGGAAAGATTAGAACTGAAAAAATGCCTACTGATGTTACTTACCCAGAGTTAAAAAGCTCATTAGGGGCAAACAGAAGTTTGCCTCAGTGCTCTCTTATTGTGTTCTTTCTTCTATGTCAAACAACTTTTTTCTTAGAATTTTATTCAGAACTTTTTAACCCCTCACAGCCACAGATCTATTTCTTCTACAGTTTCTATGTCTTCAAATTAAGAATAACAATTACAGGAAGAAAAAGCAAGGTATTTTTGGTTGTTTCGGTGATTTGTTTGTTGTGCTGTTACTGGGATTTGAACTCATGGCCTGAGCAATCTTTTCCACTCAAAAGATGGTGCTCTACCACTTGAGCAACAGCTCTAGTTGTGGCTTTTTGATGACTAAACTGGAGAGCAGCATCTCAGACTCTGGGCTGCTTTTGAACTTCAATCTGCCACCTGAGTAGCTAGAATATAGGCATGAATGATTTGCACTCAGCTTACATTATCTGCTTTTTTTCTTTCTTTCTTTCTTTTTCTTTCTTTCTCCTTTTACTGACATTTTAAGTTACTAGAAAATAAAGAATTCCAAATCTTTACTCCAATTAATAGTCACCCATCACTCCTGTTATCCCATCACTGAATCCAGCAGCAGCAAGAGCAGCAGCAGCAGCTCTACCTAGACTTGTACAAAAGCTCTAACTTCAACCTTGTGTCCTCTCAGTACGCAGGAAAAAAATGAACTGTAAAAATTGGAAAACCAATCACGCTCCTTTCTTAATGAAACCCTCCAGTTACTCCCCATTTCTCTTTAGATTCATAACCCATATAGCCTTGTAACCTGTCGCCTTTATAATTTCATTTCCAGTGGATTTCCCTTCTGTGTGACTGTGAATAATAAGACTTTAATTTTTTTTTATTCATCACAGATTTTTCTCATTTCAAGGCTTCACGATTTGCATTCCTTCTGTCTGGACTGTTTCCCATATCTAGCCCAAGCCTTTGCTCAGCTGACTAATCAACCTTCAGCTCTAGATCTCTTGCGATCTCTTCTGGGACAGTATTTTCTCTGGCCTTTGGTAGAGAACTCTCTACTCTTCCATGTTGCCCTCAAGTGTTTATTTGAAAGAGTCCTCTCCTTAGCTGGGCACCAGTGGCTCAAATCAGTAATCTTAGCTACTCAGGAAGTTGAGACCTGAGGATCATGGTTCAAACCCAACCCAGGCACAAAGGTCTGTGAGATTCTTATCTCTAATTAACTACCAGAAAATGGAAAGTGGTGCTATGGCTCAAGTGGTAGGGATCTAGCCTTGAGCTAAAGAGCTCAGGGACAGCACCCAGGGCCAAAGTTTAAGTCCCATGACTGACAAAATAAAATCAAACTAATGAGAACAAGTCAAACAGATAAAAGAATACAAGGAACTCATGTGTGAGGAAAACTGAAGAAACTTTATATCAAACAACATAGGATGACTTAAAAAGTTCCTAAGCTGTGTTAAACATGGAAAAACACATCTATACAACACATCTATACACGAACCATTGGTACTGAAAACATGATACAGTCCAAAACTCTGAAGCACTGAACATTTCCAAGATTATATTTCTAAAATTTTGAGGAAAAAACTTTTAGGTTTTAGCAGCAAATAGTATCCCATCATCTTGGTAATAAACTGTTATTCCTGCCAAGAGAGGTCTGAGGCCTTGTGTATGTCCACAAGTCATAGACAGGACCTTAATTTTGGAAGTCTCTTGTTAGACATCTAAGACCACACACTGTAAAAAGCACATACAGCGCAATTAATCTGAGTTAGAAGGAAAGTGAGCCAGATGGATCCTGCTGGGAGTTGTACCTGAAACTCAGGAAAATGGGGAAGTTCTTGGGTCACACCAGTTAAGCAAAATTGGCCTTAAAGAGTCATTATTTTCAGGAGACTATTGGCTAAATCAACAAATTAACTTAGATGCTAAAAATACTGAGAAAGATAAAAATGCATATTCTTTTTTTATTGTTTTAAGTAGTTGTACAAAGGAGGTGCCATTTAACAAAATGTATCTTTAATTTATAAAAACACATACACCTATATATTTATATACATTATCGTGTTAAGTCTCAGATATTTTTTTCTGTAATGGGAAGGAAAAGTTTCAGCTAGGGATGGATAAAGCAATTCTCAAAGCAAAACAATAAGGCAGGGGGGAGGGGAATAGAAGGGCCTTTTTATGACACAACTAGAGATTCTATTGCTGGGAGCCATCTCAGTAATGATTTAGTCCAAACTTATCATTTTATAGGTTACAAAAATGGAATCCAGCAGGCACTGAATGACCCAAGTTAGGTCACACAAGGAGACATGGTGTAATGAAGGCCTGTACTCTAACTCCCTGATTCAGTAACTAAATCTGAATATCAGATCATTCTAATAAGCTGCCCCAATGTTCTTTGCAGCATTTGCCTTTTCCAAGCAAGTGTATCCCAACCTATCTGAGATTGTAGATATCTAACCCCCCACCCACCCACCATCACAAGGCATCCCCCACTTAAAATGGAAACTTTTATTTATGTCCACTGAGGTTTCATCTTTGTGATTTGGCACCATTGTCCTTGCCTTCTGAGATGAATTTGAATTTTGCAATCTGCCATTCATAATGTTAGAGTCTCCTTCCACATCTGAATCACAGATGAGTCTGCGGAGAATGACTTCTCTGCTAGCATTCAGGTCATCACAAAGACACTGAAGGTGGAGAACAGAACTCAAGCTATTTGGTGCTGCCATCAGAACTCATGTATGATTCAAGACTGACTGCCCTATAACCATTTGGTGAGCATTGAGCAAACCCAAAGGTGATTTCCTCCAGCCCATGTATTTATTTTTTCAAGTTTCAAAATTCAGTTGATTTGAGTACATTAAAATCTTTATGGAATAAGGATTTTTTAAACAAAATAATATGTGTATACCATATTTTATAGCTGGCAAGTTGCTTTTGTATACATTGCTTCTTCTGAAACTTAGAAAAGGTTAATAAGCCAAGTCTTATTACTTCTCTTTTGTAGATCAGGAAATTAATTTCAAAGAAGTTAATTGACTTAATCACCATCAGTCAGCTAATAAGTATTGAGACAGAATGTCCCTATATATTGTTGCAAGTGTTTTCAGATTATTTTGTTTGAATAGCATATGTATATGTCAAATTAACTTCAGAGCATTATACTACAAAAATATCAAGTGTGCAATCTGTCTAATATTCTGAATAGTCCAATAAGGAGGGAAAATCTTCATAAAGACTTCCATGTGCTTTCTATGGTTCTATAAGGTTCTATAAATTTTATTTAAAATACAATAAGCACAAGCCAGCTCCATATTTCCTATTTTGAATATCTGAGATGTCCTAAATATTCTACCTTATCAATCAGATGAGACTTCATAATCAAGAAAGAAAGTCTAGTTTGGAGGCCAAAATTCCAGGGATGCAACTCCAAGAACCACGAGTGGGGTATAGTTTACCTCTGTTCTTTTCATGACTCGTGCCTTGGAAACCCTGGAATAGTTCCCAAATTTCCTGCTAGAGAATACAAACAAAAGTTCCCAGAGATCCAATAAATCCTCAATTTTTACTTCTCCTAAACAGCAGCTAATAGCAAAACTCTTGTGACTACTATTGCTTACATGCATTTTGTGCTTAGATTAGCTCTTAGGTAGTCATATGCCACCTTGAAGTTCAGCTTCCACAGATCGTTAAAGACCCTTCCTCTACACACACACACATACATACACACACACACACACACACACACACACACACACACACACACACCCTTATATCATAACCTAATGGTCTACTCTAAGCCCTGACAATGCCAAGCATTATAAGGAGCACTAATAGTAAAACTTGACATTTGTATTGTTTTAGAATTTAAACATCCCTTTCATAGATTTCATTATGATCCTCACACTAGTTAAATGAAATAAACAGAACAGATGACTTCACCATTTTACAAATACAGAAAATGAGAGCCAACAAATTCAGTGACCCCTCTAAAGTCACATAAATACTGAGTGACCGGGGCCAGGAGTTTGGCCTAGTGGTAGAGTGCTTGCCTAGCATGCACGAAGACTCGGGTTCGATTCCTTGGTACCCCATATACACAGCAAAAAGCCGGAAGTGGTGGTGAGGCTCAAGTGGTAGAGTGCTAGTCTTGAGAAAGTCTAAGGACAGTGCTCAAGCCCTGAACTCAAGCCCAGGACTGGCAAAAAATAAAAAATACTGAGTGACCAAGATAGGTTGTAAACGTACATCTTCTTAAGACTCAAGTTTAATAAGGAATATAACAAGTTATCTGAAGTGGTGACTTTAAAGAAAGCAAACAAGTCATATGAGGCACCTATGCTCACAATAAAAGATAAAGCCACCCAACTGAGTTCAGCAGTAAAGTGTGCCAACCTCCTCCAATCTGTCCTGACACTCTTACATCTATTTTACACACAATTCACACCAAAAGACTTTAGAACTCCTGTGCGTTCAGAAGAAATCATCTTCTTTCATAAAGAGTAAAATAAGACATGGATGAACTTGTATATGCATTGCTATTTCATTTAAAGGAAGTAAATGAGCTTTGTTTGAAAGGAGGAGAGAAAACACCTTGTTCTGCTTTAGGAATGATCAAAAGCAGAGAAAGAAGTGAATCATGAGACCACAGTGCCAGGAAGGAGCAGCTGAGTTTCATCTGACAAAAATCGAGAAGTGTCAAGACTATAAGAACTTAGTATAAGAATGAAAAAAATAAATGACAAAGTGCATTACAACTCTGAACAATATCTTGACAGGAAATGGAGGACTCAGCAGGCTCCTGCACATTAAATAGCATGCCCCATCTGATGTGGGCTGCACTCTGAGAAGAAATCACAGTCAAGCTAAATGTGGAACAGGAGAGGAGCAAGAAACTAAGAAGCAGTAACTCAAACAAAAATGATTAACTCAAAAAAATGGCCTAGAGTGCTACAGCACCTCCTGGAAAAGTATTTGCAAATAAAATTACCAGACCCTACCCAGACCTGTAAGATCAGGTTCTGAGACCCCTCAATCTGGGCTTGAACAATCCCTCTAGGTGAGTGATTCATATCAAAGAATGAATATGGTAACCCAGTTACTGGATTAGCCATTATCACTTGTCTATTGGCAACATTTTCAGTTGAAGAGTGTGAGCACTGGATGATAAGTGGCATTTTCCCTTTGTTATGAATCCTGGAAAAGATACAGTGTTAACCCTTCCCCCCACCTACTGTGGATGCTATAAATAGCAAACCCTTCTAGCAAGTTCCCTCTAAAAGCTTAACAGAGCAATGGGACAGGTATGAGATAATTAAGTGCCCAATAATAGTCATCATACAGTTAATTAAACATAGTTTATTTTTCTTCAGCCATTCAGTTTTTGTAGCATTATTAGACTTAAGAAAGAAGAGCATCATTAATTGAATTCTGTCCTAGCCCTAGTGAGTGACTTTGTAGGCTACATTAGAGCTAGAAATTTTATATTCCTAACCAGTTCCCAGGTGTTGGTAATTTGCTGATCCAAGGACCACAAACTGAGAACTGGAGAACATTTTTATTATGTTGATGTTGTATTTATACTGGACCATAGTATGTTGGAAAATCCTTGATAATTCCCTCTCTAGGAAGAAACAAAGGCAGTGATCCATATCTCTGGCCAATTCTGTGATATGAACACTGCAGCCATGATTTCTATCTACCAATGGTGTCATGGAACTTAGGGTTGGGACAGGTGTGCCTAGCCCAGGTTCACTTGAATGTGCCACTGGGGCTTCTTCCTGTGCAATTCTAGCCTTGCTAAATGTGCGCCTATAGCAGCATCCTGATTAAATTCCACAGTTCCCCAATGTCGGTAGTTTCAACTTCCTTCTTTGTTGAATCCTGTGAAAAATCCATTTCTCACAATAATAGTTACACTACGCTTCCCCAGATGGAGACCCATCACCCTGAGCATTTACGCCCAGAACTTGATTTGAGAATGGCCTTGTAGTAGACCATCCACTACGAAATGGAATAAAAGTAAATGGCAGAATATAAAAGTTCTATTAGGAGGCGAGTTGTGCAGTGGGCCTTCTAAAGTAAAATACAGGTGATTCAATCTAAGGAAGCGTTCAAATATCAAACGTGGTCAAGCCATTTAGCTACACATAGCGAATAACCCAGTTCCTTTTTTAAATATAGAAGGAATTCTGCTACAGTGAAACACTGAAAAACTTTAAATGACATTGAATGAAAAAAGATGAAAGGAAAAGAACCATATTCCTCATTCTTTCCCTTTGAACCTCTGCTAAACTAGAGAGGAGTAAATGGAGCCAGGCAGGCTTCTCTCAGTGTAATCTCAGAGGACTTGGAACCCGCAATTGCAGAGACAAGGAGTCATTTGGTTCTGCACATCTGTGTAACCTTGAATGTATGCATGCACTATCTTAGATAGTTCTGCATGTAGCCTCAGACTACATGCACATGTACAGCTTTGTGTGGCTATCCTTGGTCAGATGCCATTTTTGTCGAGACAGGGTATTAACAGGCACCATTGTTGCTGCTGATGAGCCTACGATTGAGGAACCTGTGAATAAAAGTGAATCCATCTGTCCCCATCACACCTGCCATCATTGTCTTTGACCTGCCAGTGTCTCACACCTATAATCTTAGCTACTTATGAGGCAGAGATCAGAGGCTCATGGTTCAAAGCCAGCCCAGGCAGGAAATCTGTGACTCTTAGGTCCAATTAACCAGCAAAAAGGCTAAAAGTATATCTATGTCTCCATGGTAGATTACCAGCCCTGGACAAAAAAGCTAAGGGACAGTGTCCAGGCGTTGAGTTCAAGCTCTACTGTAGGCATGGATAAAACCCAAGGATTTGTCACACAAGTACATATATTTTGGGAGGAAAAGAATCAATGTAGCTTTTACAAGTCATGACAACCTTTCTCACCCTGCATATCCTTTTTTAAAATAAAGATTAATATTCTGTGGTTAGTAATCCATGTGAAAATCCTGACTTAGACACTAGATGACTAGCAACTGAATAATGAAACTGAGGCTGCCTATGTGATACCTGGTGCCACTCATGGTTGCACATGTCTGTAATCCCAGATATTCAAAAGGTAAAAGGTCTAGGTATAAGGTTCATAGTCTAAGGCTGGCAACTTGGCCAAAAAAAATTTATAATCCCCTTAGAAAAAAGATATCTAAAACAATAAAGCACTGGAGAGTGGCTCAAGTGATAATAGAGCACCTACCTGGAAAGTGTGAGGCCTACGTTCAAAACTTCCAGAAACACACACACAAACACACACACACACACACACACACACACACCACACACGTATGTGAAATCTTCCCCAGGTGTTCCTTGATTTATAAACATTTCAAATTGTCAGGAAAAACGACTCCCTTCCTTCAAATCTGCTTATCAACATATTCTCCAGACTTCAAGTTCCAGTCTAACTTACTATTGAAGAGGTAACTTCTGAAAGCCATTGCACGTAATTACCGTAAACCTTTCAGCTCAGGGCAGATGTGACACACAATTCGAATACTAATGTTCTCTCTAAATTAATGAAAGTAGTTACTATTGACCCACATTTTCATGCAGTGCTAGAGGACCAGCAGAGCCGGTCCAGGTCCTGCTGACTAACCCACATTTCCCAGCTTCCAGCCACCCCTTTTCACCGGGTTGTCATTAGGAAACGGTGATCCCTCTACTGCAGAGCTTAACCTGCATGGAGTTCACTCGGAGTCAATCAGAACAGCTCTGTAACTCCACACTTAAAAAGATTCTTGTTGTTGGACCACAGCCAGCACTAAATTAAAGCGTTTCCTATTCAGTTTTTGCAAAGGCAAGAATTCATTCACTCGAAGCTTGATGACAATGAGTCAATTCAATTGCCATTCAAGAAGAAGCAGTGATGTTAAATGTTTCCTGTTAGCAGGCACACTGAGCTTCCATTCTCTTTGCTTCTCTTTCTCATGCTATTTTTCCCCAAAGACGTAGGAAAAGCTACATCCTGAGAATTTTGCTCTTCTGGTAGTCTCACTGGGAAACAAGCAGTCATTAGATTCCAATATATATGCATTACCTCCAAGGTACTTAGCACTTTATTTTTTTTTGCCAGTCCTGGAACTTGAACTCAGGGCCTGAGCACTGACTGTCCTTGGGCTTTTCTCAAGGCTAGAGCTCTATCACTTGAGCCACAGCACCACCTCTGGCTTTTTCTATGTGTGTGGTATTGAGGAATCAAACTGTGGTCTTCATGCATGTTAGGCAAGCACTCTTCCACTAGGCCAAACTCTCAGCCTCCCTCCATAAGATCAGCAAGGACTGTAAACCTCTCTCTATCCACTTGTCAGTGGCTCTCTATATACAAATGGTTCCCATGACTTTTAAACTCACATGTATCTATCCTTTCTCTTTTTTCAAATCCCAGAGACAGTACGAGCCTGCCTCTGAAGTGTTTCTTTATTCATTGTATGAGCTATGAAAATAATAGATTTTTAAAACTTGATCAAATGAGGCCCAAGTGATTTATCCTAGTTTAGCTAATCTAAGATAAAATTTAAAGGTTGCAAGTCTTTTTTAGTTCTTTTTTTGGGTTGAAGAGCGAAGGGCAAGTGAACAATTCCATCATGGATCAGAATTAAGTCACTTGTCACTTGTAGAGCATTTTGCACAGTGAATCCATGCCATACCTACAGAATGCACCAAGTGGTTCATGTACAAACAATTTTGCACAGTGAATCCATGCCATATTTACAGAATGCATCAAGTGGTTCATGTACAAACAATTTTGTTTAAATAATTGCATGTTTAGGAACTACAAGTTGGTAATAAGGGGTATCTGTTATTAGGACTACTATTATTATAATTATCTTCATTTGTCTATATAAGCTAATTCCTTAAGAAAATGACTAAGCCTGGGACGACAAGTAGATTGCAATGATAATAATCCTCAAAGATAAATAGCAGGTGCCTGGAGAGATACATGGCTATAGATGCTGGAGCCATGTCTAAATTAAGGAGGGACAAGTGTCTTTATCATTTAGAGACTGAACGCCTATAGATGTGGCTGGTACATCCATTATGTGTTTACCACAGTGTAAAACTCTCTCGATGAGGAAATGTGAACATGCACCTGTTGTAAGACTGATCCTAGATTCAAAGGAGGAACTCAGTAAAAATCTTGTTAGATTAACAGCATTCACATAGAAACACGAAACATAGCTGAATAAGCACTAGATAAAATACTAACCCTGGATTTCATTGTTCTGGAGCTACCTGATTTAAAAAAAAGCATCTGGAACCTGAGACAAATGACTTAACTATGCCACACTGGCACTTAAAATAAATTGGATTGGGTGATCTTTAAGTTCTTGGCGAACTACAAAAAAATGCCATGCTCTCGTTATCCATGTCCTTTGTTATTTATGACGGCAATACAGGTTCCTAGTAGCAATATATATTAATATAACAAAAGTTTAAAAACAAATCAAATCAACAGTAAGCTCTGAAAGTTTGACAGGAACAAGAAGTTTTGTGTTTTCAATAGGCTGATAGTTGTGAAGCACAGCATCAAGGAAGCTTCTGAGTGAGAGGCTGAATCTTGGTTTCCACTTTAGGGCTGTGCCTTTCAAGACTGATTCTCTTCATGCTATGACACCTGTCTCTAATCACTCCTGGCAAATATAATGTAACCCTTCTATTAATTACAATAAAAATATATGAAAGAAAGAAAAAAAACAAAAAAATATCTGTCATGTCTATATTTGATTTGATTTGATTCTAGGTACCTAACAGTACCTGGAACTTTGTAAAAATAGAATCACAAAAATAAAATCTATTCAGTGTAAAGTACTAAATGTAGTGGGTCAAATTTTTTGCAAAAATAGCAACATGTTCTCATTCAATACATGAATTAAAAATTCTAGCACATTTGTTGTTAAGCCACTCTGTAGGCTTCCTAATTAGTTTACTAGCTATGTCCTTTGCCATACAAAAGCTCTGCAGATTAATGCAGTCCCACTTAACCAGCCTTTCTCTGATTTGTTGTGATTCTTCGTCCTTATTAAGTTTCGACCTGTGCCAAGGAGGTCTAGTGTATCTCCTATTCCTTCTTGTAAAGTCTTCAGAGTGTCAGCTTTTACCTCTAGGTCTCTGATCCATTTGGAGTTAATTCTAATGCAGGGTGACAGAGAAGGATCCAACTTTAGTTTTCTGCATGTGCTTAACCAGTTCTGCTAGCACCACTTGTTGAAGAGGCTGTCTTTCTTTCATTCTATTTTTTTGGCTCCCTTGTCAAAGATTAGGTGGCCATAGGTCTGTGGTTTAATATCTGGGTCTTCAGTTCTATTCCATTGGTCTTCAGGCCTGTTCTTGTGCCAGTACCAAGCTGTTTTGATAATTATAGCTCTGTAATAGTCTAAATTTTGGTATTGAAATTCCTCCTGTGCTGTTCCTTCTGCTAAGAAGTGTTTTTGCTATACAAGGTCTTTTATGATTCCAGATGAAATTTTGGATTGCCTCTTCTAAGGCAAGAAGCAAGCATACAGGGGATCCAAATAGGGAAAGAGGAAGTAAAACTTTCCCTATTTGCAGATGACATGATCCTGTATTTAAGAATCCTATAGACTCTACTCTCAAGCTCCTTGAGCTGATTCAAAACTTTGGAAAGGTAGCAGGCTATAAAATTAACCCTCAAAAATCAACTGCCTTCCTCTACGCCAACAGTGAGAGGAATGAGGCAACAATCAGGAAAGCAACTCCTTTTGCAATAGCCTCAAAGAAAATAAAGTACCTAGGAATTACCTTAACTAGGAATGTAAAAGACCTTTTTGATGAAAACTTTTAAACCCTGAAAAAGGAAATTAAAGCAGAACTGAGGAAATGGGAAAACCTCCCATGCTCCTGGATTGGAAGAATCAATATCGTGAAAATGACAATCTTGCCAAGGGCTATCTACAAATTCATCGCAATACCCATCAATATCCCAATGTCATTCTTTAAAGAAATAGAAGAGGCAATCCAAAATTTCATATGGAATGATTATTTTTCTTTAAGCTTAAAATGCACTTTCTCTTTTTCTCCTAAGCTTTCTCCTTTCTCCCTTCCCCCTCTGCCTTCTCTTTCTCTTTTCCTCTCCATTATTTGTTTTTGGCCAGTCCTGGGGACTGAACTCAGGACCTGGGCATTGTCCTTGGGCTTTCCTCAAGGCTAGAGCTCTAGCACTTGAGCCATAGCACCACTTCTGGCTGGGTCTTCATGCATGCTAAGCAAGCACTCTACCACTAGGCCAAATTCCTGGCCCCATCTTCCCCCTTCCTTTTGCTCCTCTATCTCCTTTTTCCTCATCCATTTCATAGCTTTCCACTAAGTACAGAATTAAGTCTCAAGGTGATCAAAGAAAGGAGTTTCTTCTCTGCTAACCAGTGACTAACCATATACGTACTAAAATCAATGTCTTTTTTTTATCAGTAGCATTAGATAGATGGAATGACTAATCTGAGAGGAAGGTGTCTAATTCTAAATTTCTAGAATGTTATGTACTGACCAGGTAAACGATACCTATTGAGAAAATCACATTAATTTGGAGTGAGTCAGAATGTTGGTTGAGATAATCAAAGCTATTAAGTTACTTTTCCTTTCTTTGTTTCCTCTTGTTAAAGGAGGGAAAAGCCAGCTAAATCAATTAACAATATAATGAAAAAGGTTGAGGGCACCTCTACTCTCCTAAGAATACAAAATGGTCTTCAAGTGTTTTAGAAGCATCTATTTACTTATAAACAGTGTGATTGTAGCATATATAGGGTGGATGTTGTTCAGATGAGTGTTTTGATGAGCTAATTAGAGATCATCCTTATCTATTAATTAAAATTCCACAATGCAGTGTCTGAGTAGCTATAATAGTTTCAGTTATTATATGTTCTTAAAGGGATTAAGACAAGTCTACCTCAATTTAATTAGCTTTCATTCCAACCCATTGAAATTGGGTAGGTTTGACTATGTCTATGTTAAATGAAATTATGCTAGGAAAAGTAGCTGTATTAAATAAATTATAAGAATTTTGATAGACTGATCCTTAGATTCATCAAGATTGTAATAAAACAGTATTAGATGTATTATGTAATTTCCCAGTGTATTGAGATGAGTCAATAAATCAGAGTACCTGTCATGATTTAAGTCATTCTGTATGAATCCATTGGTAGAAATATTTTGTTGAGTGGAAGAATTTCCTATGTAATGGGAAATAAAGCATTTTAAATATACAATCATGCACTGAGAGCTAACATGTGCTGAGATCTATGATAGTAGTATGAAGTTCAAAGACTACCTGTCTGCCAGGAGAGAGGAAAGGAAAGCAATTTTATTACCATGTGCAATGTTATTCTAAAGAGCTTCCCACATGCTAACTTCTTAGCCTATATTTCAACCTTTCCACTAATAGATTATTTTTGGAATAAGGATATAAGATATATCCTTATATAAGATATAATTAGATGGAAAATGACAATTTATGGGAAAAATCTTTTGTTAACAATAGTAGACAAATACAAGAAATAGGCATGAAGCATCCATCAGAAAGTTTTACTGGGAAGATTGGGAGGTAGAAGAAAAACAGTATCATACAACAAATAAAATCAAATAAACCAGGGGAAAAGCAAATATGGAAGAAAAACTGTCCTCATCACAATTTGTCCATGTGGACTTGCACAGCAAGTACTAGAGAACATAACTGTATTTGTTGATTATGGTCTACAGGTAAGCATAAAGATGCAGGAATATATGGAGTGCTCTGTAAACAATGAGAAGAAAGCTCAAAAGCCATAGTAAGTAGATCTAAGGAAGACCCCCTACATGGCTCTCTGAAAGCTAAGAAATGTTGATATGATACAGATGGCCCATACCAGCAAGGGTATAAATAACAAGAAGGGGCAAGCAACGTTTTCTATTCATCACTAAGTGATAACATTGGTTAATACTGTGTTGCAAACAAGACTTCATGAAAGATGGGACTGTCTAATTCAGGGCAGAAAATGACCAGACAGTATAGACAAAACAGTCAAAGAAAGAGTTGCCCATTGTAAACTGTCTACTACATAAAGGCAGACGTCTGAAGACCAACAATGTGTACCCAACAAAGTATAGGCATAGATTGACAAAGAAAAAGGAAGAACCACATGCACTCATACTGGGATTGAGAGAGTATAACCAACCACTGACATCTTCACTTTCTTAATAAGGAAAAAAAAGAAAAAGCTCCCAGAGGCTGCAAACAACAAAATCCGGGCTAAATCATAACTCACTGTATTTAAACTCAGATCCTTTTTGCACTGTGAAGCCCAAAGTCTGTCAATTAACTGCATAGTTTGTCTTCAGGAAGAAGACAAAATTTGGAGATGAACCCACAGTGAACAATTGCCTAGATAGCGAGGAATAAGATAGGATAGCAAGAAATAAGACAATCCAATTAATAAATGGATTAAAGGCTTAAAAAGAGACTTCTTTGAGCTTGCCCAGGGGCTCACACTTTTAATCCTAGATACTCAGGAGGCTGAGATCTGAGGATCGTGTTTCAGCCCAGGCACTAAAGTCTGTGAGACTCTTATCTTCAATTAACCACCAGAAAACCAGAAGTGGTACTGTGGTTCAAGGGGTAGGGCAATAGCTTTGAGATGAATAGCTCTGTCTTTTAGTTGTGGAGCCCAGGCCCAGAGTTTAAGCCCCACTAAAAGAGAGAAAGAGCGAGTGAGTGAGTGAGAGAGAGAGAGAGAGACAGAGACAGAGACAGAGACAGAGAGAAAGACAGACAGAGAGAGACAGAGAGAGAGAGACAGACAGAGACAGACAGAGAGAGAGAAAGGAAGGAAGGAGGGAGGGAAAGAGAGGGAGAGAGAGGAAGGAGGGAGGGAGGGAGGGAGGGAGGGAGGGAAGGAGAAAAGAGAGGAGAGAGAGAGAGAGAGAGAGAGAGAGAGAGAGAGAGAGAGAGAGAGAGAGAGAGAGAGAGAGAGAGAGAGAGAGACTTCTTTGAAGAAAAATAAGAATGGCCATCTCTGGCTACAAAAGAAATACAAATCAAGGAAGTGATGTTTGGCTCAAGTGGTAGAGCACTAGCCTTGAACTGAGGAGCTCAGGGACAGCATCCAGGGGTCCAGAATTCAAACCCCATGACCAACCAAAGGGAAAAAAGTGTGAATCAAAACAACATTCCTCCTCGCCCCAATTAGAATGCCCATCATCAAGAAAAAAATAATAACAAACACTGTCAGGCTGTGGCCAAAAAAGGTGAGAACTTGAACTTCTTCTTTTAGATGCCTAAGTTCATAGTAAATTACTTATTAATAGAGAAGAATGTGACCCTTTAATTTCTTGTCCTATTCCATGCTCCACATCTCTGGGTAATTTTTACATTGCCTTCTCATTCTATGGATCATTTCTGGAATATTGATTTGGTTCAAAATGGAATACATTATTTAAAAGCACTTTTATTTAGAAATAAAACCTAAATTATTCTATTTTTACTAAATGAAGGATATGGGTAAGAGGATAGCTTTTTATTTTGCTCATAAAACTTGTTAGAAAGTAAGACATTTATAGTGAAGAATAATATAGCCCAATTACAACTATAGACCTGGGTCAAGAGAGTTCTTCTTGGCCCCTTGTCATAAATTATCAAGCTGGTACTCTTGACTAGCTGTATTTCCAACTGCCATTGCTTCAAATTTATACATCAATACTCCTAATTAGATTAGATTTCTTAGAAATAGGAATTTATTACAGGTCCTGGAATGTCATTACTTAAAAAAGAATTAAGATCCTTTCTACAGGTTAGTTAGTCCCAATCACAAAGCTGTGTTCTTTCTGAGTACTTTATGGGCTTTTTTGCCAAATAATATTCATTAGGGAACTTAATTATAGGTATGATTCTGGCCTCTTGTTATTTTCAGTTGATACCTGAGTAAAAGCAGTGTATCTCTTTCTTGCTGTGGTTTAACACCAGTCATTTATTTGGAAACAGACTGATCTATTGATTGGTGAAAGCTTGTAAAATTAATGACTAGAAAAATCTTTGAGCCTCACAGCATTCAATGGAATCCCCAGACTATCTGGGATCTTGTTGGCAAATTAATGTCTTTATGTCACTTGCTTTTACATATATGCACCATTTCTTACTTAAACCTTTGGTATTTAGTTCATAGAAAGTGATTTTTTATTTTTCTGTGGTTGGCGTGGATTGATTTGGATTTTGAGGGTATATGTGTGTGTGTGTAGAATCTTCAGAAAGATTTACAGGGGGAACCAGTTAGTAACCTAAGAAGTATGAAGAAATTGTTCCATGAATCAAACCATGTATGTCAGAGGGAACATTTTCATGCTGTTTCTTTTCATTACATTACAAAGCTGATGATTTACAAGATAATTCCTCCTTCTCTTTGGTAGCAGAATGGAGACTAAATTGACATTCCTTCACAAACCTGTCTCTGCCATATTTCTTTAAAGACAACTCTCTAGTTCAGTGCTACCTCTTGGAGAGTGAAGTTCCTTCTTAGTAATTGCTGTATTTGGTTCACAACTGAAATAGTTTGGATAAGATTGGATGTGCTCTCTCCTGAGGTTTTGTGTGTTAAAACATAATCCCCACGGGAAAGTTTGAAAAGGCTGAAAACAAATCTTACTGAGCCTTGAAGAATATTTAGAGATACTAAATTAGGTTATTAGAGAGGACCTCCCAGATTGAATCCTGGGAACTTTGTAATAGGAGTTCAGAAGACACAAAGATGCATTCTTCCTGCCTTGTGCCACACATGCCTCATGACTGTCAGCTATCACTAAAAGGTTTTTCCCAATATTATGACTCCAGAATTAGGTGTCAATCAATGATTATTTTCCAGTCTCTTTTCCCGTAACTTAGTCTGTTGCATTTTATGAGCATCAGAACATGAACCAATATATAACAAAGCTGGTTGCAAGTAGTAAAGGTATGCTGGGAGTTAAAAAAAGAAGACAAGTGAAAACTAGGAGAGAATTTGAAGATAATATTAGATATTTTGTGAAACCAAGAAACATGCAAGGTAAGTATCATAAACATTGGAAACTAGGGAAAAAGGTAAATGTACAGATTCGAGTGCCATTTGTGATTCATAAGAAAAAGAGATCCATATGAACAATAAGGAATAAGACTTTGGAGAATTTGACTTGAGATTGAACTTGAAAGATGAGTAGTTGTTTAAACTTCAAGAAATAATAAAAAGGTACTATTCTATGGAACAAGAAAGAAATAACATAGGTGTGGATTATGTGTAACTTCAATAAATACTTCTCCAAAGAAAATACAAATGTGTATAACAGAGACATAAAATGTTCAACATCACTAATCATGCAGGAACTCTGAATCAAAATAATGAGATTATTGCCTCACACCTATTAAAATGGCAACTACCATGAAAGCAAAAGATAAAAAGTGTTGGTATCAGAACAGGGAATTCTGTGTTGGTGAGAATATAAAGTGTTACAACCATTATGGGAAATAGCATAGTTCCTAGAAAATTGAAACCATAAGATCAAACAATTCTACTTTTGGGCATATAAGGAAGAAAAATCAGTATGTAGAAAAAAAGTGTGTATACTCTTATTTCATGTAGCAAATAGCTAGGCTATGAAATTAATTTATTGATTTATTGACAGTTTACTAGTAAACTGAAGGTGGGCACGATGGCTCTTGCCTGTAATCCTAGTTGTTCAGGAGGCTGAGATCTGAGGACTGCCGTTCAAAGCCAGACCAGGCACAACAAAGCTGTGAGACTCTAATCTCCAATTAATCACTAGAAAATGGTAGCTGGGGCTATGGCTCAAGGGTAGGGTGGTAGCCTTGAGCTGAAAAGCTCAGGAACAGCACCCAGGCCCAGAGTTCAAGCCCCATGACCCCAAAAATGTGTGTGTGTGTGTGTGTGTGTGTGTGTGTGTGTGTGTGTGTGTACATACACATATCTATGTACATTCTCACCCATATACACAATGGAATACTATTCAGCCCATAAAAAGTCCTGCCAGATGCTAGTAACTTTTGTCTATGACCTTAGTAACTTGGAAGTCTGAGACCAGGCAGATTGTGGTTTAAAGCTAGAAAAGGCAGAAAAGTCTTCAAGACTCTAATTAACCAGCAAAATGCCATACTGAGGGTGTAAAGTACCAGTAGTAAAGTACCAATCATAAGCAAGAATAGCAAGGACACAAGATTCTCAAATTCAGGCTTGGGGACCATCACCACCACCATCACCCAAAAAGGAGAAAACCTTGGCATTTGTAATAACGACATAATGACATTGGAGGACAGTAAGGTAAATAAAATCAGGCATGGAGTAACAAAGACTACATGACTTCACTTAGATCTAAAAAGTGCAATATGAAAAGACCAACCTAATAGAAGCAAGCTATATGCTGTTGGTTTCCAGGAGATGAAGACTATAGAAATAAGTCATTTCATGAAAAGGGACACACAGTTTTAGGTGCACATGAGTAAATTCTGTATATCTAATGTACAATATGAGGTTGCAGTGACTAATGCACCATCTGACTGTATACCCTTGAAATAAGCCGAGGAAATGGACCTTAAGAATAAAACCAGTAAAAGATGATATAAATTAACTTCCAATGTCTAAATTGTAACTTTCCAATAGAAATTCATTTCATTCTGTCTTCTGGGAATTTTTACCTATCAGGCTCCTCTAATCCACCCCTATTAGACCATGTTTCCAAACCAGGTCATGGCATTAACCATCTGTATTCTCTGTCCAGACGGTGATATTCGGGATACCTCACATCCTGTTACAGCCATGTTCATACCTATCATTTCAGTGCTCAGCAGAATGAAGCAGGTTGGATCAGCATTCAGGAACCAGCATGGATACTTAGTAGGTTCCTGCTTCAAAAAAAAGCAAAATAAGCAAGTCTGACAAGAGAGGCAGAGAAAGGCTTGCTTCTACTCTGGGTCTCAAATTCTCCATGGTATGTTTTCATTGTGCAGGGCAGCAGCTTATTACATTTTCTATTCAGTTTTCAGAATAAACAAAACAGACTTACAAGCAGCAGAGTCCCTCCCCCACCCCGCACCCCCCACCCCCAGGGCAGATTTTGGCTTTTAATAGTGTGTGTGCTATCTCCTGTCACATCTTGCACAGATCTAAACTCCCATAGAACCCCATGTGAACACCAACTTCAGTCTGGCCTAACAATCAATACATATGCTCTATTTCTGCTTATACTTCTGCTTTTTATTCCCGAAAGCCACAACGCGTTTTTGCGTGCTCTGTGGCCTGTATTTTCTGCACTGGAAGCGGAGTGTTCTTGTCAAAGTGTGAAGTCACCCTGCCACTTTGCTTAGCTGCATTTTATAATGGTGTCTGTCCTTCCAAGTGACATAAAGTCAGAAATAAAATTATACAGGAAACAGCTATATTCTACCTATGCATTCTACACCTCTTAATTTAATAAGTAGAGACAAGTAATTTTTCTATTTGTTTTCCATAGTTTCAAAGGACACTAGTCTATGGGAAATATCAAAAGAGATCTGAAAGAGTTGTGAACATATACCCTGCATGAATTTTGAGCTGGTTAGAGAGTAAACATGATATACTTAGAGAAGAGTAAAGCCATTTTGCTAACACTGTTCCCAGTAGCATCTCAACCACCTTAAAAAACTGGAATTTTTGTATAACATTATTCATTAAGAACTAGGAGAGCTCTTAAAGAATTCAATTTAAAGCACAATAATTAACATACATGAAGGGAAAGAATTTCTCTACCTTCAGGTAGAGAAGCAAAACAAAGTGAAATTTAAAAGAAGAGGTGAGTCTGACATGGTGTGTTAACATGGGATATGCAGAGAGGAACAGAGCAGAGTATTTAGGACGGAAACTTGGAACAGCGATGGCTTGGCCTGGATGAGCTCCAGGCAGTTCATCTAAGAGCCAAGTGGAAACACTTAGACTGCAAACAAGTGACATTCACTAGGGAGCTTGCTATGGTGTGGGTGTAGTTTGTGTGTGTCCTCCTATCTTGGTCACCAGTGTGGCACTGTTGAGATGTGGAAGCATTGAGAGGGAAGGCCTCTCAAAGGAGGAGTATGTGGTTCTGTGGGAGCTGGATTATTTTCTGCAATTTGGGGTTATTATAAAACCCAACACATCTCTACTGTGACCATCAGATCTCCTCCACATACCGCTGGAATCACTCCCCACCACGAAGCCTTTGCGACATATGAAATCCTTGGGGTTCTTCTGTCTTGAACTTGATCAGAACCTTCATCTAAATAAACATTTTGTTTCTTTCTAAGTGACTTGGGTGTTTTGCTACAGCAACAGAAAACAAAAAGAATAGTCTTTTGCTGTGTGGTAACTCTAAAATGTGGAATAGGTGTCAGAGGATATATTTTGAGGGGACTGTATTGAATTTAATGAGCTATGGACTTAATTTTATGCTGCAACAAATTCAACTTGAACAACAAACTTTTTAAAAATTTCAAACAGGAGTAATACAGTCATACTTTACAGTCTGTGGTGTTAGTAAAATATGAATGAATACAAAGACTATAATACTTTTCTCACAGAGAAAGGCACAATCTCATTATGATTTATTTTCACTCATCATAAAAGAGTGATATGAGAGCAGAGATTTAAAGTCCACCTTTCTGTACTGCCAATAAAAATATCCCTTCTGTAGGTGAACATTGTTTAATCCTCAGTGCTATTAAAGCAGACACCAGATTCTTTGCAGATAAAATATACTTCATCTTATAAGCTTGCACAGGATTCATATACCAGGCTAGTAAAATAGGACATGTTGACATTGCTTGTGTAACAATACTTTAATAACCACTGAAGACAAAGTTGAAATTTAATTGGAAAAGTTGATATGTTGATAGATCTTGGACACCAAATAGATGTTTTAGTGTGTCCTTGTGTAGTATATATGCTGGATATTAATTCTGGAAAACCACCAAATGTAACTATAATGACAATGGTACTACTAAAGCTCTCCAGAATTATTTTCAGATTTTATTTCATCACTGAATTATATTTTATTATTACTCTAAGATATTTGTATGGCACAATTGCGCATAAAATTCTCCACTAGAGGATTCAGGAACGAATGAACAAATTCAAAGGAAATAATGAAACCTTCGCAAAATTCCAGATGGATACAAAGCTAATGTGATCTTTAAGGTACTGCCATCTGTTCATTTTATTTATTTTAAGCATTATACACTTACATACCTTCAAACAAAGAGGACTAAAAGCAGATGCATTTATAATGAACCCTGCATTCATGAAGAGAAAAAGCCAAAAGGCAAAATTTCTCTTATAAAGGTTTGATGGAGTCAAGCTGGATATTGAAGGTATTCAAGTTTTTTCAGCAACTGAAAAGTCAGACCAAGAAATGAGGAACAAATAATAAAATTGTAGTAAATCCTGTAGAACCAGGGCCTAGATCATTGATGGGATTTCAAAATTTGTTCTAGTAGTTTATTTTTGACATTTTGTTATATTTCTTCTGCAATTGTTAAGTTTGAAAGATATTATTTTATACTTTCTTAGCTTGCTTAATGGGATGACAAGTGTCCCTTGAAATCTATGTTCACTAATAACTTTTATTTGTTTCAAAATAGAAATGTACTAGGTATCAAGATGAGATCATGATTGATTAGGACTAGCTCCAAATATAATATTTATGTTCTCTAGTTTTTTTAAAAAAAACATAATCCTCTCTTTAAGAAGACAAAGAGAGAGTGGAAAAAGAGACAGAAGACTATATGAAGTAAGAAATGGAGACTGGATGCTGTGAGTCTTGCTATACTATTGATTTCTGGAAGCAACAAAAACCTTGGAAGAAGGAAGGAGGGCTTTTTCTTTGAAGCTGTCAGGAACGTGGCCTTACAAACACCTTCATTTCAAAGTTCTTCCTCCAAATTGAGAGCAAAAATATCTATTGTTGTCAGGCAAGTTTGTGGTACTTATTATGACAGCCCTAGAAAACTAATGCAATTGGTAAGATTTATTAAAAGTAGATTTTGAAATCTTTTGAAAGCTTGAACTTTTAACTTTTTAACTTTGGAAATCCTTATACAACCATGAGGAAAAGCTGTGTTCTGTGGAAGTTTGAAATTACTAAAGCAATGTCCTTTTCTTTTCTCTTTCTTCCTTCCTTTTCTTTCTTTTGCTTTTCCTTTTAATGTTGACAAATATAAATCAAATCAAGCCCACAAAGAAAGTCAATTTACAAATTTACTTAGGCCATATGCAAAATGTGTTGAGATATTGCTAGGACTACACAGTTCTCCAAAAGTAAAGGAGGAAAAAAGATAGAGAAAAAAAGATGTTACATAAAATATCAAGAAAGAATGGAAGCAGATTTACAATAGAACAAAATCTTGAGACATTAGGCCAAATAGTACGACTCTAAATCTTAGGACCTCCAGGATAAGGAAACAAAAGCCATATAATGAGTGACTGTTGGCCTTAGTGTACTGTTATCTCTCATCTCTTTTGCCATCCCTTGGTTATCTCATATTGTTACAATATTTCACCTTGTTATCTGATATATTTTATATGTACTTAATTGGTTAGGGAAGGGGGGAAATCAAGATAAGCGGGGAGAGGGTGGGAGGGAAATGGGGACCATGTCATGAGAAAGGGTATCAATGTTTGTGAAGTTATGCACCTTCCATCTGATGAATATAATGTAACCCTTCTATTAATCACAATAAAAATTATTTTAAAAAATAATAAAATAAAAATAAATAAAAAAGAATGGAAGCAATAATCTCCCACTATTTTCCAGTTGTTCTAAATTTCTCATTTTATATATCACAGAGAATTCATTTTGAATCTGAAATTTAATTAAGATAATCAATATCTAGTAGCATTTCTTTTTGGTAGTCCAAGGGTTCTGTATTCAAGATCTTATGCTTTTCAGGCTAATGCTTTAAGTGTAATACCACTTAAGTCATGCACCCAGTTTTCTGAATGCAAAAGAGCCTATGTCATGCCATGAGGGCAAGTAAGCTCACATAGAAAATCAATCCCTTTCATCTTATGCTCCAAATTTAAGAACTAGTATAAAGTTTTTTTTTAAAAAAAAAAGGGCTCTATGATTATTTAAGTCTTTTATAGGACAAAAGGCTGCATTATTTTGTGTGCCTAATTTATCAGAGGATGTGTTATTAACTGATACAGATTTCAATCCTTGGATTGAGGATTATATCCACAAATGGTAGCATAATATCTCTGCAGAGCCCTTTTCTTAATTTATTAATTCTATTGCATTTTAATAACTATTCTTAGGGAATAAAGCAAATGCTTTTGTTTATTTCATTGCATTGGATAGGATACATGACCTATGAAAAAAACAACTTCAACTAAAGCTGAAAACTGAAAATTAATCAAGCTCAGATATCTACAAAAAATAATTCTGCTTTCCGATTTAGTTTCTGTTGACCACTCTCAGAATCCATTTGTTTTGCTTGTTTCTTGTCCATGCAGGGATTAGAAATAAGAGCCTCATATTTTGCTCAGCCAGCATTCTACCACTTCATCCACAACTCCAGACTTGCCTTTTCCTTATTTTAGAGGCAGAATCTAGTGAGCTTTTATTCCTGAGATGATAGTAAAGTTTAGTTCTCTAGGCCTCAATCGCCTGGAGTAGCTTGCACTACAGACTGGGACTAAAATTTGTCTTATTCTTCCAAAGGTAGATGTATATCGTCTCAAATGGCTAAAATCATACCCTTCGCACAATGTAGCAACCACCAATCAGCCAAACATCACTTCGTAGGACCATTTCAGGGACTTCAAATTAATGTGTCTAAATTACTATATTCTGCTTTATATCCTTCTCTACCAAAAGAAAAAAATTTGCAGGGCTTTTCCACTTCTCTTTTTTATTAGCGCATATTAATTGTATAATCTGTGAATTTTACTTCCACTTATGCATGTAGCATACTTTGATCATAATCCCCCTCATTATTGCTCACTTATTTCCCTCCCCATCTTCCCTTGAAAATGTCTTCCTTGTATATTTTAATGGCTTTTATTATGACTTTCCTTGTGTGCATACATTGTACTTCAATCATGCTCACACATTCCCTTGTTCTCTAGTTATGGTAATTTCCTTTTAATAGTTTTTGGGGTTTTTTTTTTGCCAGTCCTGGGCTTGAGCTCAGGGCCTGAGCACTGTCCTTGGACTTTCTCAAGGCTAGAGCTCTACCACTTGAGCCTCAGCACCACTTTTGGCTTTTTTCTTTCTATGTGGTACCGAGGAATTGAACCTGGGTCTTCGTGCATGCTAGGCAAGCACTCAACCACTAGGCCAAACTCCCAGCCCCTCCTTTTAATAGTTTTGACCTAGCTTTTGTACATCAGAGAACACACTTCACATGGCTTCTGAAAGAAAGCTTCTCATTCATCCTCTCCAAGATAGGCTTGATTCATGGCTTGGAATATCTTTGTCCATCTCCTCTCCTACTCCTTGGAATTCAAGCCATTCTCCATGAAGTTATGTTCCTCCACTCAGCACGTTTTGTCACCTTAAGAGCACAGATATATCTGAGCTTTGATTTACCCCCATCTATTTAGAAAGTCCACCACTCCAAGCAAGCATCCAAAACCCTCCTCTCCTCAGGGCTTGTATTTCCTTCCAATTCACAGTTGTTCATACTTAGCCTAATAATTTGAAATTTAATCACATAGGGTTCATAGAAATTTGAAATACACTGTTTTGCTTTATGACCAAGCATTGTGCACAATAGATGCTTTCACTGCTTATTTGAGCTTATTCCTTGTTTGAATAACTAATTGGGCAACAGAAATCTAAGTCAATGAGATTAGGGATGCCTCTAGTTGGGTTAGAAGAAGAAGATAATAATCCAAGTACAGCTAGACTTTCAGAGCTGGGTGTCAAACAGCCGAATAAGTCCTTGTAAACACATTTATTTACATTTTTAACTGGTTCAGTCAAACATCATCAGTGACAAAGAAACAAAGGTCAAATGGCCACATGAAACGTATCATGACTTAATTGTATATTACTTTACCACATCCTCTGTTTCTCCTTAAATTGTATCATATGCTATTACTGAAGTCTGGTGGCTAACAGGGAAATCCACTGGGATATAAACAACATGATGAAAGGATCTTTTTCTGACTTCCCTTGTACTTCTCAGTATGGTATCATCTTCTATTATAAAACTATTTGTAATAGGTCACTCTTAGACTGTTAAAGCTTTAGGAAGTACATAACTAAAAGAAAACATAGTTAGGGAATATAAAAGAATGAAACTTAAATGTCAAGGCTGAATCTTTCAAGAGATGATAGACACAGGCACAAATTTTGAACCTTCCCAGATGGATAATGTGTGTCATCTGAACACCATATTTGGGTGATATCACCTCCTTTGACAGTGAGGTAAAATACAATAAACACTAAGAAGATGCCTGAAAAAAGTTAAATCATGGTAGTGTTACCAGAAGTGCTATATATTTTCTAAGATGGAGAACTAGTAGTAAAACTACTATTTAAATTTACCAAAACTTATAATAGTACTGTAAAAATGTAAGTGGATTTGGCAGAGTGAATATAAATCTCATTCTTCTATAAAATATTCTTTGATTCACATTTTACTTTATGGATTTTTAATATTTGATTGTAAGGTGACATCCAGAGGGATTACTGAAGGTAAGAGTACATTTCTTGTAGAAGAGTGTTGCCCTCTCCTTCATTTTCTCCCACATTCCCTCCCCTCCCCAAGTTGTAAAGTTAATATCCCACGTAGTGGCTTGTGACTATCTCTGTTGCACTGGCTTACCTTTGTCCTTTGTCTCACCATTTTCTTACTACCTTTTCCTCCCGAAATCAGATAAACATATATACAAGACACAGAGTACAAAATAGTAAACAATGATAAATGGGATAAATCAAAGGGAAGAAAATGAAGGAAAAAAGAAATAACTTCATACAGCACCTTATAAAAAAAAGAAAAAGAAAAAAAATCCTGTTTCTTCTTGGAGATCATTTTGATTAGCATCATTTTTATATAAGCATATGTACATAGCTATTGAGCTAGCTATTGTGATCCTACGCTAGGAGAGTTCCAGACATGTACTAATTATTACAAATGAGGAAAACCATGGAGTCTATGTTTCTTTGGATCTAGCTTACCTCACTTAATGTGATTTTTTCCAAGTCTTTCCATTTCCTCATGAATGAGAGGCATGGCATCAAAACTTGTTGAATAACCTCATTATTCCTTCTCAAATACCATTTCAAAATTCCTCCACTAGTGCTAATCATTTTACTACAATTAAAAGCAGACTTTTAATCTATAGAGTTAATTTTAGGACAGTAGTCAGTCAACAATGCTTCCACCATGCCAACAGTTTTTGCATGGCTCTTGAGCTAGAAATGACTTTCATATTTTTAAGAAGTGAAAAATATATGAAGATATTTGGAGCAGACAGTGGCTCACTATGTCTGAAATATTCAATATCAGACTCTTAACATATCAAAACAAGTACACTTAATGAAATAGATTATCAGTGTTAGATAACTCCATTTTACAGGCAGTTAGGAAAAGCATACTTTGTTGAACTGTTACATATATCGTTTGGAAAGCCAGGCCCTTACAATTCATAACCTGAATAAAACTAATTTAAAACAAGTCTTTCCAGAAGAACATTTGTTTAAACGCAAACGCATTTATGAGATTACACATGTCAAACATGACCTGAAACACAAGTAACAGCCATGGGCAAGAAGCAACTAGCAGCCTGTGTCCTCACTGACAGACACACCGTGCTTATATCTAAAACAAATAGAACGAAATCGCCCTGGGAGCACTCAGAATGATTTTCTAAATGAAAGGTAACTCAAAAATTCTTCACGTTTACAAAGGATATCCTAAATAATGATGTTTGCTTTCATTTTTTTTCTTGTGGTATTGTTTTCACTTCAATCACTTTTTGCTATGAGGTAACCTATACATTATTTTCTTTTAGATGGTGAGAAAATTCCAGAATTTCTATACTACATATACACACATTAGTGTTTTTGAATGAATATAAATTGTAGCTATATTAAGTGTACCTTAAATATGCTGAATGTAAAACTCTGTGTATATAAAAGAAAGGAAGTTCTGACAATCAGACTGTGACTGTTAAAGCACAAGTGATATGTCATCATCACACATTATCATGCACCTAGACACTTCTCTTTCTAGTTTGCTGAAATAAATGGCCAGGAACAGTGAAGTGCCCTTATTTATTGGTCACTTTCTTGGCTTACATATAAAACCAAAGCATTCATAAAAAACCCTTCTGAAAGTTGACATAGCTGGAAATCAAATCATTCCACGCAAAATAGAAGTATTTCAAAAATACAGTGATGTGATGTTTTGAGCTGTATTTCACAGGTGTACGGTATGGATTCTTTTACTGCCCGAGCACAAATTTGTTAGGTGACCCTAACCAAATTGCTTATTCTTTGTTCACTCGCTGTGTCTTTACTAAATATATTTTCAGCCTCTACGGTGGACTAGGTCCTTTGTGACATGTTGCACAGAATAAGAACATGTGTCAGACATAATTGTGATCTCAAGGGTATCACAAATAAGTAATGGTATTAATCACATGCACGAATAACTAGGGGGCTGAAAATAATGAGTACATCTGAAAGAGGCCACAAATAACACTTCAGAAGATCACTAGGTAGATGCAATTACTTCCAATGGGAAGATACAAAAAGGATTTATTAATGAGACTTCACAGAAATTGCCCCTTAAAGGGTGGTTAAGAAGGGTAATTGAAATTGACTGGCGAGGGCATTCCATAAACTAATAGAATATGTAAACAAGGTAGGGATAAATAGGGGTGAATGAAAAGGAAAATGTCAAGTGTTTGCCCATACCTCAGGTCTAAAGTTAGGCAAGTTGTAGATGACCCTAAAGATGCAGTTTAAGAAGATGAGGGAAATCTGGGAGGAATTATGGCAGGAATGGTCTAGAATCATGACCTCAGACACTGCACACCTGGCAGGTGATTTAACCCACCTCTCAAAAGATGCCTAAAAAATGCCATCTAATTTGTAGGCTTAGCATAAAGACACCAAATGTGCACATTTTTCACAATGTTTGATTCATTGTAGAAGTTCAGGAAATAACAGCCTTTATTGTTGTATTAGGTTGCAGGCTAAGGATTTGCGTAGGATTTACTATAGTCACAGAAAAAGACAAGAAAGAACTTGGGTGTCTCAAACTAGGAAAATCTCTGAGATCCAAAAGAGGGAGCTCACTGTGCTTCTCAACTGAGACGTCTTATGGCCATTAGCTGGTCATCTTTGCCACAGTTAACCTGGCTAGACTTTAATCCCCCAAAATTAATTCATAATCTCAGTGCCTGTATCTTGAGTTTGGTAATTAGGAAAAGGATTCTTAGGATTTCCAGAACCTAGCTGAGGTTAAACCTATCACGAGTGCTTTAGATGCAAGACATAAATGTAAGAAATATGAACATTTCAGCAAAATATATTGCTGAAGACCTATTATATATATATATATAATTCAAGACCTATTTTCATTCTACTATACTAGTAAGTTTCATAAGATAAATGGTCTTTCTCTGCTTCTCTACCATATTTCTCTGTCCAAACACCTATACAAGGCATATTAGTACCTAACACAATAATGGCCAAATGTGAAATGATTAACAATTATTATTCCTTCAATTATCTGTCATCTTAAAGAAAATGTAATTTCCTATGCAGCAGTATGAAGATGATAATAGTGACATATCTAAAAGATGAGGAACCCATAATTCGGTTATCACCAAGGCTCTGTATACTCATAGAATCTGAAGGAGAGAGCTCACTTCGAAAAGCCCAACACTAAAGGAAGACAAGCATTTGCTTTTTGTTGAGGCACTGAAAGAAAAAAGATTAAAATATCAAAGCTCCCATCCAATACAGATGCCTGGATTTAGGGACTCTCTCATTATATCATGTTAGACTCATAGCACTTCAAAGGGCAAGCATCATTCAAAACCAGAGCACACAGATGGCAAATTCTACAGTCAGCAAATCAGGGGTATTACGATGCTCCTGGCAGTCTCCCTGATGGGTCTTGCATTGACAACTCTCTACTCAGGGGCTTATGTTTCCTAAACACAAGGAACAAGCAGCCCTTGCTCTTTGTGAGTACCTCTGCCATTCTACTATCTACTCCACATAAGACATCACAGCCATTAAACAGTCCTTAATCCTTTCCCCTTGTGGTTACATAGATAGTTTACCCTGAGAGTAAATGAAATTTTTATAGGCACAGTCTAGGATTACAACTCTCCGGCTTTCCTCTCAAGTCTTCTATAAATATCCAAACCCACCTACACCCCCAGCGTAGGCTATATTATAATTTTGGTTGCTTTCACGTGGCTAGAAGGCCCACCTCATAGCCAAGAGAAGAGACTACTCCAGTTTCCTCTAGGTTAGCTCTCTCCTCTCGCAAAAGGGAGGAACAGACTCCCCTGGAAATGTGCTTTTTTTTTTCGGGTGTTCATTGGAGCCATATCTGCTTAAATACATTATATTTGTATCTGAGGATGGTGGTTCAAAGCCAGCCTGGAAACTAAAGTCTGTGAGACTTTTATCTCCAATTAACCACTAGAAAATCGGAAGTGGCACTGTGGCTCGAGGGGTAGGGTGGTAGGCTTGAGCTGAAGAGCTCAGGGACAGCGCCTAGGCACAGAGTTCAAGTCCTAGGACCAACAACAACAAGAAAGACATAGTTTATATCTGATAATGGTATGCACTATGAAGGAAAAGGGAAACAGAGCGACTGGAGCAGGGACTGCTCCCCTAGAAAGCATGCTCAAGGAAGGCACAGAGGAGGACAGGTACTGATAAAGTGAGCCGCACCATTATCAAGGAGTGGACCCCGCCCGAAGAGACAGGAGAGAAAGCAGGCAATCTGCAGACAGGAGTGTGCTAGGGAAGAATGAGAAACAAGGAGGCCAGGGGGACTGGGAGAGAATGGAAGTGGAGGAGAATAAAGGCGCTGACCGCATTGAAGAAGCTGCTGAGCTGTCAGGGGCACTGATTGAGCCACTGGATGTTATCGGGATGAGCATTATTCTGGCTGTTTATGTAAAGGTATTTTGAGGGGGATTTCATATTCAGATCTGAAGAATCGTTAATGCAGATTGCTCTCCCTAATTTGAATAAGCTTCATTCAGTTATTGAAGACACAAATAGAAGCAGCTTGGGAGAATCCGGTCTGTCTGACCATTTTCAATCTAGGAGTGACTTTATCCTCTCTTTTTGCTCTTCACGGTTCACGGATCAAGAAACTTCCAGCTTTAGGAATGAAACCACCTATCAGATCTCCTGATCCATAAGGTCCAGACGTAAATGCAACAACACATACTAGCAGCTTTCTGCTGAGGCTCAAGCTAGCTGACTTTTACCCTGTGGCCCTCAACACCCGGTCCATTCAATATAACATCACATTGGTTCTGTTGCTCTAGAGAACTCTGACTAAAGCAGCTTATGAGTGATATGGCCTCCCTATTACTGAAAAAGAATATACTTTATTATAAGCATGGTGAGGCTCCATGTAGACAAGGTTAGAATCAGGAAGAATAGCCAAGATGCGCCTACAATGGCAAGAGACCAAACGGTGCATTTTATGAGGTGTGGAATGGGTAGAGTTCATTAAAAAGAAAAAAACAGTGAGTTTATACAGTAGAATTTGCTGAGAAGAGGCTAGTGACCAATTAAAAATGACTTCCGGTTTGTAGGGGGAACTGAGAATTCACCTAAAGGCAAGTATGGGAAATGTATTGGGCAACCAAGTGGAAATATAGAGTGTACAACTGTAAGCAAGCACAAGTATTAGTCAGAACCACACAGAAAACTCTAAAATAGCTGAATTTAATCAAGAGTTGATCTTTAGAGAATTATAGTGTGTTGGAATGGGTATAGACTATCTATATAAATTAGCTATCTCCATATAATTGGTAAAGAATATTTTATTACTTGAACAGTATGCAATAAGATGTAGGAATTGCATTGAAATAGTTGAGGACTTTTCTATTTATTTTGTGGTAATTTCTACTGAAGTGCTTCCATTTCATCAGTTACTTCACCTATTTCATGAAAAATACTAAAGTTATTCAAGTATGTGATTAATATAATATACCTATTATAAATTTTTTCTATGACATTGTGCTTGTAGGTTATAAGGGTCTAATAGGCAGGTACCTCATTCCAACATATACTACAGAAATACTTCTGCAAATTACATTTTCTAGGCTAACATTAACTTATAATTTGACTCTACCTACTCATTCCATTTTTTCCTTTGATTCAAAATAATTGATTCAGTTTCATTATCTATAAAAATTGCTTCTATTGAGCAAAATTGCAAACACTGCAAAAGAACTTATTATGTTCAAATTCTGTGTCAGTGTCCTTGGTAATATGGAGCTAGCTTTTAGGTTTTTATAGAGATGCAGATAAATTACAGTTTATTGCTGTACACAGAGAATCCAAAATACATACATTTATACCCACTAAATGCAATTGAAAGTGCAATAAAATACAGATGAAAAGAATGACTGTTATTTTAAAATATAGAATTTTAAATTTTACATAGTATATATGTACCATTTAATGGAGTTTTTCTGCTTTTACTTTTTATAGGGGAAAATGTATATTTTATGGATAAACTAGAATAGTGAGAAATTACTAGGTTCTGGTTAGATCACTGTTAATATAACTTTTGAAGACATAAATTTCTATTGTTTATAACATACCCATGTTGGAATAGATGAATACCAATATTCATTCTGATTAAATTTATGAATATCATGATTAAATATGCATGGTTATGGGGGATGTTCATGTGTGTATATGTGTGTATGTGAGAGTTTGTGTGTGTGTGTGTGTGTGTGTGTGTGTGTGTGTGTGTGTGTGGTTTAAATTCATCTCTGAAAGGAAATCTCATTTTACTTCAAGGAGTTTCATTGATCCTATATGGAGGGGAGGGAAATGACACAGGACCATACTGCTTTCCTAGCTAACATGGAACTTACTATATAGCTCCAGTTAATCTTGAACTTGAGATCTGCCTTCATCTCAGTGCCAAGATTATAGGTTTGTTTCACCAACATTGACTAAATTTTAAGGAATATACATAACAGAAATATTATACAAACCAAGCTAGGCGAAAGTGGCTCATGCCTATAATCTCAGCTACTCAACAGGCTGACATCTGGGACTAGCATGAAAAAAAATAGGCTAATACACCTGGGTTATAGGATCTTGTCAGTAACTAATGAGAGAGACTGTCTTGTATAATCATTTGTTTTAAATTATTGTCTTTTCTTTATTTTTTATTTTTCAGTCTTTTTTTTTGTGGGTCATGGGGTTTGGACTCTGGGCCTCGGCACTGTCCCTGAGCTCTTCAGCTCAAGGCTGCCACCCTACCCTTGAGCCAAGCTCCACTTCCCATTTTCTAGAGATTAATTGGAGATAAGAGTCACAGGTCCTTTTGTGCCCAGCCTAGTTTTGAACTTTGATCCTCAGATTTCAGCCTCCTGAGTAGCTAGGATTACAGGCGAGAGCCACCACTCTGGGCTCCTCTCCCTATTTTCATCTTTTGTGATATTTTTTTAAACTTTTTTATTAAAGAATTTATTAACATTGATTCTTACATCATATTTCAAATGACGTATTTATCAAACAAGTATTTAAGAAGGGAATCTCTATATACAATCACTGGCACTTAGATTTTAGAACACAATTAAAATTAGGCTGAGGGTTTGTATGTCATAGATACATATTAATCTATGTAATAAAACATTTTGTCTGTAGAGTCATAGATTTTTATGGCTATGTAGTTGTCCATAGCATTGGGTACACAAATATTGAGTCCTCGCTCTTGTACTGTTTGGATCTAGTAGCCACATATTAAGGACACCATGTGCCTCTTTTGTGACATTTTAATGGATTCATTATAATCTTTTCATGCATGCATTCAAAAAGCTTTGATCATGCTCTACCTCCTCATTTTGTTGCATTTGTCATCATGATAATATTTCATTAGTCTTTTTAGTTAAATATTCACAATTATCTAAAATAAATTTTAGTCATACTATGCATATTATATTTAGTTATATTATGCATATTATATTTTTATAACTATGCCCAAGTATGTTCTTAGCTAAATTCATGCAATCAAATAATTATCTATATAATTATATAAAATCTGTAGATACATAAGAGCAGACTCATAGCTGGGCAACATTGGCTCATGCCTGTAACCCTACCTACTCAGGATGCTGAGATCTGAGGATTGCAGTTCAAAGCCAGCCCAGGCACTAAAAAGTCCATGAGACTTTTACCTCCAGTTAACCACTGGAAAACCAGAATTGGCACTGTGACTCAAGTGGTAGAGCGTTAGCCTTGAGCTGAATACTCAGGGACAGCAGACAAGCCCAAAGTTCAACCCCCACAACCCCCCCCCCCAAAAAAAACCAAAATTCACAAAGATATGTTCATGCACAACATTTTCATTTCCAGTCCAGATTATTTAATATTAATTATAATAATTTTCATTTTATTTCAAATATCTAGATATCATGAGAATTCTTCATCCTTAAGAAAAAATTTAATGGCAATTCCCCATAGTGATGTTATAGAATTAAAACAGACCATACACTGAACATTTTAATAAAAATAATTTTAAATTATAATTCTATAAATGTCATCATATAAATTATTAAAATATGTCTAATATATAATTTTCAAGAAGGTTTCGGGGAAAATAGAAATCCTATTTTATCTGTATTTTTGACACTCAAAATATTTACATCTTAACATCACTTTCACCTCTACTCTTAATTACCTATATCCCAATATGGTTTCATTAAGAAATCAATTTAAATTTCTACTTGATCATGTTCTGTTTATTTGTATAAATGAGGAAAATGAAGTGTGATAAGTTTCATTGGCTTCACATGATCACAAAGCTAGTTAACAGCAGATCACAGCCAGAACCCAGACCTCCTGCCTCCAGAATGGCATATTCATTATGGCATTTAGAATACTACATTTCACTACAATTTTTTTTTTTTTTTGCCTGTCATGGGGCTTGAATTCTGGGCCTGGGCTCTGTCCCTGAGCTTTACATCTCAAGGCTACCATCTTAGGCTACCACCCTACTCCTTGAGCCACAGTGTCACTTCCAGTTTTCTAATGATTAACTGGAGATAAGAGTCTCATAGTCTTTAATACCCAGGCTGGCTTTGAACTGTGATCCTCAGGTTTCAGCCTCCTGAGTAGCTAGGATTACAGGCATGAGCCACCTCACCCAGCAACAATTTTTAAATTAATATCCTACCCAGAATTGTGAGATCTTTAACAGGTTATTAGCATTTGACCAATGGAGAGCCCAGAACATTGTAGAACCTAGAATCAGCCTAGGATATAAACATAATTGCTATTGTAGTCTTTTCAAACTTTTCAACCTCATCTATTTATATTTTAAAAATATCTTTTGGTCTCACATGTATGTATAGATATTAATTTAGTGACATCTGAAAATAGAAACCAATATTAGAAACATTCAAGTTGTTTGATTAAAATAATTTGTTGTAAACATATATTAATAAAAACTGGATGAAATTAACAGTCTATTCACAAGAAATCACAGTACTATAAATTTCCTAGCATTAATACAGCAGAATTATTTAAATGATAAATCTTCATTCATAGCAAAAGTTTCAAACATTTGTGAAAAACAGCAAAAAGAATGACTAATGGATAGAAAATTAATACTCCATATATTTTTTATTGGCTACCATCTGGACTTTTTCTCTTTGGAACAATGTTATGGTACAGGCAGTAAATGAAAAATCACAGTCCAAAAGAGGAAAACTATTCACTTATTGTAAAGGAGAAAATTGGAAGATGAGGTAATAATTAGTCGCTTAAGCTTTTCTCTCTCTTAATACCATTTTTAGTCTTTCAGCAACTTACCCTTTCCACATGCTATCCTCCATCACACTGTCTCTTCTTCTTAGTTCATATTAAATGACCTTCTGAAAGGAAAGTGCATGTGTTGGCCCCAGGAGATCAAGATCTGGATGGCCTTTAAAGCTGAATGGAGAGAGTCATTGGAGAGAAAGGCTCTATCCAATCTAGGAATTTCTCACAAATTGTCTTCCTTTCCCTCTCTGTAACCCGTAAAAAAAAAAAAAAAAAAAAAAAAAAAAAGATCTGTCCCTGAGATAAAGATTCCACAGGGAGTACCTCGTCTATCTCCTTCAGCAGTGGTCTTGAATAAACCCATTTCTTCCACCAATTTCTGTCTCCCTGGTTTTCAATAGAGTGGCCAGCAGTAAAGATTTCTGATTTCTGTAACGATATAATAGACTTGCAGAAACATAATGTCTGAAAAGAAAATGCAGTTGCTGGCCTTAGGAGGTTGAGATCCAGATTAGTGTTTGGAAAAAGACAGAAATTTGAGTTGGAAAAGCCCTCCTCTGTTTTCCTCAGTGCTTAAATAAATCCATGTGCTTCCATCTAAACAAACTCTCCCACATGTATATTAATTAGCCTATTAAGTTATGAAATAAATGATTCTCTGAGTTACTGGTGGGGCCAAAGGCTAGATTAATTATTATCTCATTTTCACTGAAGAATTAACAGAAAGCTCTTAGCTGATGAAGGCCAACTCTGTACTCCATATAAGAAATTGTCCTTGTATTTTCTAGTGAGAGTTATGACCACTGTAAGGAATCTTAAAAGAGGAGATAAATAGAAAGGTACCTTAGGAATGCATTAGCTTTCACATTCTGTATGTCATTTCTTGGGTAATACTTTGGCTTGGGAGAATGAAGATAAAGAACAGGATATCTCAAGAGATACTTTGACTTTTCTCTAGTTTCTTTGAGTTAGATAGTTCTAGCCAACACTGAAATATAGATTCTTTGCCTAAGTTCAATGCTTACCATGCCATTAAGTGAGAACATATTACAAATATCAATGAACAAAGTAAATACAACACTCTGAGCAGGTAGTATGATTAGTCTGTAATATCTGAAGTCATATACTTTCAATATGAAAATATACATTTGCATTTCAAAAGAATGACTCTAATTCTCCTTCCATATTTCTGTCACACACCAATTTCCCCCCATTGTTGATCAAACCAAGACATTATTTTTAAAAAGCCCTTTAACTCAGTAGAAAGAATTGCATAATATAAAATATTTTGCATTTTTCAATATGAAGGTTTTGAAGTATTTAGAACAACTATTCCTTAAAGATTAAATCTACTCAGCTCAATAAAGGTGTTAGGGTTTTAGGATAATAATGATGATTTATGTAAAACTTGTCACTAATTGGCACATGCAGACAAATTGCATCATGCTGAGCTCAGACATTCATGTACTGTCTCTACCTTCAGAGAACTTACTAAATGGGAGGCAACACAGTACACAAAATACTGTGAGGCATTAAGTTATTAAAAACTAAAAGACATACCTAGAGATAATCTGAGATAATAACCATGCAGGAATTTTTCAAATCCTGGGAAAAAATGAGAAAACTTCCTAGAAAAGATGAAACTTATCATGGGCCTTATATAAGGACATAATAAGGGTTGGGAAGTTGCAACCTCAAAGACCTGTAAAAGTCATCTGAATATTGCTGAATAGAAAGCGAAAGCTATGTTGCCATGCCATTTTATTTAGTTTCATGTTATGAAGAGTAGCTAACATTCCAGTTTCCTGACTTTGTTCTGTTTGGTTTTGGCTTTGGTGGTACTAGAATTTAAACTCAGAGCCATGCGCTCAGCAAGCACAAGTGATCTACAAAAGACATACTCGTAGTTTTGTTTTGTTTTCTCTGATAGGGTTTCCCCACATCAGGGTAGGTTGATTTCAGATAGTGATGCCCCTGCACATGTCTTCTGCATACCTGGGTGAATCCTAAGCTTTTCAATTCTGTGAGACAACTCAAATGAAAACAATAACTACTGTGTTAGGTCATAAAAACACTGGTAAGCCTTCTAAACTTAAGACTGTTCTGAAATACTGGAGCAGAATGAAAAAGAAAACTTTCTAAGTTAAATGGCTAGGAGGAGACGAGTTATACTTACCTTAAAAAAATAATCAGAAAATTAGTGAAAAGGTAATGCATAGAAAAGATAAATTGGCGTCATATTATGGATGATTTTGGATATGAATAAAAGCATGTCAATTTATTCTGAAAGCAGTTGAGAGTGATAAGAGTATATACTGAAGGGACAAGGGCTTAAACTATATCATCCTGAATAAAGCCAAAATTCTCTCCATACTGTCCTTAATTTTATTTGTCAAATTTGTCTTAAAAAACAGTCCATCGATTCATTGAAATTTTGGAAGTAGCATGAAGGTAATATCACAACTGAGCTCTAACATGTTGCTATGCTACTATTTTTTGTAACTTACATTACCAATTAGTCATATAAGATTCATTGAAATAATCAAGACTGTACTAACATTTTATCCATATTCATTTGCCATATTACAGCCTCATTAACATTTAATAATTATAATTAAAAGAGTTTAAAATGTTTTGCTAAAATTTGCCATGGCAATATCCCAAGTAAACAGTGTGCCACAACTCAACGAGGCAACCAGGCCGAGTTTCAGCTGAGGATTTGTTTTTCAAATTTCATTATATGAACATTTGGTGTCTCCTATAAACTGACAATCCAGTGTGTAAGAGATACATTATGCAAATTAGGAAATTAACAACAACCTACTTCTGATGCTACTCATTACTATTTTATTCTCCACTTCGGATTTGCAAAACATAACAATGCAGTAAAATCTACCAATGGATATTTTGCTGCTATTATTAATAGGCAATCCTTTCTTACAATGTTAAATTTACTGCAAAACTTGGGAATTTACAATAGCATACTTTCTCTACACAATCTAATATAATTCAATTTCCTTGGTCCTATGAGAAAAAGAAATAAAGGCAAAATACATTGCAAACATATTCACTGGGGCTCTAAGTTTTCCCATTTATTAAATACTCAATCAAAAGCAGTATCACCCCAAGAATCTCTGAACCAATATCATCTTCTTAAATGGAAAAATTGAATAATTTTCAGTCTTTGCAATATTGTGAACATTCTAAGATTTAACCATGCCTTTCTGCTCAATCTAATTTTAGCATCGCTCCTCTGCTCATTGATTATTTCTAAGATTACTCTACACACTGATGCCAAACTCACACTCCAAAGGTAGCAAGCATGGAAGAGACATTAGTGTACATGTGTACTTCAATCTTTCCTCTTCCTGCACACTTCTTTATACTTTTTGTGGCAATTCTCTTTGAAAATCTATCCAAATGCAGCAGCTAATTCATAACTGTTTCTGTTTGGAATCCCCTCATCAATGTCCTGAGGAGCTGACATTGACTGAAAAACCCAGCACTCTCAGCCTCCAGTCCTCAACATACCACACATTGAAAATTAGAGATGCCAACTGCCATCACATGATTTTATGAAAGCATTCTGAAAAGTACTATTTAGAACCAAAACTCTGTTTGATTGTTTTATTTTGAGAGCTTTGTCCTTTGGGGATTTTATTTTGTTTTTGTTTTTTATTTTACTTGTAGGAAAGCCAAAGTATGTTAAAAAAAAAAAAGAAAGAAGGAAAGAAAAGAAGAGGAAAAAGCAGGGTGAAAATGGGAAATACTCATTAAACCTGTTCCTCTCTATTTTGAAGAAATTTAAACACCAGAAGAGCCTCATTAGATAAGTTCCTTTCATTGATTCAAGCTATTGTTGTTTTTTGTACAAAGAAGTTATTCAATAATGTATTTTCCTGATGTAAATTCATGTGAATTTTGAAAAAAAATCTTATTGAGAAAAATCAAAACATTCTCTTGGCATTTATGTTTTTACAATCCTAAAATATATAGAATTTATTAAGATAGTCTTCTTTCAGAAATAAACAAATGCATATATTTGAATGCTCACTCCCTAGAAGGAGAAAGTACCAACAATATTCTAGAAAGCCTAGGACCCTGATTCTTCTGCTTCGATGTATTCTAGAAGAGACGTGAAGACAACTAGAACTCTGTCTTCAAACTTCAGTCTCACTATTTAATATATCAGAAAGGGCTATGTATTAGTTAAGTTCAGATACAGGCCTGTGAGGACAAACAATTTTCATATGATCATATAAAGCAATTAACTTTACAACTTGGTGGGGGGAAGTGGGAGAAAACTGAGGGAGGGGGCAACAAGCTTCAACAAAAAATGCACTCACCACCTTACATATGTAACTGTAATCTCTCTATACATCACCTTTATAATAAAATTAAATTAAAAAATAAGTAAAGGATATCTTCCTTTAGAGTAATCCCTCAAAGTCATCATTTAGAAAGCACTAGAAGGATATCAGAAAGTATGGTATCTGCACAATAAAACAATAGTGCAGTATCTTTTTAAAGTACAGTAATCTGAAGCATTGTAATGAGTTATTTTAATTCCTATTAATTACCCCTAAATATACTAGGGGGACGGGAGTGTTTTGCTTTGTTTTGTTTAATTTACTATGCAGTAAATCAAGATGGAATTAAGTATGCAGACAAAAATTAAAAGAGAAACCAGCTGCTGGTGGCAAATGCCTGTCATCCTAGCTACGTAGAAGCTAAGATCTGAGGATCGCAGGCCAGTCCTGGCAGAAAAGTCAATGAAATTCTTATCTTCAATTAATCATCAGAAAACCACAAGTGGAGGTGTGGCTCAAAATGGTTGAGTGCTAGCCTTGAGTACTAAACCTCCGGGAGAGTGCCCAGTCCCTACAATGGACAAAAATAAAAATAAAAGGAGACAAATCTGAAAAACTACCTTTCTAATTTAATGGCTACCTCTATATACCATTTAGAAATACCACCATTCCACCAAAGTAGGGGAAAAAAGCATATCATTTACAAAAAGCAATAAGAATTCAACAGCTTTCCCATTCTCAACTTTAGACATGCAATTCACAGATGTATAAACATAGAGGAGGGCTTTCTTCCTGTTCTTTTAATTAGCTTAAGTTACTCCGAGAACATTCAGTCTCCTGAGGTTTGGGGAACAGGACCAATGTAAGAACACAGTTCTTGCTTAAGAAGCTTTTATACTAAAATCTTATTTTTTCTTTCTACCACCCCTCCCCAATGGAGACTCAAGCTTTCCTACATTCTTTGCCATCAATCTTTCCTTGGTAGTCTCATTATATTGTCTTTTCTCTCCCTCTCTCTCTCTCTCCCTCCCTCCTTCCTTTCCTCCCTCCCCCCCCCTCTCTCTCTCTTCTCCCTCCCTCCCTCCCCCCTCTCTCCTTCCCTCCCTCCCTCCTCCTCTCTTTTTTTTAGGGGGGGGCAGTTCTGGGGCTTGAACTCAAAGCCTGGTCACAGTTCCTAAGCTTCTTTTGCTCAAGGCTAGCACTCTACTACTTGAGCCACAGCAACACTTCCAGCTTTTTCTGTCTATGTAGTACCAGGGAATTGGACTTCCATGCATGCTGGGCAAGCACTTCACCTAGACCACCTTCCCAGCCCATACAACTGCCTTTCTTGATGGCAGCTAATGAACTATTTGAACACTTGAGACATTTCAAAACTAAATTTTCTAAAACTTTAGAAGTTGTTGCAAAGAGGTTTGAAGTCTAAAAGGAAAATATAGAGATTCAGAAGTAATTTATCAAAAATGTCAACTAATAAGTGAAGCCAGACCCAAAGAAATATAGACTCCATGGTTCCCCTCATTTTTAATAATGAGTACACATCTAGAACTCTCCTAGCAGAGGATTACAATAGCTCAAAGGCTATGTACATATGGTCATATGGGATGAGGCTAAGTGAAATGAACTCTAGGATGTACAAACAACAGGTTTATCTTTGTGATTGCTGTTCTCAATGTACTATATAAAGTTATTACTTTTTCCATATAATTTTTATTGTAATTAATAGAAGGGTTACATTACATTCGCCAGATGGAAGGTGCATTACTTCACATACATTGATACCCTTTCTCATGTCTTGGTCCCCATTTCCCTCCCCCCATCCCCACCCTCATCTCTTTTTTTCCTCTTTTGTTTTACCTCATGTTATTATTATATTTGACTTTGTTACCTTGTATATTGTATATATGTTTACTTGTTTATTTGGAATAGGGAAGGGAATGGGGAAAATAAGATGATTGGGACTGGGTGTGGGGTGGGAAATGGGGGAAGAACATGAGAAGGGGTATCAATGTTCAAGAAGTAATGTACCCACTACATGATGAATGTAACTGTAACCCCTGTATGTTATACCAACAATAAAATACAATTAAAAATAAATAAAATAAAAAGTCAACTGATACTGATAGTTGGTCAAAGTATGTTTAAAATGTCTTTGGTAGAAAGAACAAAGTAAACGTGGGAAATCAATATTGATATTAGTTGATTAATACATTCTTATATAACACGCATACCAACAGTATTTACAGAAGTATTGGACAGATTACTCACAAGGCAAATAGAAATATTCTGAAAAACCCAAAATAAGATCAATTTTCTAAGAGAAGGCACCTTCACACTTGAGTAGAGTTTTGGTGAGCTAAAGTCCTTTTTTCTAATCATAAGAAGTCCAAAATTCCAATTTCTTTTCTCATGGATCATTTTCTCTGTTATATATCTTGACACTGGGTATCAGTACTCATGGTATTCAATTAAATTAGGAATTCTGCTTTCATGAAAGAAAGATACACATAGCAAATTCTCTTGAGTAATTGTATTTATAAACCATGCAATATCTGTATATATAAAATATCTTTATAAATTTGAATATGCAAAGAACAAAACTTTGAATGTACAATGAACAAGTCAACAAAAATAAATTACTAGCTTATCATTAAAATATGTGCCCTATTTCAGAATCTTCACATTGAACAACACAGTGACCAATGTCAGAGAGGAAACTCATCCATAATTGACATCTATCAGGGATTATGAAATAATCATAAGTAAATAATCATAAGTACCAGAGTACAGTAAGATTAGTTTTTTTGACTATGTGTCAATCACATCAGGTGTGGGGGGTGGAGGGGAGCTTGAAGTCAGGGCTTGAGCACTCTTCATAAATTTTTTCACTCAAGACTGGTGCTTTACCACTTAAGCCTCAGGTCTACTTCTGTCTTTTTTGGTGGCTAATTGGACATAACAAGTCTCATGGATTTGCTGATCCCAGCTGGCTTTGAACTTGAATCTTCACATCTCAGACTTCTGAATAGGTAGCATTACATGTCTAAGCCACCAGTGCCTGGGTTAATCTCATTATTTTATATGATAAATTTTAGCTTAATATATTTTTATTCAGCTCAATCTATCTTTGTCTACTTTGAACAAAAATACTGGATCCATAAAATTGGCCCACAGCTGTCACACTGTCCACTGGAGCCCAATACAAGGCACACATGACACTATATTTATCACAGAAGCTCTCTGCCAAGTCCATGTAGTGGCACAATGAAATTCTACGTGATTTTATATCAAATTCTTTTTGTGATATATTTTTTTAAACTCACCTAAATCCATTTGAACTCACAAAGCCTAATCTCCATAGTTCTTCACTTCCTTGGGGAAGCAGCTTCTCTCCTTTTTTTCTTCAATCCATGGTGTTGCGATTGTTTACCGCATCGTACATGTGTGAGGAAACATCATGTAAACAATCTAAGAACTCTTCTAAATCACAGACACTTTGAACAAAAAAAGGACAAGATCTGTTCTCAAGATCTTGCTCATCCTCTAGTTTATATTCTTAATTTCTAACTTTGATTTTTCTTTTTCCATAATTTAAGACTTCAACTCATCTTTTTCAATCCATCTTTCCCTCAAAACATTCACTGTGCCCAAGGATACAGATAGAGATTTTTTGCTCTATCTCTTTCCCATCCTATATCCTCTTGCTTATCCTAGTCAGGTGGTGATTCTTATAGAACACTCAAAATTCTTACATCTTCTTGAAGTCTCATTCCTAGGAAGTATATTTTCTTCCTTGTCTTGGTTCTTATTGTCCTTTTCCAATTATCCATGAACATGTTATCTCTTTTTCTTCTTAAGGGCTTTCTAATGGAAGAATGAGCTAGCTGAGATCACTTAAGAAGCAAACACCAAGGCCAGATTAAACATGTAACCATTTTGAATGACAGAAATAGCTGGTATAGGTGTCAGATACAAGTTGGGTATAGAGACAGGAGGAATATTTGGGTGAAAGCAGTCCATACTTCATAGTCTAAAGAAATGTTTAATAAGGCCACTAGGGAGTTCTAAAGTCAAAGTTAGTCAATAAGAAGGTCTAGTTGTTCAAGGGACAGGTACTCCTTAGCTTTTGTATTTGTGCTCAGTCACTGCCTGTGAACAGCCCTGGAGAACAACACTAGCATACAGATTGGGTGATGAATCCCAGAGCAGATGAAAATTTTAGCCAGTCATGATCTCTTAAATCACCTGTACATGGGTACAGGAAGGAATAATTATTAACGGGGACACATACAAATTCTGTCACATTGTGAATGTCACAGATCCTCTTGGTATCATGTTGTAAGAATAGAATTGTTGCAGGAGATATATGTAATAAAATGTATGGAAGTGCTACAGCAGGACCCATTCAAAAATATTAATTGGACTTCCTTTAACATCGGCTAGTCTACCCATACATGTTAGGTACTTAACAAAAGAGATGAGAGGTAACATTGTACATTAAGGACAACAATCACTCATTATATGGCTTTTGTTTCTATATCCTAGAGGTCCTTTCATTTAGTGTCATACTGTATGGCCTTATGTATCTAGGTTTTACTCTATGGCAAATCTCTGCTAGGAAAGCCCAAGGATTCTACTGATTATGACAAATGAGGGAAACCATTGAGCCTATGCTCCTTTGAGTCTGGCTTACTTCACATACTGTGAATCTTTCTAAGTCCATTTCCTTACAAATGTGGCAATGTTGTTCTTTCTGACAACAGCACAGAATTTCATTGTGTATAAATACCACATCTTGTTGATCCACTCATCAACTGAGTGACATCTAGGTTGGTTCCATATCATTGTTCTGGTAAACAGTGCGGCAATGAACATCATTGTGCTAGTGGATTTAGTATGCCCTTGTTTCTGGACAGTTGGATAAATGCCAAATAGTGGAATTGCTGGGTCATCGGGAAGCTCTATGTTTAGTCTTTTGAGGAACTGCCATACTGCTTTCCATTATGGTTGAACGAGTTTGCACTCCCACCAACAATGCAGTACTGATCCCTCCTTGCCACATCCCTTCCAGGATCTGTTGTTATTAGATTTCTTGATCCTGGCCATTCTAACTGAAGTGAGGTCAAATCTTAGAGTTGTTTTGATTTGCATTTCTTTTATGGCCAGAAATGTTGAGCATTTCTTCATGTGTGTATAGGCCATTTTTGTTTCTTCTACAGATAAGACTCTCTTTAAGTCTTCGGCCCATCTTTTAATGGGATGGTTGTTACTTTGGAGATTAGTTTTGGAGTGATTCAACTTTTTGAGCTGTTAATATATTTTAGATATGAGGCCTTTGACCATTGTATGGTTAGTGAAGATCTTCTCCCATTCTGTAGACTTCCTAATTAATTTACTAGCAATGTCCTTTGCCATACAGAAGCTCTGCAGTTTAATACAGTCCCACTTATCCAACCTTTCTCTGATTTGTTGTGTTTCTTGGTCCTTATTGAGAAAGTTTCAACCTGTGCCAAGGAGGCCTAGTGTGTCTAATATTCCTTCTTGTAAAGTTTTCAGTGTGTAGGTTTTTACCCTGAGGTCTTTGATCCATTTGGAGTTAATTCTAGTGCAGGGTGACAGAGAAGGATCCAACTTCAGTTTTCTGCAGGTGCTTAACCAGTTCTGCCAGCACAACTTGTTGAAGAGGCTGTCTTTCTTCCATTCTATTTTTTTAGCTCCCTTGTCAAAGATTAGGTGGCCATAGGTCTGTGGTTTAATATCTGGGTCCTCAGTTCTATTCCATTGGTCTTCAGGCCTGTTCTTGTGCCAGTACCAAGCTGTTTTGGTCTCTATAGCTCTGTAATAGAGTCTGAAGTTTGGTATTGAAATTCCTCCTGCGCTGTTCTTTCTACTAAGAACTGTTTTTGCTATACAGGGTCTTTTATTATTCCATATGAGATTTTGGATTGCCTCTTCTATTTCTTTAAAGAATGACATTGGGATATTGATGGGTATTGTGTTGAATTTGTAGATAGCCCTTGGCAAGATTGTCATTTTCATGATGTTGTTTCTTCCAATCCAGGAGCATGGGAGGTTTTTCCATTTCCTCAGTTCTGCTTTCATTTCCTTTTTCAGGGTTTTAAAGTTTTCATCAAAAAGGTCCTTTACATTCTTAGTTAAGTCAATCCCTAGGTACTTTATTTTCTTTGGGACTATTGCAAAAGGAGTTGCTTTCCTGATCATTGCCTGGTTCCTCTCACTGTTGGTATAGAGGAAGGCAGTTGATTTTTGAGGGTTAATTTTATACCCTGCTACCTTTCCAAAGTTTTGAATCAGCTCAAGGAGCCTGGGAGTGGAGTCTATAGGATTCTTCAAATACAGAATCATGTCATTTGTAAAGAGGAAGAGTTTTACTTCCTCTTTCCCTATTTGGATCCCCTTTATGCTTGCTTCTTGCCTTATTGCTCTGGCTAGGAATTCTAATACTACGTTAAAGAGGAGTGGAGAGAGTGGGCATCCTTGTCTCATTCCTGATTTTAGAGGCAATGGCTTTAGCTTTTGGACTGAGTAAATTCTATGCATAGCTCTTTTATTCCCCCAGAAACAGTTTTGTTTGTTTTGTTCTTTTGGCAGACTCCAAGTAGGTACTTGAAAAGCTGTGAGACATACTCTTCATGACACCTCTTGGTTTTTCTGTATGGATACTTAAAACTGGACTAGATTTACTGACTTTCTTGCCTCAATATCTGGTACTAACTTCTCCCAACCTTTATTACTGTGTTCTTCATCAACAGTTTGTTTGGAAAAGGCCTCTAGTCCCTGTTCTCAACTTGACCACAGCCTAGATCTTAGTGCATTAAGACTTGGGGCACAGGGCTTGGAGTTTGGCCTAGTGGTAGAGTGCTTGCTTAGCATGCAGGAGGACCTGGGTTCAATTCCTTGGTACCACATACATAGAAAAAAAGCCAGAAGTGGTGCTGAGGCTCAAGTGGTAGAGCTCTAGCCTTGAGAAAGTCCAAGGACAGTGCTCAGGCCCTGAGTTCATGGCCCAGGACTGGCAGAAAGAAAAAAAAAAAAGAAAATCAGATGTTCTCTGTTGTATTCTTAAGTAGTAGTAGAACTGTTAGAATAAACATGCAAATATGTTTAAAAAAAAGACTTGGGGCACTATTTTCTGCTTTATGATTAGCAGTTCTTAACGGGTATGTTTACCAAGCCCCATTATATAATGCCAACCTCAGACTGTGTTGAGACTATTCTAGTAACCAACTCCTGAAACAGTTCAGATGTAAAGTATATACATAATAAAACTCATGAAGAAAAAAACTATATATATAATTTATAGTTTTTATATTTAAAATATATACTATATGTACTACACTGTAGTATAAATAAAATATTATATGAGGTATAGTATATATACATATATATGCATATATAAAATTATGTACATATACAATATATGTAGTATATTGTGTGTATATATACATATAAACACTGTTTTTCACTTTAATTATGTTATTTTTGCTGAGAACTTGGGATCAGAGATTAATTGAATTCTAAGCATTGCTCTAAAATTCTTTCATGTGAGCCTTCTGCCTTTTATTACCACCTCATGGACTTTTATCTACCAGCATTTGCATTGAAGCCAGGACCACTTAGAAGACTGGGAAGATAGAAAGTGGATAAGATTTTTCTCACCATTTATTTGTGAGATGGTTACTTACATTGCTCCTAGGGAAGTGATGAGGAAATCTTTTCACAGAAATAAATCCAGTTTTTCTATTTCAAGCTTCAAGACCATTCTCAATTACTTACTCTCTGAACTCAGTTTAGAATCACTTCTTTTTATTCTCTATCCTATATTTTGGTCTTCATCTGGAAAAATAGGGAGCTGTAACCTCAGGTAAGTAATATTTGATTCCACCAAAAATAAAACAAAAAAATTACTAGAAAATGGATTACATTTTTGCACCTAAATTTAACCCAGCAATTAAGAGGTGGTATATGTTTGTGTGCACTTAAGCAAAATAAACTTGTGTTTGTAATATTTAAAACTTTGAAATTTAAATGTAAAAACCTCAATTGTTAAAGGTTCTGATGTGTTTGATTATATTCCCACTAGGTAAAGAACACATAGTTCAACTCCATTTTCCTGTTGAGTGGCTATAGCTGTTAGAAGCTAGGTTGGGGCATCAAGAAAGGGGAATATAGAAATCTGGATAAACTAAATGAAGAAGGGATGATCGCTCACCGATTCTGTCACCCTTTCTTTTTATTTTGTCCTGTTCTGTGACCATGCATTTTGAATATGGTATCAAATCCAGTTGGTCACATTGTTTGCTCTTGGTATTTGTTAGTCTTTGGTCCTTTAAAACTCAAAATATATCTGTTAAAATATTTTAGAATACAATGAAGTTCCAAATACAGCACACAGCAACCTCAGCCCCCAGTACTGAAACAGAGCATCCTACTCATGAAAATGTATAACACAGAACAGAGCATACAATTTCACACACTTCCTAGTAATTCAAAAACTTTCATAAGTTCCATTTTCCCACAGCACACTGCTAGTATTCACAACAAACTAAATTCTCATTCATCCACTCTACTAGGAAGCATAACAAAACAAGACTGGGCATGAACCAGTGTGACTTTGGTTATTGTTTTTTCTTACGGTTGATTTCCATGTTCTAAGCAGGGCTATCCTCTGTCCAGCGACAGCCACTACTGGTATACCTGACTTGAGGACTATAATTACCCACACATCTCATAACCCAGGCTGGCCCACAAGTCATCCCACAATATAGTTCTACGGCCCAATGACCCATACAGAGGAAGCTTTTTCTGACATTGACAGTGGCCCTTCAAGTATGTTTTGTGGGGCACTTGCTGACCAAAGTCTAGACGGAAAATTTGGGCAGCAAATAAGGATTTCAGGAAGACAAATCATGCAAACAATATTGTTTTTCACTAATAAAATGGCATCTATATGTCTTTCAATAGCATATATGTTAGGGGTAGAATGATTTTGAGGTATAGCTCTTCATCCAACACTGAACTATCTTTGGGACCTTGTCATTTCATCAAGTCAACAATTCCATGATAGAGGGAAATGTCACAAATATTTTATACAGTAATTAGTGCTGAGAAGACAAACCTTCAGAAGAGCACAGCTGCAAATGGTACATCATAACTCAGTCCTAGACTTGTAACTGTGTACCTGTCTCTTAGTATTTGTATTCACATAATTATTTAATTGAAGAATGCAGTACCACATGTTGATTATCAGGACCTAACCATATTGCCTGATAGGCACTCTGAAACTAATAATAAATAAGAAAAAGAGGCATGTCATTAGAAGCCACAATCGTCATCTTAAAATTTCTCACCTTGTCAAGGAGCACTACAAATGAAAGTATAAATCCTGTCACTATATTAATATAACTCTTCAACTAACTAGAGCTTACAGATCATATAGAACAAACTTGGACTCTTGAATCACCCATCTTACCATTGTTTTCAACAAATTTCACTACATGCTATGGTTGATTTAGCATCATTAGGAGCTGTTATATCTTCCACTGGGTCATTTATAGGAGTAAATAGAGCCTCACTCTTGTATATGATCTAATGGCAAAGATAAGACAAATGACCATGAAGAGTTAAGTAATGATGCCAATCAGTAATGCATGTGACAGCTGAGTGACACAGAGAATATATGGGATAGGAACTCAGCAGAGAAACTGCTTCAGATACAGAGGTAGAGCTGGGCAAAGCATGTTTGGGAAAGCATGTTTTTCATGTAGGAATTCACAGTACTAGAAACGGAATCTCGAGAAAAATTATAAAGCAACACACTGAGGAATTTAGTGTTAATACTCAGTGGTGGATATTCAAATATTGGCAATGCTGCAGGACAGACCAATAGGGAGAATGGCAGAATGTTAAGACTGCTTTGTAGATGCAAGAGACCAAAACCAGGACACCAGATTGGAGACAAGTATAAGCAATATAGTACAGGTCCAGAAAGGAGCTGAAGTGAATGAAATAATGGGGTGTCAGGGATAATGCCTTGTGGACCTCAGACTCTCTTGCATCTCTTTTGCATGAGTAGTCATTTAGCAGTTATTTTTGGACTATGTAAGGTGAAGAGGGAGCTCTTTTCCTTAATGAGGTAGACTAGAAGACCTATGTGACATAATGGAACCATAAGAACCTGTACCGCCGAGTTACTGCTTAAGTGACTGGACAGATGGCTGACATAGAATGGGCATAAAAATGGGCTAGTCTATGTCAAGCTATGGATGCTTCAGGATTTATTACTAAAACATAAACTATTATTTTACCAAGATAACTAGTTATAATTTATAGCTATGTCCAGGGACTTGAGAGAGCCTTGGAGGCAGAACTGAAATTAGACAAAAGACAAAATTTGCCATTGTCTTAAATAATGGCCTTAACATATTACATCTACATAATATTTGCTGTGCAATGAGAGAAATGACTTACGTTTTTCCCTATTGCTGCTTCAGTAGATTGGGTTTTTATTATAATAGTTGATTAAGTCTTGACACAATATAAAATTCCTGTCAATCACCACAACTACATTCTATAATAGCAGAGTCTTCCTGAGCCTTATCTGCATGGCATAGGAAAGTCGCACAATGCAGGTAGAGCTGTATCCTGCCACTAGGTTCCCATCTACATCAACTCCATCAGACATTACAAGGCAGTAGCCAAGGTTACATACTGGCCGTTTTTATTATCTCAATCATAATTACCCAATGACTGTACCTAGGACATTTCTACTCATGAGGTCTCTCAGAGAATACAAGTAGGATAATAACAACATGAGAGATGGCTTATATAAACTCAGCTGCAACATGTGAAATCAGGTCTTCTGAAAAAAGGAATATGAAGAATGCAGAGTGTACAACTAAATATCTATAAGATAGATCTGCAAGGTCTATGAGTAATTACAGACAATTTTTGTTATTGTCATTTGCCATACAGAGATATGAAGTTAGGACCTTGTGCTTGCTAGGCAGGTGCTCTGCCACTGAACCATGGTTCTAGCTCTGTTTTGCAACTTATTAATGTGTGTGTGTGTATGTGTGTGTTGGTTTTGGGGCTTGGACTCGGGGCTTGGACACTGTCCCTGAGCTTCTTTTGCTCAAGGCTAACACTCTACCACTTGAGCCACAGATCTACTTCCAGCTTTTTCTTTGGTCAATTGGAGATAAGAGTCTCACCAACTTTCTTTACTCAGGCAAGCTTTGAACTATGATCCCCAGATCTTCTAGACCAGGACGTCCTGAGTCTGGGGCCCCGAAACTAGTGAGTAGCTACAGATGTGAGCCAACACAACACAACACCCAACACAACAGTTATTATTGAGATAGTGTTGTATCCAGTGCAGAAGTATGTGAGGGCCACAATCCTCCTTTTTGCAGCTTCCATGGTAGACAGAATAACAGGCATGCACCAGCTGTGGTTGAGAAAGGGTCTTGTAAACTTTCCTGCCTGGACTGCTTTTGCGTCACCATACTCTTAAGCTCATACCCCCAAATAGCTACTAGTAAGCCAACAAGTGCCTAGCTTACTTGTATATAATTTCTTTAGGTAAAAATCATCTCTGTGCCCCTTTTCCTGATCCAGAACAATATTTTGTCTGCTAGGTTTTATCAGCATTGACAATTTAGTTATCAACTAACAATGTTCCACACAATGCAGATTGTTCCCAGAGCACTTCATTAGTACCCAGAAACACACTAAAACAAAGCACAAGTTTGGATTTGGACTGCATATCATGTAATATTCTGTCTGTGTTCTTGGAATTTTGCAATATTTTCCTAGTAATGGCGGGGATGGGGGGTATAAAGACACTGATTAGCAATTTGCTTTGGCCAAAGAGAAGGCACCTGCAAGGCCTCTAGTGGGACTAAAATAGCAATCTGTGATAATGCAACAGAAGAAATCAATAGCCCATGAGGAAATTTTAAAACCATGATATTAGTTGCATTAGGACTGAGATTTAACCAATAGAACTCATTCTGACAATAACCCAACAAGACATGATTAAAGCTTTCAAATGAAAAATGTATCTTTAACTGTGTATTTATTTTAGACCAGCACGTTGGTTGAACAATTCTGAAAGTCCTGACAAGTGACCTTCTCAGAAATGTGGAGAAATGCCAAATACCCATGTTGATTCTATGCTACATTAAGTCACTGGCATTTTCCAAGAGGACACCTACGGCTCCTCTCCATAGGCCACGGATATGAAAATACCCTATATGTATCAAAATATTTAGCAACAACATGCCACTTTGGATGGCATTATAAGTCAGCTTCTTGGAGTTCTTGTCCTGGAGGATAATGAAGGGGGTGGAGCCTTCATTATGCTAATCTGATCAGCCAAACACAACACATACTTTATGGGGTCATACTATCTGTTTTAATTCAAATTGAATTAAGTTTGAGTTAAAGTAGAAAGGGAAGTAGTCCCATAGCTTTAATTGCAAATCCTCACTAATACACAAAGACAAGCATCCCAGCACTTTGGCATGGAATTTTTGCCATCAAAACCATTAGTCAATTCAGAGACTGAGCTTGAACACATGACTGCCAACACTAAGCCCATCTGTTATGCTTACCTTTGCCAATGCATAGTCCATTGTGCCAGGGACTTTGTGCTTGGTGGTTCTTAGGGTGCATGCAGGATGCCTACATACTTCCCCTAAAACCACATGGTGCCATCTCCTCTTCAGAAAGAATATCCTACCTAACAGCAAATCCATGCATTCAGTTTGCTTGATCCTTTGTTACTTTTTCAAAAATTACAATAGATGACTTCAGCAATCAGGAAGTTTTTGTGCAAAAAAAAAAAGATAAAGTTGGGAGCTTTGCCAAATGGATCAAAGACCTTGAGGTAAAAGCAAATAAACTGAAAACTTTATAAGAAAGAATAGGAGGTACACTAGGTCTCCTTGGCACAGGTCAAAACTTTCTTAATAAAGACCAAGAAACACAACAAACAGAGAAAGTCTGGATAAGTGGGACTGAATTAAATTGCAGAGCTTCTGTATGGCAAGGGACATAGCTAGTAAACTAACTAGAAAGCCTACATTGTGGGAGAAGATCTTCACCAACCATACAACAGACAAAGGCCTCATATCTAAAATATATCAACAGCTCAAAAACTTGAATCGCTCTAAAACTAATCTCCAAAGTAACAACCATCCCATTAAAAGATGGGCCAAAGAATGAAAAGAGAGTCTTCTCTGAAGAAGAAATAAGAATGGCCTATAGACACATGAAGAAATGCTCAACATCTTTGGCCATAAAAGAAATACAAATCAAAACAACTCTAAGATTTGACCTCACTCCAGTTAGAATGGCCATGATCAAGAAATCTAATAACAATAGATGCTGGCAGGGATATGGCCAGGAGGGATCACTACTACACTGTCAGCAGTGGGAGTGCAAACTCATTCAACCACTATGGACAGCAGTGTGGCAGTTCCTCAAAAGACTACACATAGAGCTCTCCTATGACCCAGCAATTCCACTACTTGGCATTTACCCAATCGTCAGAAACAAGGACATACTAAATCCACTAGCACAACAATGTTCATTGCAGCATTATTTACCATAGCAATGATATGGAACCAACCCAGATGTCACTCAGTTGATGAGTGGATCAACAAGATGTGGTATTTATACACAATGGAATTCTATGCTGGTGTCAGAAAGAACAACATCGTCACATTTGTAAGGAAATGGATAGACTTAGAAAAAATCATATTAAGTGAAGTAAGCCAGACTCAAAGGAACATAGGCTCAATGGTTTCCCTCATTTGTCATAATCAGTAGAAACCTTGAGCTCTCCTAGCAGAGATTTGCAATCGAACAAAACCTAGATATATAAAGCCATATACTATGATGCTAAATGAAAGGACCTCCAGGATATAGAAAAAGCCATATAACAAGTGATTGTTGTCCTTAATGTACTATGTTATCTCTCATCTCTTTTGCTGTCCCTTGGTTATCTCATATTGTTACAATATTTTATCTGGTTATCTGATATATTGTATATATGCTTGATTGGTTATTTAAAATCGGATAGGGAAGGGGAGAAAACAAGATGACGGGCAAGGGTTGGGGAAGGGAAATGCGGAACAAAAGAAAGCGTATCAATGTTTGTGAAGTAATGCACCCTCTATCTGGTCAATATAATGTAATCCTACTATTTATTACAATAAAAAATATATGGAAAAAAATGGGAGCTTTGGAATAAACGGATCCTATATGTATGGAAAAAAATAAAAACAGTTCGTAACAGAGGGGAAAACCAAAACAATAAATCAAGAAGAGGATGGAAAGATAAATAAAAATATATATAATGTGTTCTAGAAGTATTTTAACTTGGTTGCAATTTATTTCCTGATTGTGATAGAAAGAAAATTATCAGCCTTATTAGTGGCTTTCTATAAGTTAGGAGTAATTCAGAGGTCTTCTGACGGTCCTGAAAGTCTAGACATCATTCAGTCCCTACAGCAATTATTTCAGAATCTCCCTCCCAGGAAAGTTTAGACATCAGAGTTCTATTTAAGCCACTCCTAGTAATCCTAATGTGTGTTTAACTCTAAATTAAACAAAAGAATATATTTTAAGGTACTTTTTCTTCTACTACTACTGATTTTCTGTGCTCTAAGAAAGAAATAAGAATTCCTAAATTAAATCTATGAGAAAAAAATGCTTTACAAAGTTTAAAAAAATGTTCCCTGCGGACATTTGTGTCATAGATGGTACAAAGACTCTGAGCCAGGACCTACAGAATGACTTTTTCACTAAGAGGCACTATAGCCCCTGGGTAGCAATCACTGAAGAACCGGACAGATGATCCTTTACACTGATGAAAGCTCTCGTGAAAGATGTTGCTTAACATTCATCTGCCACTTCTACTTTCTTCTGAGTCTCTAGAAATTTCTAAATACAATACTTTCACCTAATAGTCTAGTTCCAGCCTCACAATCCTAAGACCTGACCTAGAGCTACCATAATAACCAGTGTTACTGTTATTGTAGCTACCAATTATCACAAACTTGACCCACGTTAAGTCTGTCTTAGTTACTCCACATGGATGACTTCTACTTTTCATCATATTCTGCAAAGGAGATACCTCTGTGTCCACATTAGAGTTGAAAATCTGAAGATTTTGAAGATTAAATGAATTCCCCAAAGTGACATTTAGGAAGTAGCTGAGCCAAGATTTAAAATGCACATGTTCTTTTTCTAGTTTTTACTACACATTGCCCAACAGCCCTAAATATTTCAACACAAAAACTACCCACAATTAACAACTTAGATAGGAATTGCAAAATCAACTGATACCATAAAAATACAGGAGAAACATGAAATCAAGGCAGAAGTGCAGTATGTGGGGTATGATGTTTTAAAACACATCCAGTAATTTTTTACTACTTCTTCCTTTGAGAATGTAACATAATTTTTCTCCCTTGAGGAACTGAAGGATGATGGTAGCTGAGAAAACTCTTTCACAAGTTGAACCAATATTTAGACACTAATCTATCTTCAAAAAAGATAAGAAAACCAAATAAAACATCATAGTGCATGCTTTTAGTCTGATAGGAAAAGACACAGTTGGGAGCTAGTGGCTCGTACCTGTAATCCTAGCTACTTAGAAGGCTGAGATCTGCTGATCACAGTTCAAAGCTGGCCCAAGCAGGAAAATTCATGAGCGATGGAAGGAATGAAGGAAGGAAGGAAGGAAGAAATGAAGGATGAAACGAAGGAAGGAAGGAAGGAAGGAAGGAAGGAAGGAAGGAAGGAAGGAAGGAAGGGGGGAGGGAGGGAGGGAGGGAGGGAGGGAGGGAAGGAAGGAAGGAAGGAAGGAAGGAAGGAAGGAAGGAAGGAAGGAAGGAAGGAAGGAAGGAAGGAAGGAAGGAAGGGAGAGAGCTGGCACAGACATTAAGTTTCAGCTTGGATCATCACCTTGAGATGCAGCATGGACCTCTACGCACCTCTACATCTGTGCAGATCCTTGCAGCTGTGAAATTCAGATGTGACACAGATTAATCTCAGCCATGCTGACCAAGAGAGTATCTTCACCAATACTGCTCCCACATCTTCACACAGTCAGTGTGGAGAAAGAGTCCATTCACTGTGGGTAGATGAAGAGGAATCTGCCTTTGGGTCTCAATGCTAGACTAATGAAACTTAACACTAGATAGCTTTTCATGGCTCCTATCCCAAGAGCAACCTATAAACGAGTGGTCACAGAGCAGGAAAGCCATGTAACCTCTGGAAGAGCATCCATTTCAGGCAAAGACGTAGGACCACAATCTATTATCTTCAATTGTGACAGCATCACATGGACCTAGTTGTAGACTCATCAGTAAGCAGCCCTTAGCCCATAGCAATGTAGGCTGTATTGGTCTCTAGACTATGGGCTCAAGATCTAACACATCACTGTGGCCACATTTATGGTGTAGGAGGCTAACGTTCCACACTGCTTCTGCTCAGAGTAGGACAGCAACTATGGACAAGTTACATACAAGAAAGCACTATACTTTTCAAGTACTTCCCCAGATCATGGATGTATAGTACACCAACTGCATATTGAAGGCATATCTGGGCTACGTCCTCCTCTCCTCTGGAGGCACCGGCTACCGACAGAAGACTCATAGAAAACCTGGACCTAAAGTGTTCTTTAGTTGTAAAACAGGGGAAGTGAAACTATGCAGGGGTGACCGGTATGGTCACAGTTCAGAAAGGGATGTGACCAGTATGGTTAAAGTCCTAGTTGGAGAATTTAATAGCGCTACTGTGAGGAAACCCAAAGAGCTTCAAGAAAAACCCTGAGAATGAACTGCATTTTAGAGGGTTACTTTGCTGACAGCACCTGACCAAGTGATAGAAGGATCACTTGTGCTGGGAAAAGCCTGATACCCTATCAAAGGACCTTTCAAGAACCCAGAGAAGACAGCCAGGTGACCAAAAACAGCCACGAGTGAGCCACCTCTGCAGTGGACCTTCCAGCCCCCGTCAAATCTCATGACTGAAGTCTCAGCCAATGCCTTGACCTCAGTCTTGATTTCTCATGAGAAATCCTAAGCCTAAACCACTAAGTCAATCCATTCTCAAAGGTTTGATTCAGAATCTATGAGGTAATAAATATGTATTAAGTCACAAGGTTTTGGAGCAACATGACATTCTGCAAATAGATACAATGTGGTCTGGTAAGAGACTGAGTGAGAAAGGTAAAAAAAATCAAAATATTAGTATTCAATGATGCATTAGAGGGGAGAATCCTAAGCTTCAGGGAACATTAGGAGGGTTCTGGGTAATTGCATAAGGACATGTGATGGTATGAAAAAGAATCCTGGATATATATTAAATGTTGTTCCCTTTCAAAGGGAGGGAAAGAAAGAAATACTGTTTTGACAGTGAATTCATTTTCCTAGGTCATGACAGAGCTTGACAATACTCTATATGACATTTCAAAGGACACCCAAGCACCCTGGCCCTGAAGCAATAATATGTCATCCAAAGTCAAGTAATTTACTCACTGGAAAAAGATATGACTATTGTTTCTCTGAGGAATAAAAGGCATTCCTCATTGTGAGGAAATAGAAAGGCAGAAAGTCAAGATGATTTGCAAGCCTGGGTTTCTGTCATAGACACGGATTCTGAAATAGGGGAGTCCTCTTTGGACATAAGATATTCAAAAGTTGAAGCAGTAGAACTTCTAAAGTCTTTTTGCTATTTTACCTAGTTCCACAGGAAGTTTCATGAGAAGAGGGGACAATTGATATAGATTGTATTCATCCAAGGCTCAGAACAAAATGTATCTCCTTACCTATTTACCTGAAAGTAAAATGCTGTTTCTATCTTTTTAAGCAACTGCGCTAAATACACCTAGAGAAGTCTGGCATTCAGTTTTTGTTTAGGCATCCAGTGAAGGAATGTTCAGATTTGGGACTCAAGCTCTCTCTGAATTCCATACATACTGAGTTCTAATGAGTCTGTTAGGGAAACATCAGGGGAGATCACAGGATATACTGATTTTGTTCTAGCCAGTAAATCACCTCCCCAGGTAACTGTTCTTATAATAAAACTACCAGCTGGGTGGCAAGTCTCTATGCCAAGAAAAGGTTGTATTTTAGCCTCTCCTGCGCATTCAGTACAAATTTTAAAATCACAAATAAGAGGAAAAATAAACTTCTGATGACTATAAGATGATAGATGAAAAACAAGGAAATAATTTGAAAAGATTTTTTGTTGTGTATCTTTGACATTGCAGTTGCTAGAAAGAGCCTCGTGTTGTGCTAAGAAAATTAACTGATCGCATCAGTGAGTGACAACCTAATCGCTGTCTAACTGTGTATTAGGACTTCACCTGACCATTTATCCCTTTTCAAAATTGGATATAAATATCTACACTAGATTTTGTCAGAAGCTTTAAAACCCTCTTTTTATTTTTCTTACCAACACATATCTCCTAAATCCCAAAGACAGAAAAGAGACAGAAGTAAGTTTTAAGTAGAATTGGAATAGACTAGGTAAAAAAAAAATGATTTCTAAAACAGTACTATGGATTTGAGAGACTGTTCTGAAGCAGTTTTGTTTGTTTGGATATTTTTCAGATTCCTGTAGCTGAGATCTTTAGCCCAATTATAAAGTCAACTGTCCTGGTCCTTCATATGATAAATTTAGTTGTCACCTCAGGAAGGATGAAAGGAGCTCTGACTTAATGAATTGTGAGGTCATTAAGTTAACAAATTTTATCTAGTTTTGCAGCCAAATTTTCTTCCACCTCAAACCCCTGTCTCCACCTTTTTTTTTAATGCCTATAATGGTGCTTGAACTTGGGGCGTGGGCTCTTACCTGGAGTATTTTAGCTCAAGAATAGGACTCTATCACTTGAGCCACAGCTCTATTTGTAGCTTTTTAGTGGCTAATCAGAGATGAGTCCCAAGGATTTCCAACCCTGATCCTCAGAGTAGCTAGGCTTACACGTGTGAGGCACCAGAGCCTGGCTCAGGTCTCTGCCTTGATCACCTTCCTAGCACTGGGCCTTTATTGTACTTGCTCTGTCTTCCCCCGCCCCTCAGCTCTGGGCTTGAGCACTGCCCTCGGGCTTTCTTGAGGCTAGAGCTCCACCACTTGAGCCCTCAGCACCACTTCTGGCTTTTTTTCTATGTATATGGTACAGAAGAATTGAACTCAGGTCTTCATGCAGGCTAGGCAAGCACTCTACCACGGGGCCAAACTCCTGGACCTGCTTGTTCTGTCTTTTAAACTCACTATATAGGTTGTCTCCGTCTGTCTTACAGAGCTCTGTTCGTTCCTCATTGCTACTGCTTTTTTCATGCCCATCTACTTTACTTTTCTTCTACAAATATCTGCAATTAATCAATAGTTTCAACAGGTGATTATTTGTCCATAGCTAGATTTTTTTAGGAAAGCTGAAATTCTACAGCATGGGTTATTTTAGAATGATTTACCCTATTGTTATTATGTCAGGTGATCCATCTGTAAGGTACAATAGGTTCCTTAGTCAATGTGAAGCAGCGGAACTAAGTGCAAATAAATATTCCCTTCCCTAGAAATATATATATATATATATATATATATAGAGAGAGAGAGAGAGAGAGAGAGAGAGAGAGAGAGAGAGGGAGAGAGAGAGAGAGAGAGAGAGAGAGAGAGAGAGAGAGAGAGAGAGAGAGAGAGAGAGAGAGAGAGAGATAGTGGGGTAGGGAAAGAGGAGACTTTTGAGACTTTAGCTCAGCCCAATCCTGAAGTAAAATAATTGTACTTTTTTTATTTGTTCTTGATTAGATGATTGATTCAAGCAGTAGTTGAGCTGCAAATCGCAATGACATTTCTACGGCTTGTCCTGTATCTTCAAACACCGATGACAAATATCTGTTGAATTTCACCACTTCAAGAGAGCTGTCACTCCCCTGGCTCTATTCTACATGCTCGACTGCTTTGCTAGTTAACAGTTCTGCAATATGTATACTGGCTCTCTCCTCACAAAAGCAGATCAAGATTGGCACTTAGCTTATCACTAGATGGAGAAGAAATCTGTAAGAACTCAACAAGATGCAGTTTTAAGTAAACTGCTAAATCTGGGGGGAGGGGAGGAGGATGGCTGCTCTCACAATCTCTCTGCAGCAATGTTCTTTTCTCTTTAACTACATTATTCTCTTCCTCTTCCAAGAACTAAAACAAACTCATTTCTACTAACTTCTCATGCTAAAGCAGAAGGACTAGCATTGCAGAGGACTTCTGTTTATAAACTATACAATACATTTTTATTTCTCCTTGTTCACTGTGGGGCTTGAACCCAGGGCCTAGGTGCTACCTCTGAGGTTTTGATGCTCAAGGCTAGCACTCCACCACTTTGATCTACAGTGTCACTTTCATGATTATGCATTCAGAGATGTTAGCACCAAATTCATCAGCAAAGGAATAATTATATTTACTTTATTTTTCAGATTGTGATGAAACATACATTTGGGAGATCTACACAGGGGAGAGAGAAAGGGAAAGGAGGGAAGAGTTAGGCACTTCTTCAGAAGTCTAGATGGAGTACAATAGTTATAAAACAGCAGCTCACAGAAGGCCTACCTCCAAAGAAGTCAAACTTTAATATAAACTTCCCAAACAGAATTTGAATGGTGTCTTTACCAAATCACTCATCATTTTAAATCATTTTGACCAACTTTAGACTGGTCAGTATTTTTTTCTCCTAAAAGCAAATATCCTACCTTCTAGATATCACCTAACTGCTTCTGTATGTTTTCAGAATACTTGTTGTTGTTTCAGAATGGTCTCTTTTGAATTTTTCTTTGTGTAAATTTCAGGCAAAGGTCCTGTTTCTGAGGGAGAAGGGAAGGGATAAAGGGATTCAAAAACTAAACGTATTGAAAGATTTTTTTTTTTTTTGTCAGTCGTGGCCTTGAGCTCAGGGCCTGAGCAATGTCCTTGGACTTTCTCAAGGCTAGAGCTCTACCACTTGAGCCTCAGCACCACTTCCGGCTTTTTTCTATGTATGTGATACCAAGGGATCGAACCCGGGTCTTCATGCATGCTAGGCAACCACTTTAATCACTAGGCCAAACTCCCAGCCCCTGAAAGAATTTTTTATTCCACACAATGTTACTGCAATGTAGACAAGACTGTGTGTATATTATATGTATATGTATATGTATATGTATACATAAGCACATATATAAGCTCTACCCACATCATCACAGATGTATATAAAGAAGTTATTCCTATCCTGCCTCTGGATTCCAAATTTTTATATATTCTAAAATTTCTCAAAGAAATGGATGACTAAGACACTGTAAAGTTAGTTGAGGGAAAACAAATACTAACCTATATAAATATGCTACACCTTGGAGTTTGTCTCTCTTCTGTCTTTGCCAAACATGTATGCTTGTATAAGTCAATTGACTTCTTTCATCTATACTGTGTAGGGGGTGTGCAGGTGCCTACATGTGCACGCATGCACTCACGTGTGCACTGCTGGAGATTGAACTCAGGATCTGGGTGCTATTCCACTGCAGTCTTCACTCAAGACAGCATTCTGCCACAGCTTGACTTTTGGCTTTTTGGTGGCAAATTGAAGATAAAAGTCTTTCAGACTTTCCTGGCTGGACTGGCTTTGAATTACAATCCTCAGCTCTCAGCTTTTTCAGCAGATAGGATTACAGGCATGGGCCATGGGTACACAGCCCCATCTATTCTTTTCCACACTATAATAGTTACTACATTAAAAATCAAATACAAAATGTTAAAAATACTACAGTGTATGTATGGAAGAGAGTGCGCGCGCATTTGCTGGCACAAGGACTTGAACTCAGAAGCTTGTGTTCTCAAAAGACATTTTTCTACTTACATCTGGTACTCTACCACATAAGCCATACCTCCAGTCCAGTATTTCACTGGTTAATTGGAGATAAGATCTGTGAACTTTTCTGCCCAGGCTAGCTCCAAACCATGACCCTTAGATCTCAGACTTTGAATCTTTAGAGCTCAGCTTCCAGAGTAACTGGGATTACCATCACCAGCCAGGAACATGATTTTAAAACACTTATTTTTGAAACAGAAATAATTGTGAATCTCTTATATCTTTTCATTTAAAAAATGAGTAGCCTATTTAGGAAGAAAGCTTTAAGTGCAATGGCAAAAAAATCAAGACTGAAGTAACATGAAATTGCTTTGGGACTCTGATCTTTTAATTAGGGAAATGTCAAAATACAATGTGTTCTTTTAGCTTTGTTACTTTGAATTTGTTTCTTGTTTCCTAATAAACTAGAGAAATAATGATTTTTGAAATTAATTACATAGTGCCAATTTCCCTCCAGAAAAAAACAAGATAGCTTAATTTTTGTTAATTATATGGTAAATTACATTACTGTTTTGGAAAACATCAAGCATGCTTTTACTACCAACATATGAGAACACACATACATTATATTACATATGGACACTTTTAAAGGAGAGCTTTGTGTTTGAAAGAATCAAATAGAATTCAAAAATGCCATTTTTTTCCTTCTAAACTTTTGAAAAACTCTAATATACCCTTGAAGTCAGAAATAGTGGGATAAAGTGTAGCATTCACTATGTTAATTAGCTAACCATGACTGTGTGTATAATGAAGATATTAAGCTTTCTCTAAGAACATTGCAGCTTGAAATTCAAGTAACTAACACTATAGGATAATTGGGAAATATGATTAACTGATTTAAGTACTACTGAAAATGCAGCACAGTCCTCTTTCAAGAGAAAGAACAAATATATTCTATAGACAAACTTCAAAATCAGAATTAGCACATAGTCAAAGACGGAACTAAGAGTACGTGGATAACCATTTTAAATAAATCCCTTTAAGCTAGTCACAGCGTGAATGAGGATAATTACATGGCTCTCAACTCTGTTTTTTTTTTCTTTTCTCTTCCAATTGCAAATCCCCTCAATTGTCATGTTTAGTTGTGTCAGTGAGACATTACTATATGTAGTAACAGATAAATCTGTTTTTCTGTGAGGGTTTATTTTTTGTTTCTTGTTTTTTGTTGTTGCCAGTCCTGGGGCTTAACTAAGGGCCTGGGCACTGTTGTTGGGCTTTCTCAAGGCTGACTGACGCTCTACCACTTGAGCCACAGCACCACTTGGGCTTTTTCTGTGTATGTGGTATTGAGGAATCAAACCCAGAGCTTCCTGCATGTTAGGCAAGCACTCTACTACTAGGCCACGCTCCCGGACCCTTCTGTGACTTTTACAGATAATTTTAGCTCAGGAAACAAAGGTAGTATGAAGCATATGTTAGATGAGGTTTGACCCTTGAGTTTTCATGTAGTTTCTGACTGCAGAAAAAAAAATGAAACAAACAAACAAAAAATACAAAGCTCTATAGAGGGATCTGAAATGGCATCAAATGATTTGGAAATATGCAGAGAGTAATGGAGACATGCTGTACCTCTATCTTATTTTCACTTGGAAGAAAGTAAACTGTCAGAGGATAAAACTGGCCAACATAACATGCAAGGGATAACATATGTCCTATCATGGTGTCTCTTCTTCCCATAAAGTGCTGGATGTCAGATTAACCAATGAAAAGAGCCAGAGGCCCACGGACAAGCCGTCAGGCAATCAGCAAAAGGCCAGAAGGAGGAGATATGGGAAAAGCTCAACCTCCCAGTGGATTCCTTTGTAGTCTATTTTCTTTCTCTTTTTTATTTGGAGGGGGGGGGGGAATTGGGGGAGGTGGAGTGCGGATCCTAGCTGTTCTTTCATTTTTCAAATAAACTTACTGTTTACCTTCTTTCCTACTTCTTAATTCTTTAATGGGCTGAGCAAACAAGCCCATATTACCACATAACTGCACAGATCCTGTGCTGCCATAAAAGAGGGACTAAATAAACAAGGGAGTCCCAGTAAGATGTATTGTAACAAGGATTACTACTGCGGACCCTCTGGATTATTTTTTTTTAGAATAACGTAATAGGAGGTAATAAACAGGGGAATTTAATGAAAGCAAGGAGCAAGATCTAGAAGAGATGGCCAGAAGAACATTGTAGGCAACAAAATTTAGAAAGAAAAAACCAACTAAGCTGACATACACAACCACCATGGAGAAGAGAAGGGTAACATACATCTATCTGGCTGAAAGGATTTTTTTTCTTCGGTAGTAGGGGTTGAATTCGGGCTTGGGCCCTGTCCCTGAGCTTTATCACCCAAGGCTAGTGCTCTACCATTTTGAGGCACAGCACTACTTCCAGCTCTCTGATTATTGATTGGAGATAAGATTCCTCTGGACTGGGCTGGCTTTCAACCACAATCATCAGATCTCAGCCTGCTGAATAGCTAGGATTACAGGCGTGAGCACCTGGTGGACGGCTTGAATTTAAATGTAAAACTGCACGATAGTTACAGTGACATGTATTAGTTGCAGCTAGGTATTTGGTGTGGACAAAGTAAGATTTCTAAGTTTGGATGATTAAATTTACTCCACCCAAGAAATTTAGGGGGAAATATGAGAGAAGCCTACTATTCTAGAATTCAACACAGACCAGCTTCTTTCAGAACAGAATAAAACCATCATTATTTTCCTTCTGACTTGCTATTTACATTTCTTTAAATAAACCAATTCAGATGCAGTACAAAAAGTTCCACTAGAGACCAGCAGAAAAAAATTGAGAAATTTCTTGACAAAGTTTCTTACACTATTTTTCTTATTCATATGGACTTTGCCTCTAATGCTGTGGAAAAGAGCAGTAGGTAGTCAATATAATTTATTTTTTTACATTTTTAGGTTGAGTAGTATCTGCAACACATTTTGTAGAATTAATCCAAAGTCAAAAAATATTGACCGATACTTTAAATAATTTCTAGAACAGCATATTATATATACAAACCAAATAAAACTCAGAATTAACTGCTTACTTTTAAATACACACAAACTCAAAACAATCTGAAAGGAAATTAAATGTGTTGATTATTCATCATATGGAAGCTGACGTCCAGAAGTGGTTAATAAGAAAGTTTCTACATAAGGAAGTTAGAAAAGACGTAATGACAGGGAGCGATACTAAGAACTATATTTTATCTACTTTTTAAATGATCAAGACCATCAAGAATTCACACCTTCTGCGTGTCCTTCAATTGTTTGTTCGATTTTACAACTTTCTGTCACTTCTCCCTTTATATCAAATACAGGAAAGTAATGCACTAGCTTGATATAAACTCATTTCTCCATTGTCTAGATTTTAAAACTCTAAAAGATACAAAAATATGAAAGCAAAGAAAACTAGAATAACTTTATAAAATGTGGACAAAGGATTTTTGCAAACATAGGTTTAAAAATCAATAATAAAAATATTTGAACCTAATAGACTATACTGAAATTTTAAAAGATTATGGGTTTTTGTTCATATATTTGTGTAGATTCATATTTTCATTAAAAATTCACAATTCTTAGGGAAGGGGGGAAAACATGATGCGGGGTGGGGGTGAGGGGAGGGAAATGGGGACCAAGACATGAGAAAGCGTATCAATGTTTGTGAAGTAATGCACCTTCTATCTGGTGAATATAATGTAACCCTTCTATTAATTTCAATAAAAATAAATGAAAAAAGAAATAAAAAAGAATTTGGTTAAAAAAAAAATCACAATTCTCGGGCCGGGAGTTTGACCTAGTGGTAGAGTGCTTGCCCAGCATGAATGGAGTCCTAGGTTTGATTCCTTGGTACCACATACATAGAACAAAGCCGGAAGTGGTGCTGAGGCTCAGGTGGTAGATCTCTAGCCTTGAGAAAGTCCAAGGACAGTGCTCAGGCCCTGAGCGCAAGCTCAGGACTGGCAAGAGAAAAAAAATTCACAAATCTCTTCTTGATATTTATTTAGATTTTTATGCAGATTTAAAAAGCACAATATTTTAAACAAACAAAGACCTAAGATTTGGCAGTTTTGATATAGTTGAAATCAATTAACTGACAGCAAATAAAAAAATCTTGTTTCTTTTGAAACAAGTCTTTGTAAGTACTGTGCTTTAGGTATGTGGAATAGGCTTTTTGCTTACAAGTTCAGGAAACAATCTGAGTATCAAGTAAATATTGACATTGGATAAATTCACAAAAAAAAATGGGAAGCAGTACATTAAATAGCTATGTTTCTATAGAAAGTGCCATCTGTAAGAGCAATAGAGGATAAATGAAACAAAAAATATACATGAAAACAGACCTGGAATATGCAGAAGAACGCAACCTCCAAAGTAGATTCAACCTCAGTTCTTTTAGTAACTTGGGACCTAGAGGGCCTAAAATTAAATACAATCCCTCAGAGGGACCTTTGGTTCCTTGGGAAGCTACAGGCCCAGAAGTCCCAAAAGCTACACTGCCATTCTGTTTTGATTGTGTCAGATGAGAGGTGGCCCTTGTTATTTTATTTTTATATAAACCAACTATATTACTGTACATGGTTAGGGGCTGGTAAGGTCAGCACTGGTTATTGATGGAACATTCAAAATTTTGTGAAGTAAATTAAAGAGTATTATCGAATTAGAGTGGTCCATTAAATAGGGGAAATGTTCAATACAACAAATTTCCTCATATAAAATATTCTTTTATTTCTTTAGTTATGTTACTTCCTTTGACTGCTCCATCTCACTTTCTGTAGTCTGAGTGGAAGGCAGCCTGTTACTATTACTGAAAGCACCCATGTGGTAGGGTATAAATCCAGCTGTTCTATTCACTAGCCATTGGATCTGCTTCAGCCATAATCATCCTGTGCCTCAATTTCTTCTTATGAAAGAAGACTACTGCAATTGGTTTCTTATGGAGTCACAGGATTCATGGAGGTTATATAAATATATATATATATATATATATGGCAGTAAAACGGTGTCTTCCCAAGCCCATTATAAAGATTCTTGTCATAAATGAGAGGACTTAGAATAAATTTAGCACAAGATCTGATCGTTAATTCAAAATTTAAATGAAGAGGTTGAACCAATTCCACAGTGAAATCCACTAGACACTATTGGAAATGAACTACACAATTTGCAGGGCAAGGAAATTGGAAGGGGAAAAACTGGGAGAGAAAACAGGAAGAGGGATGACTTTGTTCAAAAGACATATGCTCATTACCTAACATATAACTGTAACCCCTCTACATAACACCTTTATAGTCAGCTTGAAAAATTCCAGAAAATCTAACATAAAACCATAAAACATTACCATTTCAACAATAAAAAATTAATGTAAATATTTTACTGTACTCCACAGAGTGCCCGGACTTTGTTTTATCACTGATATATACTTCCTTCTAGTTTTAGATGTCCATGACTGTTGCATAGGATAATAGTCATATTTTCATTTCTTTGGAATTATTATACCAGATAACATAGCAAGTTGGGGAAAGATGAACTGGCTGATAGGAAAGTTGGGCTATCATAGATTTTGTTTGCTTCTTTATAATAATATTCCATTGAATGCCATAATTTTTTACCATGCATCCAATAGCTTATGTTCTGATATTTAAGAATATGACTAATGGTAATATAGAATATGAGTCACTTCCTAATTCTAGCAAACAACTGAATGAAAAAGGCACTTTTCTGAAGTTCATTCAGTTTGGGGGTATAGAGAATTTTCCAGTCTACATTTAGATTATGATCATGAACACAAAGACTTCACTGAACAGAGACGTAAGGATTGTTTCTCTAATCTCAACTCTTGGTCTCATTGTCTTATTTCCTTTTGGAGATGGACTACACATTTGCCCTCTCTCTGCTTAAATTTCCTGTCTCTTCATTTATCCTGGCCAACATTTGTCAGTTTTTCCTATCTTGGTTCAAGGCCTCTCTGTTCTGGCATTGGTGATTGGTGTCCCTCTTTAAACTCCTGGGGCAGCAAGATGTGAGTAACCAGGCGTGAGTAACCATTGACTTAATTATTTCTCTCAGCTATTACAACAGAATCCATTATTCTTAATCTTAATTTCATAGAAACTTCCTTTTTTGAGCTCTCAATCAAGTTTTGTTGAATAACTGAATGAAATCACACATTTCATTTTCTGAGTAGGTGTCATGCTTAAAATGCCTGTGTTATGTATGAAAAATAGGAACATTACTAAATACCGTTAGGAATTTTTTTCAAGGAAGAGAGCCCTTTAACATAAACAATATGCTATCTATTACCAATGAAATAAAAGGTAGGGCTGCACAAATGCATATATATATACTCATATGTGTCATATACATGTATTCATATCTTTAAAATTAGTAGGAGTAGGGTCAGGTGTTGTGGCAATTGCAGCTATTCAAAGGATAGAATTACAAGGTTGTAATCAGAAGCAGAATATAAGCAAGACACCATCAAAAGGACAAAGTAGAACAAAAAGGGCTAATATCATGACTCAAGTGCTAGAGTGCTTGCCTAGCAATGCCTTGAGTTCAAAACCTGTTAAAAAAAAACCTAGAGTTATACTATACTTAAACCTAGGGCCTAGGGATCAATGTGAGTTACCACACATTAAGTACTTTTTTATGTGATGCAATAGAACACATTCAATATCCTGAATAAATTATTCTTGCCAAATTATCAGACTCTCTCAATAACCTTTCATATTTCTGGGAAGGAAAAAGATAAAGATTTCAAATCCTATCACAGAGATGAGCTCAGCAAATCCATATTGTGGAAATGCTATAGGATAATAACTCTATAACAAAGTATAAAGATAAATATGAGTATGTATATATTTTGAATTTGATGGATAGCATTCATCTTGAAATCATAATGACTTTGACAATTTGTAAAATGCTAAATATTATCACAGTAGTATATATCTCAAAGGAGGACATACCTTTAAAAGTTATATACAGATGGTGTATATGATGCCTGAGGTTGTAATGATAACAGGAAGTTTTCTTTTTTATCATTCATTTTATTATCAGTGTGATATAGAGAGAGATTACAGTTACATTCATAAGGTAGTGAGTACATTACTTTTGCACATTGTAACTCATGTGTCATTAATTGGACACGCTGAGCCTGAACGATGGATTTAAGAAACTCCATTATCATATTTTGTCTACCCTTGTATATGTATAAACTTTTACATAAGAAAATGCAAAATAATTGAAAACATCAAACCATAGAATAAGGAAAAAATCATGTGAGGGGTTTGATCATATTACCTTGATTTTTTGCAGAGATTAATTTATGAAGTTCCATATTCTCAATCTGAAACCTCTAAGAGCATCTCTATTCTGCCCTTCAACAGTTTTGTTATTATTACCACTTTTGTTCCTATGTTCTTACTCTAGGTCATTAAAAGTTCTTACTGAGAGATCATAATTTGCAAGTTTGCTAACTTACAAGCTTTTTTCTGTTTTACTGTGTGATGACAAATAGAAAATAACTGACTTTGTGTATAATGTGATTACTATCTTGATTTTCTGAATCTAATACATTTACAGTTGAATCTCTTAGATATCTTCAGGTGGATAATCTATCACCCACACTTAATAACTCTTTTTTCCCTTAAAAAAATGTATGCTCTGATTCTACTTTAAGGGCTGATACCCCTTAACTGTTTTCTGAGAGCTTTATTTTGAGAGATTTTCCTCCTTAAAGTAAACCAAAACTTACATTATATGCTTGTCAAACTTGGAGTTCTCAGGAGTTTTTTTCTTTCATATCAGGAACTGTGGGATATATATATAGATATATATATATATCTACATATATGGTCAGTCTGAACAATAATTACAATTCCTAAACTCACTCTTATAAATCACATTCCAAAAATATAAATCGCCAACAGTTGGGAATACCTACCTCCACAAGATACAAAAATGTCTGTGTTATTAACACTAGAATATTTGATTATAAAAAGATATTGGTTCTTAGTTCAGATTGATAAAGTCAGTAATTATATTAAAAATACTTAGATGTAAGAAAGACAATTAACAAGACTGATCAAGACAACTTGAGGCAGTCTCAAAGCACCAACATGAATTTTCTTACTATAAAATCATGCATTTTGTTGAGAAATCACAGTATGGCTCCAGAAATATTACCTGGGCTTCACTATACACTGCCCATTTAGGAATGGTCTTCTCAAAAGTCATGGCTGTTAGCTTAATTTTCCCAGGGAAAAAGACCAAAATGCAATTGGATCAAGATTCAGCATGCATTTTGCATTATGAAATTTATTTTTTCATATATTTGTATTGTAATTAATAGAAGGGTTACATTATATTCATCAGATAGAAGGTACATTACTTCACATACATTGATACCCTCTCTCATTTCTTGGTCCACATGAAATTTATTTTCAAAAAATAACCTTCTCTCTTTTAGTATCCTGCATCTTACACAGTGACTTCAAGTGCTTTTGCTTTTACCTGAAGCCTCTGCAGTGACAATGTGACTCCTTGCCAAATCCTTGCAGCATACGAACTGCCAGACTCAATTATTTCTGACAACAGGTCCATATTTGTCTCAGTCAAGTTGCAGTACTTGTGGACAAGGATCTTATCCAAGCTGTCACCATGGCACTTCATCTATTTTAACAAATGCTCAGGATGAGGATGGTACAGACTACCAAAACTACCTTGAAATGCCGTTTCAAATATACTAACCAATAATTCTTAATCTGTTTTTTTGCTTATCTAATATGTACTATATGTTCAATCAGATGGGTTGGTTGTGATGAATGCTACTTTGGTTAAGTTTTATAACTTACAGTAACTGCCTCTACTGAGGAAAAACTGAGAATAGATTAGAATACTCTAGCTACTGATATATGATTAGATGCTTTAATCATTCATTTTTTCCTTTCATATATTTTTATTGTAATTAATAGAAGGGTTACATTACATTCACCAGATAGAAGGTTCATTACTTCACATATATTGATTCCCTTTCTCATGTATTGGTCCCCATTTCCCTCCCCCCACCTCCACCCCCCTCATCTTGTTTTCCCCCATTCCCTATCCAATTTCAAATAACCAAATATGCATTTATCCAATATATCAGATAACAAAGTGAAATACTGTAACAATATGAGATAACCAAGGGACGGCAAAAGAGATGAGCGATAACATAGTACATTAAGGACAACAATCACTCATTATATGGCTTTTGTTTCTATATCCTGGAGGTCCTTTCATTTAGCATCATACTATATGGCATTATGTATCTAGGTTTTGCTCTATTGCAAATCTGTGCTAGGAGGGCTCAAGGTTTCTACTGATTATGACAAATGAGGGAAACCATTGAGCCTATGTTCTTTTGAGTCTGGCTTACTTCACTTAATATGATCTTTTCTAAGTCTTTCCATTTCCTAACAAATGGGGTGATGTCATTCTTTCTGACAGCAGCATAGAATTCCATTGTGTATAAATACCACATCTTGTTGATCCACTCATCAACTGAGGGACATCTAGGTTGGTTCCATATCTTTGCTATGGTAAATAGTGCTGCAATGAACATTGTTGTGCTGGTGGATTTAGTATGTCCTTGTTTCTGGACGGTTGGGTAAATGCCAAGTAGTGGAATTGCTGGGTCATAGGGGAGCTCTATGTTTAGTCTTTTGAGGAACTGCCATACTGCTTTCCATAGTGGTTGAACGAGTTTGCACTCCCACAACAGTGTAGTAGTGATCCCTCCTGGCCACATCCCCTCCAGCATCTGTTGTTATTAGATTTTTTTTTTTTGCCAGTCCTGGGCTTGAGCTCAGGGCCTGAGCACTGTCCTTGGACTTTCTCAAGGCTAGAGCTCTACCACTTGAGCCTCAGCACCACTTCCGGCTTTTTTTCTATGTATGTGGTACCAAGGAATCAAACCCGGGTCTTCATGCATGCTAGGCAAGCACTTTAACCACTAGGCCAAACTCCCGGCCCCTGTTATTAGATTTCTTGATCCTGGCCATTCTAACTGAAGTGAGGTTAAATCTTAGAGTTGTTTTGATTTGCATTTCTTTTATGGCCAGAAATGTTGAGCATTTCTTCATGTGTCTATAGGCCATTTTTGTTTCTTCTACAGATAAGACTCTCTTTAAGTCTTTGGCCCATCTTTTAATAGGATGGTTATTACTTTGGAGATTAGTTTTGGAGTGATTCAATTTTTTGAGCTGTTGATATATTTTAGATATGAGGCTTTTGACCATTGTATGGTTAGTGAAGATCTTCTCCCATTCTGTAGGCTTCCTAATTAGTTTACTAGCTATGTCCTTTGCCATACAGAAGCTCTGCAGTTTAATGCAGTCCCACTTATCCAACCTTTCTCTGATTTGTTGTGTTTCTTGGTCCTTATTGAGAAAGTTTCAACCTGTGCCAAGGAGGCCTAGTGTATCTAATATTCCTTCTTGTAAAGTTTTCAGTGTGTAGGTTTTTACCCCGAGGTCTTTGATCCATTTGGAGTTAATTCTAGTGCAGGGTGACAGAGAAGGATCCAACTTCAGTTTTCTGCAGGTGCTTAACCAGTTCTGCCAGCACAACTTGTTGAAGAGGCTGTCTTTCTTCTATTCTATTTTTTTTTAGCTCCCTTGTCAAAGATTAGGTGGCCATAGGTCTGTGGTTTAATATCTGGGTCCTCAGTTCTATTCCATTGATCTTCAGGCCTGTTCTTGTGCCAGTACCAAGCTGTTTTGGTCTCTATAGCTCTGTAATAGAGTCTGAAGTTTGGTATTGAAATTCCTCCTGCGCTGTTCTTTCTACTAAGAACTGTTTTTGCTATACGGGGTCTTTTATTATTCCATATGAGATTTTAGATTGCCTCTTCTATTTCTTTAAAGAATGACATTGGGATATTGATGGGTATTGTGTTGAATTTGTAGATAGCCCTTGGCAAGATTGTCATTTTCATGATGTTGTTTCTTCCAATCCAGGAGCATGGGAGGTTTTTCCATTTCCTCAGTTCTGCTTTCATTTCCTTTTTCAGGGTTTTAAAGTTTTCATCCAAAAGGTCCTTTACATTCTTAGTTAAGTCAATCCCTAGGTACTTTATTTTCTTTGAGGCTATTGCAAAAGGAGTTGCTTTCCTGATCATTGCCTGGTTCCTCTCACTGTTGGTATAGAGGAAGGCAGTTGATTTTTGAGGGTTAATTTTATACCCTGCTACCTTTCCAAAGTTTTGAATCAGCTCAAGGAGCTTGGGAGTGGAGTCTATAGGGTTCTTTAAATACAGAATCATGTCATCTGTAAAGAGGGAGAGTTTTACTTCCTCTTTCCCTATTTGGATCCCCTTTATGCTTGCTTCTTGCCTTATTGCTCTGGCTAGGAATTCTAATACTACGTTAAAGAGGAGTGGAGAGAGTGGGCATCCTTGTCTCATTCCTGATTTTAGAGGGAATGGCTTTAGCTTTTTGCAATTAAGTATAATACTAGCTGGGGGTTTGTCATACAAGCCTTTATTATACTGAGGAATCATTCATGTTTTTTAATTGCTCCAGTTTTCCACTGGCCCTGCAAATTGAACCTGGATAGTACCATTTCTGTGAAGTTATGATGTTCTCTGTGCTTAACACAACAGAACTCGTACTTAGAAATAAGTCTATGTCATGATAACTCTGGGAGTGCAAAAGTATGTTTTTCTTCTTAATTCTACCTCAGCCCCTAGATGGGGAATTGATAAAGCAGACCCACCAGGCCCAGAAGACCAACAGTCATTTCAGAAGATATTTTCAGACGGGGTTTTAAAGCTCGTCTTCTTGCACCATTTTTGGCAAACATTTATTTACTTTACTACATATATGTGGGTGCATGCTCATATATATATATATATGAGTATACACACATATTTTAAAATATTTATAATGGTGGGCATCTATCCCAAACCCTCCCTCACATAAGCTAGGTAATCATTCCATCACTTGGTTATCATCTCAGCTATTCCTACATTTATTTTTTAAGATCATAGATAGTCTGGTAAAAGTTCTTCAAAGAAAGCCCATTAAGTCACTTGAGATAAAAACCATGGATGAAGAATAAAAGAACAAAAACAGTCTAAAATAAAGTTGTCCTCAAATTATTCAATCACATATTGACAGCTGTCCCAAAAAAGAAGTTGCTTTTCTGTACCTACAGGGTATTGCCTTGAGACCCAAATATAAATGTCTTCAGAGTTGAATTTTTCACATGCAAAGGATGTAAGAGAATGAGACACTCATTTCCATCACCTCTTAGTCAAAAAGTCTACAAAAGGTGAAAGTCAGTATTCGGTCTAAGTGACCCAAAGTTTGGTTATTCCTCTTACCAAATATGCACTTTTCCCTTATTCCTTATACCTGATGGTATCTTGTGCTAATGCAGATCTCTGAGTCAGTCTCAAGGATTTCTTCTCATGGTATTTATCATAATATAACCATTAGAAGTATCGCTTTCTGTGGTTGTATCAGGCTTCTGCATAGTGAAGGAAATATTACTCAGCTAAAAAGAAAGCCTGCAGACCAGAAGACCTTTGACAACTCTACAGCTGACCAGGATCTAATAACTGGAATGTACAAAGAGCTCATAATAACCAAAGAATTCATAACCCAATTGAGATACAGGCAAAGGAACTAAATAGAAACTTCTCAGAAGAAAAAAAGTCCAAATAGCCAATAAATTCCTGAAGAATGTCTTGATATATCAGGCCACTTATTTGTGCAAATGTAAACAACATTGAGATTCCATCTCACTCCAATCACAAAGGCCATCAATAACAACCCATGTTGGTGAGGATTCAGGAGAATAGAAACTCTATTAATTATACTGTTGGTGAGAATGTAAATTAGTGTAATGACTCTAGAAAACAGTATGGAGATTAAAACAAAAACCTTAAAAATAGAACTATCCTCCAACAAAATAAAAAATATTGCAAGTTAGTACACAACAAAAGTATCTGCACATCTGTGTTCAATGCAGCACTATTCAGAATATCCACCACGTTCTGAAAACAACTTATAAGTCTTACAACCAATATCCCCACTGGCTTCAATCTTCTACCATACTCTGCTTGAACAAGAGTGATCACATTTTCCAAAGGTACTGAATCATAAGCCAGATAAAAGGTGGTATGCTTTAAAAAATAGTTTCCTTCCTCAGAATTTTTAAATGAAAGGATCAAAAGAATGAGCTGATGTTTAGTAAAACTACAAAAGTGTACTATGAGGTTGTGTCTAATCATAGAGAATATTATGTCAAGCCAACTCCATTGGAAGCAAAATCCAGGAACATGCTGGGCTTTGAGATAGAACAAAAGTGAACCAAAGACAGGAGATATAAAATAAATATTCACAGATCAGGATAGCATGGGAGTAGGATTATTGTTAGTTTCCTCTCCAATGAAGCTTATGCTTTCCTTGAGGACTATTTGTTTGACTTTAACAACATAGTTAACCAAATCAGAGCCCTGCGTCTCATGAGGATAGGTCTTCTAGTTAAAGAGGAGTCACAGGGAGCTAACAGTATATGGAATTTAAGAAGGAAGAATATCGCAACCAAATTTTGTGATCTTTGACTTCTAAGCCATCCTGGAAAAGACTAAGAATAAAAAGCAGGAATCGTTAATCCTGTTGTTTACCTTGTCACTTGAAGTGGAATAACATGATGTCTAAAACAGAATGATCATTGTCATGTGGGAGAGATGACATGTTTTACAGCACTAGTAGAGTGCTTTCTTTCTCAGAGACAATAATTTACACATTCTACGTACTTAAGAAGGTAAGCTAGAATAACTCATCCTGAATTAAGAGTATTCAATAAATTAAATTTACAACATGAGAAAGAACTTTAAAGATAGGTTTTTCCCACTGCCACATTGAAGTTAAGGAGGAAGTTGCTCAGTTGTCATGGGGAAACTATGTTTGGCTGGTCAGACCAACTATGGTGATTGTGTTGTTAATAAATACACATAGTGATTACAGTGGAAAAAGACTAGTTTCAATGTCATCTAACAAGCAGGTTCTAAATTCTATTCATCTGGTTAAATCTACAAGAAGAAAAGGGAAACAGTTATGATTTCAACTTACTTGTTTTCCATGTAGTATGAGGAATTAATTCTACCTGGATTTTAAAGAAAAGAAGATAGTTATAAGAAAGAAGTCGCCTAGTATAAAAGAGAATATAGAATTCCGTCAAGTTTTCCTGTTTCTGTGTCATGTTTGAATTGAGCCACTTATTTTAATCTCCCTTGGCTTCACTTTTCTGATCTGTAAAATGTGGCTTGGACAAAATAATCTCAAAATCCTTAATGATTCTTAAGCCTCTATATCACTATTACTTGGTATTACTAAGTACTTTCCAAGTTTAACTTGTAAAGCTTATAAGCCACATATCATCTAAAGCCTCTCAAGCCTTTCAGAAGATTCCAAGAAAATATACAAACTTACAAATCGAGAATAATGACCCAAACATGTGATGGTATGTTTGTTTCAGCTTATCTGTGTAGAAAGTGAGAATATCTCAGAAGAGAAACTCTAAAATTGAAAGTATCGTACAAAATGAAGAATACTCAGGATTTTAACTAAATGCTAGAATATAATATATATATATAATGAATTAAAGAATGGTCTCAAATATGAGTACAAGAGATGGGCTCAAGCCAATAACTTGGACATAACATACTATTATATAATACCTAATACATACACACACACACACACACACACACACTCACACACCAGTACCACCCTCAAATCTAAATAACAAATTTAGGATTTTCTAATTTGCTACCATAAAGTTCCAAATATAATTTTTTCTAAGTGACTTCTCTTTTGACATTTTTATTCCTACATATTAGTTTTACAAAGGAATTTCATTGTGATGTGATTCCATAGATTTGCATAAAGTACCCCCAATCAAATTCATCTTCTCTGTAATTTCCAGGGTGCCCTCATTCTTGCTACCTGACCTATTAAAACTATTTCTGCAGTTTTCATTGTCCTAATTGTGTACATGTGTATAAACTACCCTAACCCACATGTACATCCATCTCCCCACTTGCAACTTATACTCTCTCCTCTCCAGTGATACCTATTCACAAATAAAATGTGTTTCATCTTCCTGGAATACATTATTTTGCATGTATTTGAAATTGAAAACATGTGGCATTTATCTTTCTTATTCTGGCTTATTTAGCTTAACATGATGAGATCTAGTTTCATTCATTTTCCTGCAGTATTAATATTTTTCTGACACATAATTCTTCTTTGTGAATGAATAATACTCTATCATATATTTATGTGTTGTTTTCAGTATTCATTCATTGGTTAATAATTATCTAGGCTAATTCCATGTATTGTGAATAGGGCTTCAATAAACATGGATGTGCAGGTATTTTAACTATATATTGATTTTTTGATTTGGACAAATGTGAAGGTTAAGCTAGCATGAGTTTACATTTTTCCAATTAAAAAGACAAAATTCAAAACAAAATACTGATATGCAAATGAAGGAAATGCAGATTTTAGTTTAGGATATACAGTTGAGTTTTTTTTTTTCCAATCTTGGTCTTGGGCTCAGGGCCTGAGCACTGTCCTTGGACTTTCCCAGGGCTAGAGCTCTACCACTTGAGCCTCAGCACCACTTCCGGCTTTTTTCTATGTATGTGGTACCGAGGAATCGAACCCAGGTCTTCGTGCATGCTAGGCAAGCACTCTACCACTAGGCCAAACTCCCAGCCCCTGGTTGAGTTTTTTTTAAGAGTGTGTATATACCTGTATACAGAAAACTTTCTACCTTTGGTGCCTTACTCATTAATATAAATGAGCATGTAACATCTTCATAGTTGATAAATACCTCCAAAATCAAATAGGCCAACATAAACTGTCTAAATTACATTAGGGGCATTTCAGCAAGGTGTCTTATACTAAAGATTTCTATATCATAAACTCCATATTCATAAGAATACAAAATTATATGAGAAAGGGGGACAATAAGACCAAAAAGGAGCTCATATGCATGCTTAATGGGATGGGTAAGGGTGAGGTTGGAGTTAATAAATATGTCTTCCAAAAGCCACATAGTGAACGTTCTAAGTTGCTGAGATTGCAGTGCCATGACCCAATAGCAGCATCACTAAATGACAGTTTAACCCTAGTCAAGGTTCTTAGTAAACAAATGAATAAACATAGCACTTTACCATAAAGCTGGAAGATCACCCACCCTGAAAATAAGATATAAGGTAAAGAGAAGAAAAATAGGAAGGAAAAGCACAAGAAATAATTCAGAAATTCAAAATTCTTCCCAATACACGTCCAGAGAGAACAACAAAAAGTAGGCAGAGATCACTACAAAAATGATAGAATATATTTGTTGCCAGTCCTGGGGCTTGAACTCAGCACCTGGGCACTGTCCTCGAACACTTTTCGCTCAAAAGTAGTGCTCTGCCACTTGAGCCATAGCAGCACTTCTGGCTTTGTTTCAATGTGCGCTACCAAGGAATCAAACCTAGGGTTTCATGCATGCTAGGTGAGCACTCTCCCACTAGGCTATGCTCCCAGCCCTGATCTAATAAATTTTTGAAGAACTAAAGCAATACAAATGTCCAAATTTAAATAGTCCACTGAGGACTGGAGTATATGGGGGTAAAAGAAATGGAAACCAAAATTTATCTGAGTACAATTTCCAAATACCCAGCGAAAGAAAGCATGTACAAGCATCCACAGAGAAAAATAATAGATTTTCTTAGGAAAGATATTGGGCACTGTCTCAAAGCTTCTGAAAGTAAATGATCAACTGTCCAATATTCTCCACATCATCTATTTAAGTAATCATGAACTGAAAAAAATGTAGGTATGAAATTTTTATTTTATTCATTTATTAACAGTCTACTATTCAAGTTGAATAGTAAGCTACAACAAGAAAGGAAAAGAGGATCCCTATTGCAGAACGAGGAAGGACAATGGTAGGTTAATAATTGCAGAAGAGAAATCTAAAGATCAGATTGGATCATCAGCCTTGCTTCAATGTTTGGAGAATTCGATACAGATTTTCTGATCAAATTATTACATCACTCTCAGCCTTGTGACTGTTCTTTGTAGTATTGATCATGGATCGGCATCATACAGTGCATGCCTATGGACCTAAAATCTCATCACCTGGAGTGTGTCTATTCATGGTAGACAGTGGTATTATTCACTAGGATAGAAGGTGTAAATAAATGAATTTTCTACCTAGTACCAGGATAAAGAAATTTTACTTTTAGGAAGTACTGACTCACGGCATTTGCATTCAGGAACTCAGACTTTTTTTTTTTTTTTTTTTTTTTTGCTTAAATTGCAATTTTGCCACATGGGGGCTCTGCTCTTTGCTGCAAAAGTCTCCCAAAAATTCCATGCTCCTCTTCAGGGAATTTTAGCATCAGGAGACAACCACAGCTACCAAATATTGACAACACAAGAGAAGGATTCTCTAGCTCAGCTATAGTAAATCCACAAACAGGAGACACACTTTAATGTAATTGGAGCACCTATAGGCTTTTATTCTCTGCTACTACAATGCAAGCCTACACAGAGTTTCTTATCTCTCAGAAGTTTATATTGAATCCAAAATGTTTAGAAATTTAAATGTCTCTTTTCAGACATCTCACAAAAGAATAGAACTATAGAAGAAACATTTGTCTCTTGATTGTCAAAACAAAAACAAAATTTCTATTATCAATCCACCCCTAATGGCTGGAGAATTTCTTTTTGCCAGTCCTGGGCTTGAGCACTGTCTTTGAACTTTCTCAACACTAGAGCTCTACCCCTTTATCTTCAGCACCACTTCCGGCTCTTTTCTTTGTATGTGGTACCGAGGAATTGAACCCGGGTCTTCGTGCATGTGAGGCAAGCACTCTACCATTAGGTTAAACTCCCAGCTGAGAATTTAATTCTTAGTGCTGATGCACTTGCCAAGAAATTAACATTTTGAAACAGAGTAGTAGAGCTGGTTGAAATTAATGCACTCAAGTGGTTTTAACAGAAATATAAAATTGTGCTCAAAAATTCATATCAAAGAAATGGAAAGACTTCAAAAAATATCATTTTAAGTGAAGTAAGCCAGACCCAAAGGAACATAGGCTCAATGGTTTCCTTCATTTATAATAATTAGTACAAACCTAGGACTCTTCTAGCAGAGGATTACAATAGATTAAAACCTAGATACATAAGGTCATACAGGACCAGGCTAAATGAAAGGATCTGCAGGATGTGGAAACAAGAGCTATGTATTATGTGATTATTCTTAATGTACTATGTTACTTCTCTTCTCTTTGGTTACCCCTTGGTTAATCGCATATTGTTACAGTATCTGACTTTGTTGCCTGGTATATTGTATATATGTTTATTTGAAATAGGAAAGGGAAGGAGGAAAACAAGGTGATTGGGGGGGAGGGAAATGGGGACAAAAACATGAGGGGGGTATCAGTGTATGAGAAGTAATATACCTACTATCTGGCCAATGTAACTGTGACCCCTCTATACAATAAAAATTGCATGAAAAAAAAGCATGACATACCAGAATATATGTGAGATGAGTGGAATAAAGTATTTTTTCATATCATCTCAACAATATTGACTTTACATTTAAGAGGCTTCTTTTGGACAGCTACCTCAAACACTTTTGCCCTACTATGAGAACTTATAAGAAATATAAGATTTTATATAAGACTATAAATTTTAGAATATGACTCTGATGCTATCTTTTTATGGAACTTCCTCTAAATGAAAAGCTAGAAAACTGATTTTTCTCAACATAAAGATTGCTGATGAATTTTGATTGATGGCTATTCCCTTGATAGAAATGTTTCAGCTTCTGTTAAAAGAATACCTCATGTCAACACACAAATTAATATAATTTTTTAACAAGCAACAACATAAAATAATTGCTTTTTTCTGACTAAGAAAAAAACTATTATGATGAAAAACAAAGGAAAGAAATTCTGGCTGTAAGTTAAACTACTAGTGACCCTTAGAACCTTTCTTAATTCTTGTTCCCAAACATGCTATTGGCCGAGTATCGAACTCTCTGACAGCACAAGTGCCATAAAAGTATTCATTTCTCTCTGAACTCTAATTCCTATATTACTCAAAAGTTCTTTGAATCCTGTTAGCAGTCATGAATATAAGTCATATGTATACATTTGGGCTGAAAATTCTACCTGAATTAATGAAAAGACTCTTGTTGAATATATTTGCCATTAAAATCGATTTGTTGCAAGTTAAATGATACAATGGAGAAAGAATCAAACAGACACGGAACAAGCTGTAGCTTCAACAGTTCAATGGCATTTAAAAAATAAAAATAAAAGGTTGCAAAAATATATTAAAGTCAAATATAGATTTGTTTAGGCTTTAAATCAAATACCTCATCTTAAAGGATTTACAGTTAATTTTGTTAGGTATAATATGGCTAAATGGTAAAAAATAAATAAATAAATACAAACCACTATTGATAGCAATATCAATAAGATTTGGTTTCTAATCGCTCCACAAAGAAAAAAAGCTGTGTGTCTGTGAAAAGGGGTATGAGTAGAAATGAAATAAGATTAGCAAAATACTGACAATTATTGAAGTTGATATTTATAACACTAGTCTATCTTTATATTTTTACATTTCCACTACAAAGATAATTATTGCTATGAAGTTATGTTCCGTTTTTCAAAAGTCTCTCAGTAAGAGTTATAGTTTAAGACTTTATGCAACTTCCCTATTCTGAAATCTAGCTTAGGAATGGGTACCAAGACATGTAAAAGGGTATCAATGTATGTGAATTAATGCACCTTCTATCTGGCAAATATCATGTAACCCTTTTACTAATTGCAAAAAAATAAAATAAAAAGAAATCTAGCTTAGGGTTATCTTTCTGCCAGAAATAAGTGAGGAATTCAATGAAGCCTGTGAATACAACTGAAATTGCTGGATAAACATGTCTTCAGAGGAGGGAGAGAGAGATGTCTTGGGTAACTTTAGAAGGCCTCACTCATTTGATATTTCCTCTTCCCAGAGAGGTTCTGAGAGATGATTCTAATGTCTGACTAAGAACCTTCTCCCGCTCCCCATCTAAGTATGAGATCTTCACTCACAACCAGGGTTTGTAATGGAGTCCTTGAAGGAAGCAGACCGAAACAAAGAATATTTCAGGTAACTGTGAATGCCATGATGAAATCAGAATATGATTGGAAATTGTAGAGATGCATATGAGCAGTCTAGCCAACCGGAAATTGAAATTTCTATACTGACATCGTGGCAGTCATGTTTTACAGTAAGGTCACAAACACTAAGTACTTCCCACTATCTGCACCGAATGCATTAGTTGGTAGAAGATACTTGCAAGTTACAATGTCACTAGTGGATTGTCTATAATACTTGATTGTGATACTAAAACTGTAGGTGCTCATAATGGAGAGTCACTTAATACTCGTGACTCCTAACCTGCCTTTTGTCATGTTAGTGTCCCTTCATGACGTTCATCACAGTCAATGCCCTTAACCTACATTGAATCCAAAGAAAATTACATTTCCCAAAAAGATTTTGAGTCTAGAAATATTTAATAGCACTTTATAGTTTACTGTGAACTAAAGCATAAATTATGGAACATATTCCTAAGTACAACCTTTAAAGTTTTTATGGATTCAATTTTGTAGATGAACATAGCAAGACCCTGAGCAGTTTGGCCAGAATCAGTTTCGAATGCCAAATGTCAAACAACATATGTGATGAATAGCATACTATTATCTAGATTATTCTAGAAATATTTTTTGGATTCACAAAACTAATTTCTCGAATTTATAGTTCAAATTTTCATATATCAGGGCATCATGCAACTTTTGATTTCAATTTTGGTTAAAGCTTTTTGTCTTCATTGTTCTCTGATATGCAAATATATGGCCATTGTCAAGACATAGAAAGTCAAATTCCTATTGTGTAGGAATTTTAACAAATTTCTGCTTAACATGCTTTCATAGTATTTTTAACTTATGTTATGACACTTTGAGGCCTACTATCAAATAGGTATTTTTAAATCTTGGTATAGTAGTCTATACTTGTAATACCAGCACTTGAAAGGCTAAGGGTTGGGAATGGAAAGCTCGAAGCCACCCTGGACTATGTAGGTAGATCAGCTCAAAAAAAGAAAAAAAGAAAAAAGAGGTTTAAAAAACATTAAAAACATCATTGATTTTTTTACATGCTGAAACCCAAATCCATACTTAATTCAAAGGTATTAATCTTATTTGATCTTACTCCCAAAACATTACCCGTGAAGGCTGAGCTTCCAGTTGATTGACCCACAAAACTGGTAGCTATCTTTCAATTCTCGAACTTATATATCCACTTGAAACCCATGAGGGAAAATTCTTTTCATTTGATCCACAATACATGCAAAATCGAATCAGTTCTCAGTGCTTCAACTGCTGCCACACTGGTGCAAGTACTGCAATGCTCTCTCATGGTATGGTATGGTATGGTATGGTATGGTATGGTATGGTATGGTATGATAGCCTCTTCTGGCCTCTATTCTGACAACAGCAGCAAGAGTCATTGTCTTGTCAATTAGAGCTATTCTAAAAATACCATTTACTGGTATTTTTCATTCTTCACAGTACTAGAGACTTGAAAAACCAAGGCACTAGTTCATCTGATTTCTAGAGAGAGATTAGTAATGGCTTATAGAAAGACAGCTTTCTGTAGCTGAGGCCAGAGAAGGACAGAAAACAAATTTTTATTCCTTCTTATCCTTGGGATCTCACTGATCCCATGATGAGAACTCCAACTTCACATGGCATGTTCGGGAATTGGGCACTGGGGAGAACATGTGGACTGAATGTTTTCACATATACACTTGATTGTTACGTCTATTATTGAAATCGCAAGTTGCATTTTCATTTTCTCCATAATAAAGCTACGATTCTTACAATGGCACACAAAGACCTCCAAGACTCTACCTGTAGGGTCTCTTTCCCTTCATCTCTATAGACTCACTGGACAACCTGGCTTCTTGTTTGCTCACCAACACACACACAATCTCTATCATCTCCTTCATGAATTCTCTTACAGACAACATTCTCAGAGGCCTTAATATCCTGTTTGAATGGCATCCAACTCACTTCTTGCAAACACAACCTTCCTGATAGCTCTCTTTTCTTTCACAGTATATATTACCTACTAATACTTATTAACATATAGTTATTTTAATTGTCTTATTGTCACAATAACACAGAGCTTTATTTTGTATGCTAAACATATTTCAAGTATTTGAAACAATGACTAGTAGATAATGGATATTCAGGCCAGGTATTTGTTAAATACATAGATTCTCTGAGGCCAGCCACTCTGAAGGTGTCAGTATATCATATTGCCATCTTGTTTTCCTAACTTTATATTTGGCAATTTGGTTTCATATTGGAATAAAATTTGGCATTATATCCTGAAGCCTGATTTATTTACTCAATTTAAACAAAATATGTTTAGCCATTTATAGTACTGCAAGTGCAATAAAAAGTGTTTAGATAGATGACACTATATTTTATAATTGTATAAATCATGAGGCCCTAGATTCACTGGGGAAATGTAACTTGTCAAGGAGTTTATGGTAGGTTCTGCACATGGTGTTAAGTGTGAAAAAAAAGTTGGTAAATACATATGTAGTTTAATTTTGCCTGTATTAAAAGGCAGATCGGAAATAATCAACTTGCTCTAGTCACCAATTAGAGAAACTAGAAATCATACGAGACATTTAAAATATTTGGGAACATAAGTTAATTCCTCCCGTGGTTCTATACTAGCTCCTTAAAATAATTTATGCACTCTTAAGTTGAACTGTATTTATTTATTTTTTTGCTTCTCAACTAATCTCTAGTATTATCTCCCTCCAAGCACCCATTGCTCTGCAGACCACTCGGGACAGATATGGTGTGGAATGAAGAACAAGTGCCAACATAGAGTCCACACAGAGTGCTTAGGATCCAAACAATCTAAGAAAATTTGAGGAAAGGCTCCATGGCCAATATTAATACCAATCACAAGCCCCACAGGAAGGACATAATGCCACAATAAAAGACCAAGCAAAGAATAGCAGCCAAGGTATCATCAGGAAAGTGCCTAGAAACAAATGTAAGGTACACAACAAGGCAGCCTATTACTTACCTGAAATAATCACAGAATGTTTGTCCTAGGAAAGCAAAGGCAGACAACCACATACCCAGAGGCTCATTTGTGCTACTACCTCTGGGTATGAGGCATATGGACCTGGGTATGAGATATTGGGAGTTCCGAAGGGTTGGTCCCTCCAGTCATTCTAAAGCAGCTCTCTGCAGCAGACAGGCAAGAAAGGTGTCCTAATGACTTCCCACTGAGGGGGAAAAAGAAGTCAAAAAGATCGGAGACTTTAAAGCACAAAGATGAGAAATGAATGATAAGCATCATTTCCTTTCATTTTTTTCAGATAAACATGTTCTCTGTATATAATCTGCACAATAAAGTTAAATCAAGAGGGCTGAGAGTTTGGCCTAGTGGTAGAGTGCTTGCCTGGCACACACGAAGACCCAGGTTTGATACCTCAGTACCACAAACATAGAAAAAGCCAGAAATGATGCTGTGGCTCAAGTGGTAGAGTACTAGTCTTGAGAAAGTCCAAGGACAGTGCTCAGGCCCTGAGTTCAAGGCCCAGGACTGCAAAAGAAAAAAAAAGTTAAATTAAAAGATATACAAGTCAGGAAGTCCCATGTAGGATGCTCAATGATCAAGATTTAGCAATATCTTTTATATTATGCCACAGAGAATATTATAAGAACTATTATTTCACTATTCTTGTAATATGTATGGTTTATCTATTAGGAGATAGCTTCAAGACAAGTGAAGATTGTCTGCTAATCATCTAAGGTTTGAAGCTTTTAGCTATTCTCCTTCCACATACATCCTTTAAGAGTATTTTCCTCACCAGAAACAGGTGGTTCAGGCCTATAATCCTAGTTACTTAGAAGGCTGAGATCCAAGGATCATGGTTCAAAGCCAGCCTGGGCAGGAAAGTCCATAAGAATGTTCTCTCCAGTTAACCAGCAAAAAAAATATAAGTAGAGCTGCAGCTTAAGTAGTAGATCCTCGAGCAATAAAGCTAATGGACAGCACCCAGGCTCTGAGTTCAAGTCCCAGAAATCACACATACACATATACACAGCATACACACACACACACACACACACACACACACCCCACACATATTTTCCTGAAAATAACTTCCACCTTTACTGGTGTAGAAAAGCTGTAAGCTCAATCACATGTGTTCTAAAACATGTAAGTTAATATTACATAGCCACTTTATTTTAGTGCTTTTGTCACATTCCCTCCATAAAATGTATTTGTGCAATAAATATACTGGTTAACATCTATTATGTGCCATGGACAGTTGTAGATCTTTGAAAAACTGAAGTAGCCAAAGCAGGTCTTTGTCTTTATCTCATTATTGTCAATGGCATAGTCTCTTCCCTAGGAGAAAATGTGTTATTTTTCAGCATCCTTTTGCTATGAATTTTTAATCTAATTTTCCATCAAAGACTACTAATTAAAATGTCATCTCCCATCCTGAAGACTGAAAAATCTTGGGGGACAAAGAAGGAAATCTATGTGGGATTTTTTTGTCAGAACAAAATTTGATTTTTTTTTTTTTTGCTAGTTGTGGGGCTTGAGCTTAGGGCCTGAGCACTGTCCTTGGACTTTCTCAAGGCTAGAGCTCTACCACTTGAGCCATAGCACCATTTCCAGCTTTTTTCTATGTAGGTGATACCAAAGGTTAGAACCCGGGTCTTCATGCATGCTAGGAAAGCACTCTACCACTATGCCAAACTCCTGGCCCAAAATTTGAATTTTTGTCAGTACAAAGTTTGAATTCAAGCTGGGCATGGTGAGTCACACCTGTAATCCTAGCTACTCAGGAGGCTGAGATCTGAGGATCATGGATGGTTCAAAGCCAGCCCGAGCACTGAAGTTCATGAGACTCTCCAATTAACCACCAGAAAATCAGATGTGCCACTGTGGCTCAAGGGGTAGGGCAGTAGCCTTGAGCTAAAGAGCTCAGGGGACAGTGCACAGTCCCAGAGTTCAAGCCCCATGACCTACCAAAAAAGTTTTAATTCAAGGCCTTCTGTTTGCTAAACAGGCTCTCTTACCACTGAACCATGCCTACAGCTCTGGAAATGTATATTATTTTTTTTGCCAGTCCTGGGTCTTGAATTTAGGACATGGGCACTGTCTCTGGGCTTTCTCAAGGCTAGAGCTCTACCACTTGAGCCACAGCACCATTTCTTGCTTTTTTTTTTTTAATGTATGTGGTATGAAGGTATCGAACCCAGGTCTTCATGCATGCTAGGCAAGCACTCTACCACTGGGCTAATCTCCTGGCCTGAAATCTATATTATTTAAGGAGATCTATGGGTGTTTTTAGATGCATTCACAAAATGCATAATTTCATGAGAACTGTTGCCCTATTAATAGCACATGACCTGAAGAACTGGTCTATATCTGTAGAACCTTTGATTATCATGACTACCATTTACCAAACTTCTCATCCTTGGAATGTCTAAGGGCTACCTAATTGGCTCTTAGCCAAATCAACTAACATAAACTAATGAAGTAGAGATTATAAAGAACAGCATGTATGTTTAAACAAAATGGCCACCTCTGTGGAAGGTTAAGTGTTAAGATGCTCTACCTGGGGTAAAAAGATCAAAGATTAATTATTAGGGATGGCCCCTGAGAACCAAAGATTCATTGCTGAGATGCAGTTGAGATGATAGAAACAAGAAATTTTCTCTTCAAAGAAGCTGATATAGTAAACCTGAGAAATCCACTGTGTACAATATAACAAGTACTCACTAAATGTTTCTTGTGCTTTAAAGACTTCTGTATGCTCAATAGTCAATACTAAACAATATGCCTGATGTAATACAGCTGAGACTTTTCAAATAACACAGGTTATGTGCTATACACTAGTCCAGGTACTTTAAAGTATCAAGCTAACTTAATTCTCTAAATGTATTTATGAGGTATGTATTTTATTATCTATTTTACAGATGGGAAAACTGAGGCATAAGGAAATTAAATAGCTTGCTTAAGGTTGCATAGCTAGCAAATTGTAATCAGGATTAGAACTGGGAGGGGGGAGTTAATCACTAACTTTTTAGTTTTTAAACCATTTTTAGGAGCTTCAGACCAAGGAAACAAGGATATGCTGATCACAGCCTCACTATACCAAGCCTTTAATCTACATATATATATATAAAACATATATATACATATATATATAACAATATTATATATATGGCAATAGCTATCCACAAGACCAATTTTGTTCCCTATCACAAAGTTACTATTTACTTGACTTACACAAATGACCCCTTCAAGTCTCAATACTTTTTTTATATATTTTTATTGTAATTAATAGAAGGGTTACATTATATTCGCCAGATAGAAGGTGCATTAATTCACATATATTGATACCCTTTCTCATGTCTTGGTCCCCATTTCCCTTCCCCACCTCCACCCCTCATCTTGTTTTCCCACATTCCCTATCCAATTTCAAATAACCAAAGTCTCAATACTTTATCTTTTAAATGGAAGTGATAATGGGACCTGCATCCAATTGATTACTAAAAATAAGATCAGTACTTGGAATAGACTCAATAAATACTAATAATATAACACACAGTAGCCACATCAATAAATTGTGAACTAAAGGACCTCTTAATTCTTATACTAGCAATAAAAATTGCTTGCCTTCTAATTTCAAAAAAAATCACAGCGATCAAAATAATAAACCAAATCTTAAGCCAGTAAACCAAAACCAATTATAATATATATATATATATATATATATATATATAGTGGAGAAACCAAAAGGCTATTGAATCCATTTATTCATAGATCATTAGTCATTTCCTTTATTCCAAAATGTATGAGTTCCAGCATCCTGAGACATCTTGCATAATGCAGTGACTGTGAGTCCAGGAGGTCAGATGGACAAACAGTTAAAGCAATGCTGTGAAAAGCTCAATAATTCATTTTCTAAATTTCAGCTCCAAGCCTACGTTGAGGTGACGAAAATTTGACATTCGATCTGTGAACTTAATAGCCAGCTCCAGGAAGGGGAGGGGGGGGGAACCAAAAACCCTCTGGGACGCACGTGCTCAGCTATTAAACCAACGCAGACAATACAAGACATTGCCCAATCGTAAAGGCTGACTGGGAAATCACAGGAAAGGTTGCTAGGTATTGATTACGTTGACCGTTGGGTTCCTATTGGGCCACCCCAAAAGAATCATTCATTTTCCAGCCCAGAGTCTGCTCATTTGCAAGATAAAAGAGAGACATTTCTGCACATGCCCATAATGTGCTTCGCCACTGGGGGCAGCTTTACATAAGACTGCATTCACTGAAACCAAAGCAACAGTCCGAGCAGCTTTCAGAATGACAGTCTGCGGGAGTGCGCGGAGCGTGTGCGCGCTACGGGGCTCTCCTGCCTTCTGGGCTCCAACACAGCTCGGCGGCTGAACTGGGGGGGTTGCTCGGCACAGGAACGGCTGGGCGATGGAATACAGATGTGGTGGCCCAGGTAGCCCCGTGTTGCCTGAAGGAATACATCATGCTTTCTGAGAAGAAGAAATTGTAGAAGCCAGGGTTGTTTGCTTTTTTTTTTTTTTTTTTTTTTTGGCTTTTTTTTTTCTGGTGGTGTTTTTTTTTTTAACCCTTTCCTTCAGGAAAAAAAAACTGTAAAGATGCAAAAACGTAAGATCCATGAAGATCCTATTACCTAAGAAGATTTTTTTTGGGGGGGGGGGTTGATGCGAATGCGGTGTTGGGATTTACTTGTTCTTGGAGTGTGTTCTGCGTGGCTGGCAAAGAATAATGTTCCAAAATCGGTCCATCTCCCAAGGGGTCCAATTTTTCTTCCTGGGTGTCAGCGAGCCCTGACTCACTACAGCAAGCTGACAGGGGCTGTCATGAAAGTGGCCCCCCAGCCAAAGCCAAGGACCTGAGGACGACCTTTGAACAATACAAAGGATGGGTATGTTTTGTCATTTTTCTTCTTTTCCTTCTTTAGAAAAAAAAATTCCTCTAGCCTGTGTAAATAATTCTGCCCTAATCATTATAGAGATTGTCTTCATTTGCTTTAAGGCTATCAATCCAATTGCTAGTGGACATGTGGCCTTGTTTAAACGCAAAAAAAAAAAAAAATCCAAGGACCATCTCCTTAAATTATAGAGAGGTGACACTTGCTACCAAAATGTGATTCAATGTTTACGTGTCTCGACAGGAATCTCTAGGTCCGTGTCTGTGTCTCTGCTTGATGAATGGAAATTTAAAAAAAAAAATAAATAAACACAAAACGATTCTTATTTTTTTTTCAGGGAGGGGGAGGGAGGGAGGATAACTTTTCTAAGTTGTCTTTATTTCCAGGTTTCAGTGTAATCAGGCTACTGAGCGGGTCCGCGGTAGCCCTGGTGATCGCGCCCACGGTTCTGTGGACCGTGCTCTCCTCTGCCGAGCGAGGATGTCCTAAGGGCTGTAGGTGTGAAGGCAAAATGGTCTATTGCGAATCCCAGAAATTACAGGAGATCCCCTCCAGCATCTCGGCCGGCTGCCTGGGCCTGTCCCTCCGCTACAACAGCCTCCAGAGACTCAAGTACAATCAGTTCAAAGGGCTCAACCAGCTCACCTGGCTCTACCTGGACCACAACCACATCGGCAACATCGACGAGAACGCCTTCAACGGCATCCGCCGGCTCAAGGAGCTCATCCTCAGCTCCAACCGCATCTCCTACTTCCTCAACAACACCTTCCGGCCCGTGACCAATCTGCGGAACCTGGACCTGTCTTACAACCAGCTGCACTCCCTGGGGTCCGAGCAGTTCCGGGGCCTGAGGAAGCTGCTCAGTTTACACCTGCGATCCAACTCCCTGAGAACCATCCCCGTGCGTATTTTCCAAGACTGCCGCAACCTGGAACTCTTGGACCTGGGTTACAACCGCATCCGGAGTTTAGCCCGGAACGTCTTCGCCGGGATGATCAGACTCAAAGAACTCCACCTGGAACACAACCAGTTCTCCAAACTCAACCTGGCCCTCTTCCCCCGCCTGGTGAGCCTGCAGAACCTCTACCTGCAGTGGAACAAGATCAGCGTCATCGGGCAGACCATGGCGTGGACCTGGAGCTCCTTACAGAGGCTCGATCTGTCCGGCAACGAGATCGAGGCGTTCAGCGGACCCAGCGTCTTCCAGTGCGTCCCCAACCTCCAGCGCCTCAACCTGGATTCCAACAAGCTCACGTTCATCGGCCAGGAGATCCTGGATTCCTGGATCTCTCTGAACGACATCAGCCTGGCCGGGAACATCTGGGAATGCAGTCGGAACATCTGCTCCCTGGTCAACTGGCTCAAAAGTTTCCGGGGTCTGAGGGAAAACACCATCATCTGCGCCAGTCCCAAAGAGCTGCAGGGCGTCCACGTCATGGACGCCGTCAAGAACTACAGTATCTGCGGCCGGGGTACCACCGAGCGTCCGCACGCGGCCCCGGCGCTGCCCCAGCCCACCTTCAAACCCAAGCTCCCCCGGCCCAAGCACGACAGCCGGCCGCCTCTCCCCCCGACCCGGGCCGCCGCCGCCGCCGCCGCCACCACCCAGGAGCCCGGCCCCGAGCCCGAGGCCGACCCCGAGCACATCTCCTTCCATAAGATCATCGCCGGCAGCGTGGCCCTCTTCCTGTCGGTGCTGGTGATCCTGCTGGTGATCTACGTGTCGTGGAAGCGCTACCCGGCCAGCATGAAGCAGCTGCAGCAGCGCTCCCTCGTGCGCAGGCCCCGCAAGAGCAAGAGGCAGGCGCTCCAGCCCGCGACGCCCGGCGCCCAGGAGTTCTACGTGGACTACAAGCCCAGCCACCCCGAGGCCGGGGAGATGCTGCTGAACGGCGCGGGACCCTGCGCCTACGGCAAGGCGGGCTCCAGGGAGTGTGAGGTAGGAACCCGCTCGCCCGCCGAGGGGGTCGCCACAAACCCAGACACACACGCGCGCGCACACACACAGCCCAGGCGCTCCCACGGGGCTGGGACGTGAGTGGTGCTCTGTGGAACTCTGGTGACTGTTTAAGAAAAAAAGAAGAGGAACAGTCCCCCCTCCCACACACAACTCCAGGCTCTCTCTTGGCCTCCCCCACTCTCCCTCTCCTTCTCTCCCTCCCTCTCCCCCGCCCTCTCTCCCTCTCTTGCTCTCTCTCCCTCTCCCTCTCTTGCTTTCTCCCTCTCCCTCTCCCTCTCCCACTTTCTCCCTCTCCCTCTCTGCCTCTCTCCCTCTCCCTCTCTGCCTCTCTCCCTCCCTCTTCCCTCCCTCTCCCTCTCTCTGTGCTGGCAAGGTCCTTTGCTGTCCCTTTTGCGTGCATTCATTCAAGCTGGCCATCACCCCTCCCCCTCACACACATAATCAGCCGCTTGAAATTTAAATCCCACAATCAATGTGACGATTGAACTGGGCTTGATAGCACGCCTATTGCATAAGACCCTTTACTGATTCCATTCACGGTTGCGTTTGCTTCTAGATGAAACTTCTTTTGTAAGTAATACCCCACGTGGAGGACTCCTCTCCTCCTCGTTTCCTTGGGAAATCGGGGGGAAAAGATGAGTGACACCCCTTCTCTCACCCCACCCCAGTACTTGAGAGTTTAAATTGATCTGAGGAGATTTGACTCCATGCATGAGTCTGGTAGAGACAGAGACACTAAAAACAATGCCCTGCCCTCAAAAAGGAAATGGCAAGGAACAGCTTAAAGATGATGATGTCTTAAGGAAAAGTTCTCGCAGGAGCACTTCCTGAGGAGTCTGAATTGCAAGTAGGCAAATGGGGGATGGGGGTGGGTTCAAAGACTGCAAGTAGAGAGTCACAGAAGGTGAGGAAATGAGGAAACAAAGTTTGAGATTGTGAAAACCTACCCCTGTATAGGTCTCACAGTCCATTCCTTTGAGGTCATGTGTTCATTAATTAAAACAAATAGGCAAATTGGAGGAGGCAGATTTCTCCATGGCCTCCTCCTATTAGGAGTCTTTCAGAGGTAGTGAGGTTGAAAAATGGGAAGGCACCTTGCTTACCAGCCTATGGCTGTGACCTTACCAGAATCTCAGCATTTTTCCAAGATTTAAATCTAGTTAGCAGACTGGTTAGGTGTATGTCTGGGATTTGTCAGGTTGTCCTGTGGTGTCCCTTGCTACATCCCTACATCCCGCACACAGCAGTCCTCTGATGACTGACACTTCACTCAGATGTGTGGAAGAGAACCTGTTCCAAGATAGGCTTCCCACCACCAACCTCAATGGGAAGAATGACTCTGGGAGCGTCTTAACAAATGCATAAATAAATCTTCGAGGAAATAGGACTGACCCATTGACAGTCCTCTTTGGTGCTGCTCTCGCTGACATTTCTGTGTCCCTGTGCTCATCTGTATTGTATACTCAGCCATCGGGACAATTCTGTACAGACCCTGTTGGTAAGCTGCAAGCTGCCTGCATGTGTTTATGTCACTGGTGAAAGTTTATTGACTGCAGCACAAATATCACAGCCTCTGTATTGAAATGATATGAACTATGAGCCATTGAGATTTCAGGAAAAAGCATATTCTATGTTTAGTTGGCATCATCTTTCATCCTCCAAAATTAACAGCTGGCCTGTAGGAGCAAAGATTAGGAATTGCTGCTTTATTTAATTTGACTTGCCAAGCCTTCATCTTTAACCATCCCCCTGTTCTTTCAACACAGAATCACTGCAGCAAAAAGAAAAAGAAAATGTGAATGGCTATTTTTACCAGCATTTTTATACACTTCGAATGTTTTTCATAGGGCAAAAGGAAAAAAATATCTAGGCACATCACTATTAAATAGAATTGCAAGGAAGCCAGATTATTAAAACCATACTTTTATATGCAGTAAGAAAGTAGATTTTCAAGGTTTTCAGATATTGATGAGAATATTAAAATAGATGCCAGTTCAAAAAAGTATCATGCTATAATAGTTGAATATATACATATATTTTTGCTAATGACAAATAGTCACATATTCCCAATGGATTAATAGTACAGACATTTCCTTACAGTATTATGACCTGGAGGACTGAGCTTACTTATTGTGATATTTCTCACTAAAATGTAATTTTATATATTTTTTCATAAAGTGTCAGTAAACACAAATTCCATTCAAAAAAGGAATTTTCTTTGGTCAGCCTCATTTTTATCTGTACTGAACATGGTTGTATTAATTAAAGGCAGTGTTAAATTTAAAACACTCATTTTTATTCTTTCAACTGACCTTCTACTTGATTGATAATGGATCCCAAAGATTTAGAGTCATATTTAAATTCCTGTGACATCAAACCAGTTGATGTGTAAGGTTGATACATGATTAAGTGAATAACCAACATTTTTAAGGGCTGGTCATTCTAAATGCCTATTTTTACATAAAAATTTAGTAATAGATTAAAGAGTCAAATAAAATACCCTACATGGAAAAACTCATTTTTATCTGGGACATAAAATTGCCAGAGAAAAGTTTTTTCCCCACATGCCTCCCTTTGAATTTTACAGTATCTTCTGAGAACAGATATGAAACTCTTGCAGGTTAGACAATCAACTACTTGACCACTGGCAATTTCACAAAGCCATCTGCAACATTTTCCTGAGCAGAAGTTGCTGGCCTCATATCCAGTCCATGACACCTTCTAGACTACATACAATGAATCTATTTTCATAAGTATCTAAAACGCATTGTGCAGCAGACAAACGGCATGGATATCCATTTTTCTGGTGCAAGTTTACATGAAATGTCTGCCTCCCCTCCTCCAAGGTAACGGTAGTTAAATAAAGTCAGAAGCATTGAGCTGCCCAGTAGAGTGGTGTCCATGCCACATGGATTCATTCATACTTTCAATGCTTCCTCAGAAAAGAGAAAAAAGTGGAGTTCAGTCTCTCTGAACTGCATATGTGTGTGTGTGCTCTCCCCGCCCCCAACTTTTAGAAGCCTGAGTATCCATAACCTACTGTAGCCAGGAGTGAATAATCCCAGCAGTGTGCTAAGCAGTAGTTATGCAAGATATACTTATTTTAAGTGAGTGTGTATTTTACCAGGATGTTGGCATTATATCTTTTCAAAGAATTTAAGCCATTTTTTTTTTAACTTGATTTGGTGAGTCAACTGCCTAAGTAGACACAGGCAATTGACAGTATTTCTATAGAGTATCAGTGACCTCTAGTGGCTAGTTTGAGCAAACACAGCTATTCACTCATGGCTTTTCATCCTAAATTCTTTTGTAAACATGAATTCTAACACACATAGTTTTGATTTGTATGTTGAAGTACAATTTAGTCACTTTTCCTGGGTTATGAGATTGTTGTCTAATTTAATGTATATTTTTCTACTGATTTTTTCTTTAATAATGTCAGAAGACAAGTCATAGAACTGGTTAATGTGAAGATAGGAAGCAAATAATTCAATGGAAATAGATAGGAAATATTTCTAAATTCTCTGTTCACTGATGTTGGCTTCATCTAATAAATTTATCAAATGTTTTAATATAGTTCTAGTAGGCAAGAAGTTGGAATATTATGTTATTTAGTTTTGGAAAACAAATGCCAATATTCATATAGAAAGAATCGGTATGAATTATTGACTGTCCTTAGGTATTTTGGATCCATCAAAGGAGGGAGGATTCCCCTTGTGGCTCCAGAATTCCTCTAGAGTTTGTCTGTGGTGTTGTTGACCTGTGCTTCGCCCCAGTGCTTTCTCTCCCCTCCCCCTTTCAGCCAGCTGAACACTAGTTCCATTAGGCTTTTCGATAATGATGTTACAGTCTAAGAGGTGATGATTCATGGATAATGAAATTATGTTCTCCTTCTGGGGAAGGATAATGCAGAGTCAGATTCATGGATTTGGCAAGGGTTTTTCAGATGCTGTAGGTGCATGAAATATCTTCTCTTCTTTTGACATTTACCAAGATGAGAACTCAAATAGCTTATTTAAAGTGTGGATTAGCATGGAGGGGGGCGGGGAATGCATCAAACCATGAGGCTTAAAACAAAAATGGGTTCCACAAATGAGAACTGAGCCGTGAGAAATGAAAATTCCAGGAATTATATTGCTTCTTTGATTTCTCTTCTCTGCATTTCCATTAGAATCTCTATCTATAACAAACCCATAGAGCTTTGATACTTTACATTGCTACCTACATTAAAATCAGAGAGAGCTGAGAGAAACTTGGAACCCAAAATGTATCAGTAAAATTAAATGACAAACATCATGAGGAACACAGAATTGATACACATTAAATAAGGGCTATTAAATAGCTCTTGAAAACTAATTACATTCACAGGTGGGAGTAACTATTTCCCACACACAAAAACCTCCAGAAGTGGACCAAATTTCACTTAGCCCCTGAGATTGTTAGTGATTTTGGATAGCTTGGTAGAATACAATAAAGATTCTGCAGCAAATCTAAACTAAAAGTAATTCTATTTCATTGGAGGATAATAATCGTAACTATACATACTGTACAAGATGGAGCTTAGAAATTAAGACCTCAATTCAAATTTCCCCAACACTTACTTTGCTAGTCAAGCTGTCACAGGTAAATTTCTTAGGTTGACTAAAAAGTTTCCCATGTACACACTTAAGTGGTCTTCTTAACACCTCAAGCTTACTAGAAGGGCCAAAATAAGAAAAATCACTTCATATACTCTAACATGATGGCACTCTTTTCTTTTTAAAGAGCAGTTTGCAAGATGCTGGGTTGGGATGGCTGGTGTCATGTTTGGAATGGGTCAGAAGCCATCACCAACTTATTTGTGACAGAAACCTAGATGCCTTTGAAATCAATATGCCCTGATAACTTGGTTTGCCTCTAGTGCTGATATCCAGAAAGAATCAGAGTCTTCCACCCTCTGTTGCCCAAGACTTGGGTTCTGTCAACATCATTCACTATGTACAATTGGCCTAAAGATACCAAGCAGAGAACAATGAAGCAAGCACTTAGCAAATGAAATCAAAATTCAACTTGGGTTCTAACTGGAGTTGGGATAGCATACCATTAAGTAGATGTCTACTTAATTCTCCGCTATTTTAATCTTATTGACTTCATACTGTATAAACACTGTGTTTTTATATGGGCGACATCAATTTTGAACCAAGAAGTAATTTTTTGTATCTTGTGTGGGCTTAGTACATATCTCAAGTCTGATCGTATGAGGTAGCTCTGTAGTTTGTTATGCTCCACATCCACCCTCGTGAAAGGTAATTCCCAAGGTTGCCTTCCAGTACGGCTCCTGGCATACAGGCCTTGAAATAGGGCTCAGGTGATAAGCTGTGAGTGAAACTAGCATTTCCGTTATCAATTGTAATTTTTGAGGAATCACTGTATTGTTTAAAGTAGCATAAAATACAAAGTGTTTTTCTTTTATGAATAATGACCTTTGACTTAAGCTTTTATCTTACAGGTAAGGTATCAGAGCCGATAAAGGGCACTTCAGGAAAATCAGAATAATATCTCAATCATAATATAAGTCCCAGCTGAGAGAACTGTGTTCCCACTGTACTTTCTAACAACAGAACATCTGTGAGCAATAATAATTCATTTTATGGGAGAGAGAAGAAAAGAATCTTCTAGCTTATCTTTCCTACAAAATTTTCTAACAAAATTAATTACTTCTGGACAGCTCTCTATATTTTCAGAGTTCTTGATCTTCCTATTAGGAAAAACAAGTTCTCTCTTTCTTCTTTCTCCTACTCTTGATGTTTTCTTTATATGAAAGAGTCTTCTAATACCACAAAAAGTCTCTTCCTCATATAACTCAACACAATTCAGTCATTTCATTTACTGGAACAGCCTATGGAAAATAGAAAATATACTTAAAGTATTAGAACATAAATCAAATGTAAAGCTGACTGACCCATCTCCTTTTCCTCTAGAGCTTGCTAAGCACCTGATTCTCAATGGAAAGAAAGATATAGTTGAATTACCAAGTAGCAAAAATAAAAGCATTTTTTTTCTTTCCTAATTAACTCCTAAAAAAAAAAAAACCCAAAAATAAGTATAGGCCTTTATGTATGGGAACGCTCAACTTTATTACACCAAGCAAAAACATACCAGCAACAAAAAAAAACAACAAAAATTTTGTCTTCTCAAAGATAAAAATGCACATTTTTAGCTTCACACATTAAATGATAAGGCCAATATTACATTTAGCAAAGATATGTATGGGTGTGCATGTCCGTGTGTGTGTGTGCGCGCATGTCCATGTGTGTGTGTGTGTGTGTGTGTGTGTGTGTGTGTGTGTGTGTGTGTGTGCACGTGCGTGTGTGTGTTCATCTCAGCCTAGGGCTTGGATTCAAGGCCCAGGTGCTGTCCCTGATCTCCCACCAGCAGTAGTAGGCTAGTGATCTACCACTTGAGTCACAGCTTCCCTTCTGACTTTTTGATAGTTTTAGTGGAGATAAGAGTCTCACAGGGGCCAGGAGTTTGGCCTAGTGGTTAAAGTGCTTGCCTAGCATACATGAAGACCCGGGTTCGATTCCTCTGTACCACATACATAGAAAAAAGCGGGAAATGGTGCTGAGGCTCAAGTGGTAGAGCTCTAGCCTTGAGAAAGTCCAAGGACAGTGCTCAGGCCCTGAGCCCAAGCCCAGGACTGGCCAAAAAAAAAAAAAAAAAAAAAAAAAGAGTCTCACAGACTTCCCTGTCTAGACTGGCTTTGAACCACGATCCTCAGATCTCAGCCTCCTGAGTAGCCACTGTACCTGGTTTAAAATACATTTTACAGAGAACTTGAACTATAAATCCTTAATAAAATGAGGGTGAATGAAAGTACCTACAGATCATGAGATACAGTCTGTATACAATTGAGTGGCCCTCATACTATCAGCAGCGTGGTCCCACATGTAGCTAAAAGATGTTTCTAATCATTAATATTGAGCTTTATAATTCTTACAACAAGGAACATACTACCATCCCCCACCCTTTGATGTTACTAATTAGAATCTCACAGGACTTTAAAAGAAAATTGAATATCATACTGACACTGAAAAAGTGTATCTTGGGGGAAAAAACTTGACAAGATGGTTATAAGATTGTAACAGTGAAAACCAAGTTATCACAGTTAAAATAGTTACAATACTGACAACTCTGAGACCAGTATCAACTTATGAAAGGCTTATGCCCAATTTGCACACAAATTTTAAAGTGAAAAAGCTTAAGCATGTGGCTTGGGCATTGCCATGAAGTAAATGACAGGCTGGGAGAGCATCACTGATCTGCAATTAAAATAAAACATTTAAAACTCTGTGTGTAGGGCAGAAGCCATATTACATAAGCTGCTCATGTGTTTTCCACCAAGCTACTCATACCTAGAAAAGAGCTGCAAATCCTATGAATAAATCCTATAATGTGATTGTCCATATCTTATTAGCAATTTCTCTCCCTTCCCCTCCCCCCCCTCTCTCTCTCTCCCTCCCTCTCTCTCTCTCTCTCTCTCTCTTCCTCCCTCCCCCCCTCTCTGTATGTATATGTATATTGGTATGTAACTGAGTTCTTGTTATGGACCAGGAATTTTATCTATACTATTTTGTGATTTCAAAGGAGGCTTTAGGGGAGCTCATATCCATTTTTAAATATATAATCAGTCCTCTTATATTGAATCAGTTTTCCCATAATTAAACCAGTAAAGAAAATAAGCATCATTAATCCTATACCTAACCCATTTTATAAGGACTGACCTAAAATAATTCATACCATATGAATTCAATCTGAATTATACATCTCTAGTTCCCTTTTATAAATAGTTTCTAATGGTTTACTGTTAGGGTGTCTATCTGCTAGTTAAATGCCAATCTGCTCACCTTGGGCTTCCAACCTGTGACCTCTCATTTTCCCATTTCACTGCCTTCAAGAAAGCACCCTCCACTTAGTCCATTTGATTTTTCATGAAAAGGATTGAGTAACAAAATGTAAAAATCTACATATAACTTCATGGCTTTTCCCCAGGTAAATTTTTATGGTTGGACACACAGAGACTGTGGGGTTTTTATTAGTTTACACTAAAATACCAAAGCAGCAAGGTAGCTATAAATAAAGGGGAAAGGTCAAGGTAGGTTTCAAAATATAGCCTAAAGCCCCTCTTTTATATTTCTTAATCTGAAAGACAATCCCAAATGATGGATTTTGGTTTTCCCCTGTCTCAACAGCCGCCTTCCGCATTTTCCATCATTTTCTTGAATTTGACTTTTTCATCCCTCCCCTTTTCCTACTTATACTAGTGAGAGGCTTGGGCTGCTGCTTTGTTAGTTTTATGGTTGGAGTAACTGGAGTGATGGACCAGGGTTGTCTCTAGAGTGTAATCCAGTCAGCTCTGGATATCTGCCTTCTTGTCTTCCCAGGGTCCTATTTCCATGCCGTTTCTCTATTTAGGGTTATCTCTGCTAAAATCCCTTCACTCAGTGGTTCTCTCTGTCTTTTAAGATATCTTATTCAAGACCAGGAGTTTGGCCTGGTGGCAGCACGCTTGCCTAGCATATATGAAGATCAGTGTTTGATTCCTTGGTACCACATGCATAGAAAAGCCGAAAGTGATGCTATGGTCAAGTAGTAGAGTGCTAGCTTTGAGAAAGCCCAAGGACAGTGCTCAGGCCCTAACTTCAAGCCCCAGCAATGGTAAAATAAAAAAAGAAGAAGATGTCTTATTCACAGATCTAGGAAGTATTATCACCCAAGGCACTGATGTTAATATAGAGAAAATAATTTAGCTAAGTGTAAAAAGCATAGACTAAGTAGGTATATCCAGAACTTGCTGAAGAAAGTACTTCTTGGATAAATTGCTTTACAAAATGTGAATTCCTTTGTATCTTTTCTCAGCCATAAGCCAGCCTTCTCAAAGGAAAGATGGCAAGACAACCAATCCATACTTCATTCAGTTAACTATCACTTACTAAAAAGAGCTTAGGCCACAGATCCTGACAGAAATACTGTGAAAATCTCTTCCTGAGACTCAATAACTTTAGTACATTGAGATTCAGCTTCTTCTTAAAAATGTAGAAAACAATAAAAAAAAAATCATCACAAGATAGTTGCAAGAAGGCAAAAAGACATTTCTTGAATATTTTGTGCACTCTTTTCCAGGCATATTTTATATATGATTTGCATGCTTAGAGCGATAGATAAGATGACAGAGTTGAAATTTAATTCAGAGCTTGGCCGACAGTAGCAACTTTCTCCTTTTCATCAGCTCCATTTTCTAAGTACTCCCATCTCCCTTAATGGTCATAACACAACTATCTGTTTTTATTTAGAATGACAGAGCTTTCTGGCAGACCCAAGAAAGATAATCTAGATATTTGTCAGGTTAGGGGCAAGTCAACACACGGTTACCACTGGAGAAGAGCAGTGGTCTACAAAACCATTATCTGAAGCCTCTTAGCAATTCCATCTACACCCTTCTCTTCATTCCAGACCACTTCCAATGCTTGAACAATGGCCACTTTTTGAAGTAGCTAGTTCCTGCTTACTGCTGTGTTTGGACACACGTCCTTTCCTCCATTCTAAGCCCTCCTTTTCCTTCCTGAGGCATTGAATTGATAATTCAACTCAAAATCTATTCATTCTGCAAGTCTTTCTAAATCTTGCCCTTCACTCTTTTATGTATTTTGTGCCTCTATTAGAGGCTTCCTCACAGGCTGTCTTGTGCTTGAGTTATTCATGTGTCCATATTCTATTTTTGAGAAAAATTGAAGACTTCTCCTTTCTTCTTCCAATATTTATTGATATAGTTTCTATTCAGAGTACAGTGTGTTAATTTTTTTAGTTCCTAAGATAATGATCTAGAGCAACAAATTTATGGAACCTGGATTTGTCAGCCTCATATTTATATGGTCAATGTATATAGTTTGTCTGTACTTCATATATACCACCTTTCTGCCATCTACAATATTCTCATTGATCATGCTAGTTTCAAAAAATATTCTTATAAAAATACAGCTTTAGAAGAATCACATTCAGAAGTAAATTATTTCCATACTGTTTTTCCTCAGGTTATTTGCCAAAACTGACCATTTTAGGGGGTCTGTTAAAGTGCAAACAGGTAAAAAGTATCTGTGAGACAAAGAAATAATATTTAAATAATAGTACACTTCAATTTTTGTTGTGGAAGCCATTTTTGTGATCTCTTTTATTTGCCTACTTTTCCCTGGGAATGGACCTTCATTCTAGTTGGGATGATTCCTTGTTTTACCCACCAAAACTTCTCCTTGAGTCACATTCTTAGGCCTTGCCTCTTTTTGCACACAAAAGAAAAAGAACTAGCCTACCTATCACAGCCCCTAGGTCAAAGGTCTCTGGCTCTCTAATCATGCATATTTCCAAAGGAATTGTTGTATTGGAGACCTCAAACACCCACAAGTGGACAGGTAATATGCTCATTTACTTGTAGCTTTGGAAACATTAATTATATAGAAGGCATATTTGGTTACATGGAACTGAAGCATCTCCCCATCTCAATCTCTCCTGGCTTTCATTCTGCTAATTCTCTTAGTCCTCTCTCTAGAACCTCCTTTTACCTCTTATCTCCTCTTGAAACATCTTGCATCTTTCTTGCTATTCAACTTTTATTTATAAGTTAAATGCAATTTGAATCTGTACCTTCAGAGTACATTAAAAGGGAAAAGCAATAATTAAAATGATGCAGTCTAATAATTTAATGAAAATGGGTAAAAACTCTATATTCAACATCTTTCGATATATATAAATGAACAACTATAATTTTGTAAATTATAGTTTAATTTCAGAATTAGAAATTATATACTCCCAATATATTAAATTGCATTATAATTATGATTTGTAAGATAGATTTGTAGACCAATCAAATTCTTTCTGTTATGTGAAATATTGCTTAGGATCTGGATAGTGAGAAATTTTGCCATCAACAGAACAGACTTACTTTTAGACAACTACAATGCAAAAATTGACAGGAAAACTTTCTTAGGCCATAAAAAAAACTGATTGCTAGTAGGATTTCTGAGAACCTTGCAATGCAATGTGCAAGGTTCTTGCCTACTGTTTGAAATTCCATGCTAATTTGTTTGTTGTACATTTAACAATTTCCCAAGAAATACATTTCTCAGTCCTTTCTTAGTAATCTTTTAAGTTATCACCACAACCATTGCACATTTTTTACTTGCAATCTATCTCCTTATTGCTTGAAATATACCCAGGGATTCCTTAATTTTTTAAGTTATTATTATTATTATTGCTTTTTGAAGAAGTAAATGAAGTGACTGGGTTTTGTATTTGTTTTTCTGGTTTTGGATTTGTTGTGATCGTAGTAGTATTTGCTTTTGCAGTACTAGAATCCTCCTGGACTAGCTCAGGTAGTGGCCTGCAAATAATCTGATTTGGTAAAAACAATTGTTCTAAACTTTTCATCCATATTCAGAAATTTTGCATAGATAGATATATGATAACCCTTGAATTAAAAAAAAACCTCACTGATAACCATCCATAGAATCCAGCAGTTTCTGATGATATATTCAGCAGTTTCCAATATGAGGCTCTCAAATCATATTCCCAGAAGTCAAATTTGTACATAAGTCCTTGAAGCACTCATATTCAACTCAATTTTAAGATCTAGCAGTATGTTGTGCAAAAATAATCAGTGGCTAAATGATCCCATTTTATGGTCTTAGTTCACAGTGACCCACTACTGAGGAAAGAGGGAGAGGAAAGAGAGAGAGAGAGAGGGGGGGGGAGGAGGGAGGGAGGGAGGGAAGGGAAGGGAAGGGAAGGAAAGGAAAGGAAAGGAAAGGAAAGGAAAGGAAAGGAAAGGAAAGGAAAGGGAAAAGGAAAGGAAAAGAAAGGAAAGGAAAGGAGGGAGGGAGGGAGAAGATGCAGAGAGAAAGAGGAGGAGGAAAGGAGGAATGGAGGGAGAGAGCGAAGGAGGGAGGGAAGGAAGAAAGAGAGAGAAAGGGAGGAAGAAAGCAAAAGAACCATGTGTGTGAACTTCCATTTGTATTCCAACTAACTGTCCCCCAGTGCAGATACTATCTCTAGAAATAGGACAAACCAGATTTAGGTTTCTAAATGTTCTGTACACTCCAATAACAGCAGACATCTTGTATAAACTATATTGTAGCTTAAAGAATTGTAAAGAATATTAACTGTGTTTGTGGGAGAATCATTTTAGAGTTAATTAAACCTTCTCCACCTGTAATTTAAGAACAGAAAAAGAAAAAAAGCACAACACCCCTAAAGAGTATGGGGGAAAGGCAGTAAAAGGAATAGAAGTCCTCTGTTTATGCAGGGAGGTACTTTACAAGGCAGACAGCTACACCACAGTAAAGAGACAACATTTCCTCAGCTGATTCAGTTAATTAAAATGCACAGTTACAACAGGCTTTCTTAGAGCCTGCAGCTGAATGACCCAAAACTCCATTTCACTCCAGTGCCACACAGACCGGGAAGGCAAACATACTGCCCAAGCACTATCTGACTCACAAAAATCTAGCATTATAAACACCACATCCCTTTTAAAAGATGTATTCTAGAGATTTATGACAGAAGGATCTAAATTATTTGCAGCAAGCCACCACCAAGGGAATATTCTATGTTCCTCCCAAAGTGGTTGAAAGTCAAATTTACAAATAAATCGTCAGGACAGGGTCCACTTTGAATGCAAGGGATTGTCAAGGTTTTCTCTTCAAATGTATGGAATTTGAGTCAAACAGCCCATCTGTTGCCCGAATTTATGAGTGACATGAAAAAAAATCAAAGGCCACAAAAGCCATTTGTCACATCAACTGCGGAACGCAATAGCAGTCTGCAGAGCTCATTTGCAGAACTCAAGATGAGCCAGGGAGGAGGGGATGCAAACAGCTGCAGCCTTGATCGCACTGCCTGTGCCAGCCAGAATTCAAGCTGCGTGAGCTTAACGAAGAGGGGGCTGACAACTCAGTTTGAAAAAAAAAAAAAGAATTTCTTATATCCAAGCTTATATCAAATCAGCACAATAAATATCTGCAGAACCCAGTTTAAGATAAATGAGACCTGGAAGGTTTTTAAAGACATTCAAATCAGATCTGTTCATGGAAGACATTTTTGTTTGTACGTTTTTAATTTCCTGGTATAAAGGAGAGATCTCACAGGCTTTGAATCCTTTGAACCTGGAATTAAAAACCCCGGGTGCCCTATTGCTAGTCAAGTAGCAGCATGACATGGCATTAGTTTCCTCATCTGTAAAATGGTACTTCATATTCCAGGACAATTTGGAAGATAAATGAGATTATTAAATTCTTATGGGTACAGTAAGTATTCAATAAAAGTTTTCAAAGATTAAGCACAATGTTAGAAAGAGGAAGATCAAGTTTCAAGTTCAGCCGGGGAGGTGAATGAAGGAGGTGGGAGTAGTTATTGAGATCCTATCATAAATAAGCTAGATGTGGTGGCACACAGCTGGAATCCTAGCTACTTGAGAGGTGAAGGTAGGGAGATTGTCCAGCTGCCTTGGGGAAGCCATAAGATCCTGTCTAAAAACTAAACTAAAGCAAAAAAGGTTAGGGTTTGGTTCAAGTAGTAGAGTACTGAGTTCAAACTATAGTATTATGGGGGGTGGGAGTTCATCCCTTTTCTTTGTTTTCCCAGTCCAGCAAGTTGAATGGCCAAATGGAAGCTGTTGTATTGTGACATTTACATCGCCATTTATGCAACCTATCCACAATTAAATACCCATGGTACTTCGTTCATCAACTATTAAATGAAACCAGAAAGTATCTAATTAGAAATTTAGAAGCCCTTGTTAATACATATTATTAAACTTGTTGCACTATTTTATTCCATGACAATGGAATAATAAAATGGAATAACAGAATAATAAGAACAAAACTCTGTTGGTAATAGTTTTCTAATAAAACATTTCCATTTCATACACATTTCCTATTTCCTGAAAACAGACTCCATTATCCTTCAGCTCTCATTAACTCTAACGTCCGTTGTCTCTCTCTCAGACTCCCCACCACTTTAAAGTCTGTATGTTCACACCTGGTCATTGCTTCACACCTGCCCAAATTCAGTGCTTCCAAATGATGCACTCCCACTACTGATGTTAGCAGTTTTGTATAAGTTGGCATCTCTTCCTAATGCAGAGACAATTTAGCCATTTGAAAGAAATGATTATAGTTTTGACATTTATAATTTTTAAATATTACAATTGAGTCTATAAAGTGATCTCTACAGTATACAAAAGCAAATACTCCACAGAACTACAACAGACAAAAAAAATTCTATGGGTACTTATTCAGTACCATCAACATGTCAGCAACGAGGTTGATTTGAATGTCTTCTCATGTAAACACAACCACAGAGGTCTAGGAAGATTTGGGATTTGGAGTCATACTACTGGGAAAGTTATTGAGCCATGTGACTCTTTCTGGAAATTTTCCTCATAAAGCACTAGATTTTTCTCAAGAGAGAAATTTGATACATGTCCTTCACTTGAAACATAATAATGATTTGTTCTTTTTAAAGACTTTGAAAAGAGCAGAGATGAAAAGAGCCATCAGAGCTTCTAGATGACACGAGATCTGTCATGTTTAACACAAATATCAGAGCTGTTTGTGGATTCATTAGGTAATTAGTAGTTAATGACTTTGAAGTGTTAAATCTTATTAGATGTTTCTTTACACTTTAACACATGTGTGAGAGAAATTACTCTGAAATTAGAAACTGACTATACCATTCAAACACATTGGATCTTTTTTTATCATCAATGTTATTTCCTGTTCTCATTTTTTTCCCTAAAATGCCTATCTGCACATCAATGCCCAGAATTTGGGGCACTGGTTTCCAGTTAACAATGCTCACAGTTTTGAGAAAGCCTCCAAGTTCAGTATTTTGGTTAATAACATAAAGATGCATTCTATGATAATATAGTACCAACCTTAACTCCAAAACACTAATTACTTGCTTTTCTACATATACTCTTGGACAAATCTGGGAGTCTATAGCAAAAGGGAAGTGATTAAAATGCAAGATTAAGTCTCTTGCTCTCTAGAAATGATGATTGGAGTCTCTCTGGCATACTTTGAAGTGGAGAACAGCAGAGGCCATAACTTGGTTAGCAATATCTTAATATGTGGGAGATAGAATTGTAATTTAAACAAAAAGATACTTTAATACAACATCCACAGTGAATAAACTAAGCACCTGATATCTCTTGCTTCAAATAAACAAACAACATTGGCCTCATCCTAAACCCTCTGGTTCTTTCAGCCACTAGCTGTAACCCCAAAGTAACCACTGATATGAACTTCAACAGCATCGGATAGCTTTAAATGCCTCAGTATTTTACATACTAAACATTTTACATGCTTAGTATTTTATGGAATCCTAAATATGCACACTTGTTTGTTTCTTTCCTCTTTCTGGCTCAACGTGACATCTTATGAAATTTTATAAGATAATTTGTTAGTATGGTTATAGAGCTATACTTTTTTTCCTAATCTCATTTCCTCCCTCTTTCTCTACCCACACACCAAAGAATGCTTTTTTTTTTTAAACTCAAAGAGTAGATTCCTATGTGGAAATTCAACCAACTCCTGTCTGCAGTTCCACGTCGTGGGTGCCTGGAGGAGTGCTACAGAGAAACATTCTCCATTGCTTTCATACTTTTTCTTTCTTGTGCCAGTAATCACAGGGAAATCTCAAAATATTTTGTGCTTCTGTATAGTTAACTCAAAAGAAAACACTGAGCTAATCATCATTCCTCAGTTTTCCTGTTTGCAACCCCAAATCCTCTACCTGTGTTGTCCTCTTCAACAAAGTCCTTGAACTTCAACTCCTAGAAAAGCCAGCCTCACTCTGGGGTTTGTACACATACCTAGAAAATGGGTAAACTACTTCACACAAGGTGTTAATGCCTAAATCATTAGCTTTCTAAGGTATGGCCCCAGGACAATGTTGTAACACAGTCCTTGCACTTCAACTCCTAGAAAAGCCAGCCTCACTCTGAGGTTTGTATACATACCAAGAAAATGGGTAAACTACTTCACATAAGGTGTTAAGGCCTAAATTATTAGCTCTCCAAGGTATGGCCCCAGGACAACGCTGTAACACAGAGGACCAATTACTCTCTCGTTACTCTCTAATGAGGTCACTTATAGAGCTGCATTTATTGATGTGCTTAAGAAGGCCCTCTTCACTGAAGAACCCTAAGAAACAGATCCATGGCACTCGACGCTGTTTTTACTCTTAAGAGATTATTGAAATGATTTCACTGTGTCACAAACTGTTCTCTTTACGGGAATCCAGGGGGAAGGAGAGAATACATCTATTTCTAAATAAATTTACTATTGTTTTTTTGACATTCATCTTGCCCACTCATCCACCCTTCCCTACATCCTGTTAAAAAGATGTCAAAAGGGGTTGGAAACAAAGTCTTTTTGTAAGTTTTGGAAGTTAACAATTTGTGATTTTAATTTACTTTTCTCACTCTCAGCTTTATCTACTTTATCCTTGATTTTCTAGTCAACTATCTTTGCCTTTCCAAAAAAAAATTCCCAACAAATTTACAAATTATATTAATTTAATATAATATGCTGCCCTTTAGAGGAAATGCCTCAGCCATTGGCACTAAGTAAACTGACAAGGGAAGAATATAATATATACATATACACACACACACACACACACACACACACATATATATATATATATATATATATATATCTTGAAGCCTTAAATTATGGCCCATTGGTAGACTGTGATTAGAGGCACTGGAAGAGATAATATCTGAAGCCTTAGCCAAAGAAAAATTTGATAAGGTTTTGCTGAAAACATTGGACAAAGATATTTTCAAACAAAGGAAGGACAGAATGAAAGAATGTTTAGGAAAAATCTGGATCCACAACAGGATGAAAGGCAAGTCCACTTATATGACAACATAGAGTTACCTTTTCAAGAAAGAACTGTTATTTGTTATGTGACACTTTGTGATCACTGGTCCATTCTTAGTTTCAAGATTTTCAATTACAGTTCTACTTGGGAAGAGTTGATTAATGCATTATTTATCTAATCATCATTGATTTATGGAGCTTAACCAAAAGAAACAGCAGAGCTCATTTTCTTCTAATATTTGTATTTTCAGAAAGAATGCCACAATGCTAAAGGGGAATTCCACCCTTATCTGGTAACCTATGTACATAAGCCATCACCCCAACCGGTCACATTTAAAACTCTACATGACAATGCTGAATGATAAACAGAGGCATTGATAGAGTCTTCTAGTGAAGTAAAAAATATATCCAGGCACTCAATAATAATCTACAAATCATACCACAAAATGGTCTAATATACACTCCAGTGAAATATCCTCTCCTGCAATGAAGTATAGATATCTTAACTGAGCTCTCTAAAGTTGTTTGTTGTTGTTGTTGTTTGCTTTTTGTGTTTTTTTTAGAGCAACCCAATTAACTTTAAAAAGCACCTTTTGTCCTCTGTTGTTAATGCTACTTGATCATAAAACTGAGAAAAGCATACAGTCTGTCTCATCAAAAAATGAATAAACTTATTCCCAGAGAACAGCAAAAATTTATAATCTCTATTGGTGATATATACTCATATGTATGTAAGCTTTACTTATTAAAATATATTTTGCCTAATCCAAAATTGCTTCATTGAGACACTGACACTTATTGAAGTATCATGGCAACTGTCAACTTTTAAAAAATGACTAAGGTCAATATGAATATTAAGTGTCTATTATATCAAAACTCTTTCAGCAGTGGCTATATTCTAAGAAATGATTATAGTGCCACTTTGCATATTTCAAATGCTCATAATATATGAAAATTAGAGTCAGTTTTCTTATGCTTGGCAAACATCAGAAGATTTTTCTGGACTCCAGCAGCTTCCAATTTCATAGGATTTGTGTGTCCAATGTATACATAAAAATATTTTCCTCAAATATTCTGTGGTTCCAACAGTATATGCCAAGAGGACTACCTACTGAAAGCTATGAAATGAAACAGCACTTTATTCTATTTCCAAGTGGCTAAGAATTGAGTCCAAAAATCAAACATCAGGGGCTGGGAGTTTGGTGGTAGAATGCTGGCCTAACATGCACGAAGACCCGGGTTCAATTCCTCAGTACCACATCCATAGAAAAAGCCAGAAATGGTGCTGTGGCTCAAGTGGTAGAGTTCTAGCCTTGAGAAAGCCCAAAACAGTGCTCAGGCCCCGAGTTCAAGGCCCAGGACTGGCCAAAAAAAAAAGTCAAACATCTTCCTATCTCTTGCAGTTTGGGTTCTATCCAGTGTTTCAGTTTCTTCAATATATTTCCCCTTACAATACTACCAATATACTCCAAGAAAACCACATTTTACCATTCTATGAATATCTTCAGAATTCCAACTCAAATTTAAAACAGTTTGTTTCTGCATCCTGGAACCTACTTTTTGGCCAAATAGATCTTTCATTGTATGACTAAATTTAACCTTTTCATGAATTATTGTTTGCTTTTTCTTACTAAAAATGTTTTATCTACACCTATTCCAATTGTGTGCTATTGTTCATTTTTGTTATTTTGATGGGCCATTATCATTTGCTAACTTGTGCTGTACTTATGTTCTTACATTATGTCCCATTCAAGAATATTTTATAGACATTTACACGTCTTGTACATCTTTGTCTATATGTCAAACATGCTTAAGAGTTTGAGATAAAGTATATGTTTAAAACACTTTTAATAATGTGCAAGTATATGAATTTGACACTTATGAGCCTCCCACTGAAAGCTTAATATGTTAAACAGAGATCTTGATTTCCTAATCTTTGTCAAAATAGATGCTGTAGATTCAGTGCATATCATAAAATATTTCACCCTATATACTGCATATATTTTCAACAAGTATTCTCCACTTCCCAATTATCTGAGTTGCCCTACATACATAAAAAATGAAGTGTAAGAAATGTACCTGCATCCCTTAACCCATAAGAATGAAAGCAAGAGCTCACATAGAGACAAGAGCTTGGAGGACTGTGAGTGCCAGGCATGGAGAGAGCTTTTAGAGATTTTGAACTGTGCAGTGAGTTGGAATTGAGGTAGAATCACACTCAGCCAGAATTTGAATCTGATCCAGCACCTGTCTTGAAGTCACTGAAAAATTCCTTCTGAATATTACCTTTTCTTTGAGTTGATATCACGTGTATTTAATTTGAAGTCATTTTGCCCTTCCACATAGTATATACCACAAGCCCATTGTTCAGCTTTTTTCATGAAGTTTTCTTTTTCATTTTTTCCCCTTTGTCAGTAGTGGGACTTGAACATAGGACCTAGGTGCTATCCCTAAGCTTTTATGCTAAAGATTACCCTTTTACCACTTTGAGCCACAGCTCCACTTCTGGTCTTCTGATGGTCAATTGGAGATAAGAATCTCATAGTCTTTCCTATCTAGGTTGGCATCAAACCATGATCTCAGCCTTCTTGAAATCTAGGGTTACAGGCATGAGCTACCAGAGTCTGGCTCATACATTTAAAATGTATATGTACATACATACATATAAATATACATATATATATTAACTATATATATTATATATATATTAACTATATATATATTAAACTATTTGAATGAATGGTTTACTATGTTTGAGGCACTCTGGTAAAGGCATCTCTTAGCATATGTCTTTTTCATTTGAAATTTTATTGTATTTTATTGTCAATGTGATGTATAGAGGGATTACAGTTACATTCATCAGGTAGTGGGTACATTACTTCTTGAACACTGATACCCCTTTCCATATTTTCCTCCCACTTTCCCCCCTCACCCCTCCTAATCATCTCATTTTTCCCCTTCCCTTCCCTATTTCAAAAAAAAACAAAAACAACGTGTGTATACTATACCAGATACCAAAGTCCTATATTTTATAATAGTTCTATGAGAAAGGTAATGTTTACTCTTTTCCAAAAAAAATGTAAACGGAGGCACAAAAGCTTTCAATAATGCACTCAAGATCACAGAGGTAGTAAGAGTAAGAAACAGAATCTGAACTGAAGCCATTCCTTCTTAAGAACCACGCCATTGCTTTTATTCTCTTCTATTAGTCCAAAGGTGATTTCCCCACCCAAAAAAAGGGTATGGAGCTATTTGAAATGCTTATAGGTTAGAATATTTATCTTAGCATAGGAAACATTTAACACAAGAGTGGAAAGGGCTCTAGAGGACAGAGAATGGCCGTGGGGATGAATATAGATACAAGCTCATCTCAGCTGAGCTGATGAAGCTGTTCAGATTTTTTCAGATAGTCCATTCGCATACCCAGTTCTAAAGCAACTGTGAACCTTGATCTCTAATGGACAAGACAACCCTGTCCCAGAGCCATTTAGATAAATGGAGCACACTTCAGGGAAGCAGCTAGTGACCTTGACAAACTGGCTGGCTTGCCTCTCATTCCAGGTCCGTGACATTCGGCAGCAAGCGCACTATGGGAAACAAGTCAATATTTTCCAGCATGCTGGGTCCATTTCCTCCCCCTAATATTTTTAATCATAAAACAGGTGCAGAAATCGCTCCAGCCACCACTGGAAAAGTGTACACAGCATCTGTCACCAAGGCAGACAAAGGCAGAAGTCTATACTAAGACTGAAAATGAAAAGAATACTCATTGTGATGGAAACTATGCAGGGGACAAAGCTGCCTTAGACACATCAAAGGATTCTGCGGGGTTGAAAAGGGACAGATGTCACTTGTGTGTTCAGGCTAAGAACCACAACCTTCCAACAGCTCCTGAGGAAGTACAAGCAAGTCTTCAGAGAGAAAAGGCCAAAGCTGCACATCTGCAGCAGCTAAAAAGTAAATATCTATAAGGGGCCTTGAAGACGTTTCACAGTATGCCCTTTGGTTTTCATGTGATCACTTCAGGGAGGTGAAGTCTTGTTCAGGGTGACTGAGTGAATGAAGTGTTGGCAATCAAAGGTATTGAGACTGAATCCAGAGTGTCTTCATTTCTTCAGCTTTACCGTTCCTCAGGGTTACCTGCTTTGCGTGTTCTAGCTTGTTTGTTTCACTTTGTTCTTCAGGGTTCCTTGGTGAAAAGCCAATGTGACCCGACACAACTATAACATAAAAAAATCCCCAATAAAAGGAGTTCTGCACACTGTGTTTTCTTGGCATAAGCATTCACTTGCTTCTGTAGCTAGACAGAGAGGAGCTGTGAACAGCCAGATGTTTATAACAAGGAGTAACCTAATGAAGGTATTTATTCCTCTGGGTTCTGGCTGATCTCCCCTATTTTGAAGAAATACCCACTTTCTTTAAGAAATCTCAGTCTCTGGCCAAGAGGTGAATTGTCAAATCCTGCTCTCTCTCTCTTTATCTCTCTAGTTGATCAGTTTATATACAGACTAGGATAGATTTATGTCTTCACCCAACCAAGCATGTATCCAGTTCTTGTTTTATTGTCTGATATTTCACATAGCTATTAGAAAAATAATAGAAGTGACTTCTTGCTCTATAGGGTTAAGTGAGCAAAGCAGATGCTTACCTTACTAACAACTAAGTAGGAAATACTTTACTGAATGAGTTTTTATTTAAAAAATTATTCAAAGAAAAAGACCAGACAGACACTATAGGGAAATATTAAAAAATTAGCTTAAGATCAAATGGAGAAGATAAAACAGTAGACTAAAAAACGAAGACTGAATATTGAATGTTAAATGAATAGAATTCACAATGCAATATGTCACTGTGACATATTAGAAGATGAACTCGCAATATTTTAAGAACCTAAGGCATATCTAGCCTAGGCTCCAGGGGCTCATGCCTGTAATCCTAGCTATTCAGGAAGCTCTGATCTGAGGATAACAGTTCGAAGACAGCCCAGGAAAGTCGGTGAGACTCTTATCTCCAATAAGCTATAAAAAAAAAAAACAGAAGTGGAGTTGTGGTTCAATATGATAGATCACTAGTCTTGAGCAAAGAAGCTCAGGGATAGCCCCCAGGCCCTGAGTTCAAGCTCCAGGACTAGGATCAAAAAAGAAGAAGGAGGAGGAAGAAGGAGAGAAAGAGGAAAAGGAAAAGGAGGAGGAACAGGAGGAAGAGGAAAAGGGGGAGGAAGAGGAGGAGGAGGAAGAAAGAGGAGGAAAGGAGGAGGAGGAAAAGGAGGAGGAAGAGGAGGAGGAGGAGGAAGGAGAGAAGAGCTGTGGCTCAAATGGTAGTTATTAGCCTTGAACCAATAAAGTCAAGCAAGGATGCAAGGCCCCAAGTGCCATCATACACATACACAAAAATTGATGGGTAAAGAAAGAGATCATTTTAAGGGAAAGTATGCAACAGGAAATCCAAATATATAGAACACTTGCTTCTAAGAATATTTTGATTGATTGAATATATTTAAAATCTCATAAGCACTGGAGAAAACTATGTGGGATATGTACACAGTGGTGATGTGCTATTTATTAAATAGTAGGCCACAACAAAATAAATAATATCTAAATTATTGCCATAATCCAATGGTTCCAGGATTTCTCTACAAATCCATTAAAAAAAATACTCTGGGGTCATGAATTTGGCCTAGTGGTAAAGTGCTTGCCTAGCTTGCACAAAGACCCAGGTTAGAGTCTTTTGTACCACATACATAGAAAAGCTGAAAATGGTGCTGTGGCTCAGGTGGCAGAGCACTAGCCTTGAGGAAAAAGCCCAAGGACAGTGCTGAGGCCCTGAATTCAAGCCCCAGGAAAAAAAAAGTATTCTGGCTGTAATCCTTGTGCATATATATCTATTATTTATAATGTAGGACTCTCTGGTTAGCTAATACATATAGTCTATTATTAGCCTATTGTCAAATAGTTTACAAACTGTCCTTGCTTATAATTGATTATATTATTTCAACAGTTTTTAAAGAAGCCTAATACAAAACCCAGTTGTTTTCCACTTAGCTAACTTGGAGCAAAATAGCCAGCAGAGAAAAAGATATGCATATTCACAATGTAGGGTATCCTTTGAAATACTTCTACAAATCAAAGAGTTTTCAATGACCTTGAACCATTAATATGACTCTCACGTCACTTCCTTGCCATCTACTGGAGAATACAGAGCTCACTGAGAAAGAACTGCAAGAAAATAATCAGCAAAACATAGGGAAGTTCCATTCAGGTCTGACCTTTAGCTATCTGAAACATAAACTTGACCCAGTTCTTTTCCCTGGATAAATGGATAACGTAGCTATCTCAGACAGACATTCCATCTGTAGTTCTCTCAGACAGACATTCTTGTGAACTGCACATAGAACAATCCATGATACAATTTTCTCTGTCACAAAGAAATAATTCTTATGAAGAGGGAAATCACTAATTGTCATTGAGTATACTTGTTAAACTATCCAATTATTAAAAATAAAATCTCTTCCCCTAAAGGCTCACTTCACTGAGCTTTTCTCATCTGAAATGACAACATTGAAAATAAATACACCAATCAAGGAGCTTTATTTTAGGATCTTCCAGCTATTGACCAAATGCTGATTACTATTTTTATGTGCTTCCACATCAAGGAATAAGTCATACCACTATGTTCTTCCAAAAGGATTCTTCCTGAAGCACCATAGCTATGACTCATAGATTTTTAAAGAGATATGTAAACTTCAAAGATACATTATCTTATAAAACAATAAAGGAAATAACTACATTGCTTAGAGAACTTCCTGTGTTTCCACTTAATTTACTCTTTGGCTGTTGATGACTAAATTAAAAAAATAGGAAATCACGAGTATGGATTCTGCCAACCTAAAATGTAATTCTACAGAGTTTCTCATATATATAGTATAAAGAATAAGCTCTGGCCTAAAATAGGAAATATATTAAAATAACAGATGTGCTTCGGGAAAAAATGGAACATCTAAAATATCATCAATGCTTCTAATTTTTTATCATGTATTCCTCAGAAAACAAAAAACATAAATAAGATTTATCCTAGCCTCTGAAAAGGAAAAGACTTTCCTTTGATGTGTTTAATCTTCTGCAACATCACGCTGAGTCCTGTTTCCCTAGATTAGTTTTATTCTGACTTAATGTTACAGAAGACAGGAAAATGGATGCTACAAATATTTATATTTTGATAGATAATCAATAGAGAATAAAAAAGCATGATTGCTTTGTGATATTGGTATATTATGCCTCCAAACAACAGTTCCCAATTACTGATTATTCATGGTGTGTCAAATTATGTCAAGTAAGATAATCACTAGAGATTTATTGTATCTTGTTAAAATTTATCTAGTACAGATATAAAAAATGCATTTCAGATAAAGAGTCAAATAAACACAAAATGTAGTAAACTAAACATCTTGCTTAAAAGTAAGCACTTAGGAAGCTGAAAGAACTAGGATTTGGGTACCAAGTCCTAAGCCTTTTCAATATTCCTTGCTGCTCCCTAGAATACTTGAGAGAGAGCAGATGCTCAGTAGAGATGGGTGGTGATTGTGAGGATGTACGGATGGCTAAGTGAATATGAAAAATCTTTTGGCACTATAATCTATAAGACTGTAAGCAATCTTAGTCCAGATTGAGGTTTTATCACAAATTGAAGATCAGCCTCCATTATTCCTCCTCTTCTGCAATTTGAAAACCCAAGGTTATCAACATTCCTCAGCTGCTGGACATTACCAGTTCTCTATAATTTCTGTATCCAATGATAACATGAGATTTTATATTCTCCAAACCAATGATATCTTACTTCCATCACTAAGTCCTGTCTTTTCTACTTCTTGCATACAGGGTTTGGTTAATACTTTTCAAGAGGAAGTACCATACAGAAAGCAGGTCTCAATTTAAACTCTGATTCTCTCAAAGAGCTCTGCAGAAGATACCAAAAACATAAATACCCCAGAGCTACAGCATTCACTTTCCTATTATATTCATTTCACAAATGCATTTTACAGACAGAAGTATCTTACTTGTTAGTTTTTTACTTCTTTTCAAGTCAAAGACTTGTGCCCAGTGTTGTAAGCTGGTGGTTGTCTTGTGCAATTCTAAGACACATTTTTTCATATCTTTTTATTGTAATTAACAGAAGGGCTATGTGATATTTGCCAGATAGAAGGTGCATTAATTCACATACATTGATACCGTTTCACATGTTTTGGTCCCCATTTCCCTCTTTTGACGCTAAATGAAAGGACCTCTAGGATATAAAAACAAAAGCCATATAATGAATGATTGTTGTCCTTAATGTACTATGTTATCTCTCATCTCTTTTGCTGTCCCTTGGTTATCTCATATTGTTACAGTATCTCACTTTGCTACCTGATATATCGGATATATTTGTATTTGCTTATTTGAAATTGGTTAGGGAAGGGGGGAAAACAAAATAAGACACATTTTTGTAAAGCAAGCCCGGGAACTGATTTTAAAGCCTGCTAGCCCTTGGGAAACACAGGGACAGACTTTAAGGAACATAGGGGATTCGTCCCAGTGGAAGATTCTCATCAGGAGAGGAGATGGCTTGAGTTTTAAAATATGAGGCATTGTTTGCTGTCTTTCTAGTAGTAGAAGCCCCACAAAACCTATTGACATTGGTTTAGATTAGATTTGACTAGGTTTAACTAGTATGCAGAGTTTTGGTTAAGGATCATTGTAAGCTATTGTCATCCAGGCAATAAAGATTATAGTATTTCTTCTGCTTAGCAAAGAAATGGGGAACCTTATAGGGCATTGTCAATTTCTTCCTAGCAAAATGCTTTCTGCAGAGTCAAGAGTTTGTAGGCATAATACTGTCATTTCAAAGCAAAATTAATTCCTCCTATTATTTTTACCTGTGGCTCTGTTTCCATGCAGAGCAAATCTCAGTACACTGGCTGTGTTTAAAATGGATGCATCTTTATTTTTCCAAAGTGGTTCCTTAACTGAATTCAGCCATGACAAACCAGTCTCTAAAAAGAGCCTAAAAACGGACTCAGTGACAAGCTGTATAGTAACTATTTGCCTCTTTTCTTGACCAGCTGGTGGGCCCCACTCTCCTGAAGGATGTGGTAAGTTTAAAAGCTTTCTGAGGAAAGGCTGTAGTGAGAAGCACCTAGGAGTCCCTAATGGCTTTGCCTTAGGAAAAGAAATATAGTTTGGAAAGGAAAATGAGAGAGAGAGGAGGGAAAGGGAAGGAGGGAGGGGAGGGAAAAGGAAGGAGGGCCAGAGAAGATGAGAAGGGGGAGGTGGGAGAGAGAATCATTAGAAGTGGGGAAAGGCCTAATTCTACCCAGCTTTATTAAAATCATGTTGTAAGCAAATCATGTCATCTGACATGGGCTATCTCACTCATCAGTCTTTGTAGAGAAGAGACATTAATGCTTTTGTTCCGGGTCTTTATCAAGGAGCCTTATCAAGGAACCAATATCCCGCTTCTACCTCCACAACATAGCTTCACCAAGTCCCTTTAAATGTACTGCTTCTTCACTTGCTGAAACAAAAGAGATGGTCCTTACAGGGTGGAAGTGAGCGACATTTCAGTCAAATCCATTCATAATGAGCAGATGTTTAGTTTGATCCTAAAAGAATACTATTGCAGGTATTGCACTGGATTAAAGTGGGAAGGGTAGAGATTGGGGTACAGAGGCTCAGGTCTCAGATCCAGAACTAGTGCTTCACAGAGTTGTACCAGTCTAGATTCAGGCAGAAAACAGATGATTAACAAATGAATAGAAATGAAACAGCCAAAGTAATATGACCCAAAAATGGTAATGTAGCAAACTTTTGTAGAAGAATTTAAGGAGTCAGCATGGATAGTGAAACTCTGGAAGAGAAATGCCAATAGCAAGATATCATTACCACCTAAGGCCCAGGACAGGGGGAACCTTACCAGAATATTTTTTATAGTATGAATATAGGAGATAGTCACCAGCCATGTAGCCACTATTAACCAAAACATTGAGGGAGCTAGAGAAATAGGAATTCTGCTCTCTCCCCTTCAGCTATCTGGATCAATGCATGGGCCTTTCACATACCCAAGCCAAAAAAAAGCCATTATGCAAGGCTGTCTCTGAAATGCAATAGGGTAGGGAGGGAAGGAGCCATAGCTGTCAAAAGGTAATCAGCAGGTAATAAACAGAGATGCTATGCAATTCTCAACATGTATTTCTTTTTTTACTGACCTTCAATGCTTTCTGGTAGAAAAATGACAAATCTGGGGCAGATAACCTATCAAAATTTGCTCCATTTCTAACATCATTTATGAAAACTGAATAAAATGGAAAAAACATTCTAATTGATCCTGCAGATGTGAAATAAGCAGTTTAGAAAACTAGTTTTCATGGGTTAATAAACCATAGATCTTCTTTTCCTCCATGTGCTCTCTTACAAGCAAAAGTGTCTGCACCTCAGGGTGTTTTTGAAAATCTCCTAAACAACTATTAATAGAAAGTAGACTTAAAATCAGTCTCAGAAAGGCTTAACTTTGTACATTATTCTTCCCTTGCAGAAAAATAACAAATCTTTTTATTAAAAATATATAGCTCACATTATTAGCTATCTTTTTCACTAATGTGCATCTGAGTAAAAATTTTTACTGTTTCCTAGGGAAAAAATACAATGAGCAAATAAGGGAATCCTGCCATTTTATTAAATACTTTGAGAAAACAAAAGGCAGCAAGAGCTTTCACTCAACCAAATGCAGAACATCAACCCCAGAACCAAGGCCACATTTTAAAATTCCAGCATCAGAGCCAAATACAACAACAAAAAAAACCCTCTCTCTATCCTACCACCCTCAGGCAAAGTACCCCAAGTCTCTAACTCTCACTTTCTTACATGTTGATATCCACCAAGCATGGGTTCAAAATCAAGGAAGGGAAGGACTGAAGGTGGAGAGAACACGAATATGAAGTTTAAAATGCACTCTGAGGTAGTTCACAACTGTAATGGTAGCTGCTCACAAGGCATGACTTGTGAGGGTCATGACTTGAAGCCAGCCCAGACACAAAAGTCATGAGACTCTTATCTCCAGTGCACTACCAAAAAGCTGGGATGGTGACTGTGACTCAAGCACTAGCCTTGAGTGAAAAATCTACGGGACAATGTCCAGGCCCTGAGTTCAAGTACCAGCATGGGCGCCCAAGGATATTTAAATGGAGAAAAGAGATGTTCTTGAAAGCCCTGGTTTCTGATCAGGCATCAGGCATCTTACCTGCAGAGTAATGCTTCAATTTCAGGATAGAGAGACCTGAAACATGGACCTCCTCTTCCCCACAGCTTTCCTTTCAACAAGCCTTTCCCTCTTATTTACACTCAGCACCATGGTACCAGTCCTGCTGGGCTCTGGTTTCCAGAGGGTGGATGTTGGGAAGAACCATACTTACTGTTTTCAGTCTGCCACTATTGCAGCCATAGAATCAGGGCAAAGGCCTGTATCAGAAGTTGGCTCAGTATCCTAATGCAGGGGTTCCATCTTCCTGACAAACGTTTATTCTCTTCAAAACCTCTGCCTCTTTACAGAATCTCATGTTCCCAAATCTTCAGTGCTACTGGCAGCATTGTCAGAGAGGAGATCTTCTTGCCTAGATTGATGCCGAGCAAGAAGCCAAGGGGGAATTTCTATTTTCATCCCTCTTTCTGTCTTCCTGCTCAGTAGAAATTAAGAGGAGTTGGCATTATCATTTTTTCCATAACCATGGTAACTGGGTTAAGAGAATTCAAGGCATGGAAAGGTTGACTTTGAGGCCTCTGAGCTCTAAAGCTTTGTCCCTGATTGTTTGCATGATTTCAGGAAAGACAAACTCTCAGGATCATCAAGGAAATAAGTGGTTGAAGGATTTCTGTAGCTGCTTTCAGGCTTAACATTCTACAACTTCATTAGCTTCAAGCACAAGACTCCTATTGTGCTCTCAATGTAATTGATCATAGCTTTTCTCTCAATCTCTCACTTTTTGGGCTCTCCTTATTTTCTTAGTTTCTTTTTCTAGCTTCATTTCCCCCCTCTATCTGAAAAGAAATACTGAGATCACTTCACTTCTTTCTCTTTCTTAGCATATACTTCTTCTACCAAAATCATCTGGCAAGTTCCCCATCTTGGATAAACCCTCCACATTTACATTCCTATGTCCAAGTTTCTGAGGTGGCAACAAGCCAAACACATCTGACTCCAAACCTATTCTATTCTGATCTTGTAGTTGCTCCTTCGGAAGTGTCTTCTAGCCAGGAATGTAAGCCTTCTGAGTTGACTCTCATAGACTTTTGGTAACGTTTCTATTCATCTCTAGCAAACTCGCTAAAGATAGGTTTTGCTTTACTCAATCAGTTTGCCTTATTTGTTTGTAGATAGCTTAATATTTCAATAAATTAATTGCAAGAACACCATTTTAAAAATGAAAACAATTGAAATTTAAAAGATAGCAGCTATTTTTTTAGTTCAATTATGCTATCATTTTAAAAGAACCACAAATCTTCCATGGAAATCATGGATTATTTCTACCTTTTCATATCACTTCTAAGTCAGTTCCGTTTTGAACATAATTGTAATTTCTATTTAAATTAAAACCTGTTATATAATTTATTTTTAATTTCATTAACTGGTTGTAAGCTGGTAAATGCATCTATAAGAAGATATTTGTTTCTTCAATTCTATAAAATATACAACTTCTCAAATGACAAAGGATGAACCAATGAAACAGTGATATTCATAAGATATTATGTTGGAAATAAACTCTACAACTTGGGAGGGGTGGGGGGAGGAAAAGTGGGAGAAAAACGAACATTTTTGATTTTTTGATTTATTTGCTTAGTTACAGAAGTAGCTGCTGGATCAGATGCTGTATAAAAAAAACAGCTCAGTCTGATTGGATTTTTTTCAATAGTTCATCTTTTTTTAAAATTGTGATTAATAGAAGGGTTACATTATATTCACCAGATAGAAGGTGCATAACTTCACAAACGTTGATACCCTTTCTCATGACATGGTCCCCGTTTCCCTCCCAACCTCTCCCCGCTCATTTGATTTCCCCCCCACCCTTTCCCCGCTCATTTGATTCCCCCCCTTCCCTATCCAATTTCAAATAACCAATTAAGCACATATAAAATATGTCAGATAACAAGGTGAAATATTGTAACAATATGAGATAACCAAGGGATGGCAAAAGAGATGAGAGATAACAGAGTAGATTAAGGACAATAATCACTCATTATATGGCTTTTGTTTCCTTATCCAGGAGGTCCTTACATTTAGTGTCATACTATTTGGCCTTATGTCTCTAGATTTTGTCTCCTAGCAGAGATTTACAATAGAACAAAATCTGATTGGATTTTTTAATCAGATTCACTTGAAACCATATTGTAAAACAAAAGTAGATCTTCAGAAGGTTTTAGAACATATTATCAATAGGAATTACCATTTCTCACATAATGATAGTTCGAAAATACAAGTTTATTGGTTGTAAGCACCTAGGAAAGAGAGAAATGGGAGACATTTTCCTGAATCAAAATATTATGAACACATTTCATCTTTGATATTCTTAAAATTGTTGGCCGGTTTATTTCACATTGTAATGTGCTGCTTGGATAAATGCTCAATAGTGAGATCTTGCAACAGGTCAAAAATGCTATCATGCCAGGCACAGTGGCTACTCAGGAAGCTGAGATCTAAGAATCAAGGTTCAAAGCCAGCCTATGCACAAAATGCCCTGAGACTCATCTCCAATTAACCTCCAGAAAATGATAATGGGGTTTGGCTCAAGGGTAGGGTGGTAGCCTTGAGCTGTAGAGCTCAGGGACAGTGCCCAGGCTGAAGGGTAGGGCGGTAGCCTTGAGATGAAGACCTCAGGGACAGGTCTCAGCCCCAGAGTTTATTCAAGCCCCATGAAACACACAAAAATGCAACCATTTCCAAAAAGTGATGAGCACAGGAATCCTCCTTAAAGCCTGATGTATTATAACATGCATGATTATCTACTGCTGTCTATGATCTCTGATCTTCACCTAATTCTCCCATTAACTTACTTCCAACTTTTGTCTCCTTTAATTCCTCTTGTGTTTCTAAATTTATTCCTCCAGTAATTTCATCAATCCTGCTGGTACAACATATGTAGTAGAGACCTCTAAACACTTAAACTTGCTGTCCTGAAGTTCTTTCCTAAATTTTTAAGACTCAATTATCTAGTCATCAATTCAATATCATTTGTTAAAGTAGTAGAAAACACTTTCAAATTTAACCTTTCATTTACATCCCTACATTTACCTCTTCTCCACCATTCCAGTCACTCTTAATTCTCCAAACCAAAATCGTTCCTAATGCTTCTTTCTCTCTCTCAAATAGACTTAGCTGAGCACTAAATTTTCTGATGAGAAGACTACATCCTAAACTTAACCAGAATCTGTCATTTTTTTAATCTACTTCATTACCATCATTTTCAGTCATGTTCACCAATTTATTCCCAGAGCTTGGCATTAAACAAGCATTCAATAAATAGTTGTTGCTGAATGAGTGAATGAGAAGATTCTTTGGAATCTTAGCTTCTGTGAAGTCTAGCACATTTATACACCGCAATGAGAAGCGTATGTAGGCCTAGTTGCCAAAACCATATCATACTCTGTAAATTAAACAAGATTGTGTTAAGTACGATGCCTGAAGTGAAACAAAGCTAGTCCCTGATATTTGCTGTAGGAATTATATAAGCATTAACTCCTGGCTGACAGCCACATGGGATAGTACATTCACAAAGAGGTGCTTTGTGCCATAGAAAGAATGAGTTTGCTAAACAGCCCTGAACTACACCTCTTACCATTTTTGATCCATACCAGATTAGAAAATTACTCACTTCTCTAAGTTTCAGTTATTTGCCTGAAATATGAAAATGTCAGTATGTGACTAATACATCTCAAATGAGTTTACATGCACAGATATAAAGATGTACTTCACTTCAATTCTCTCCACAAACCTATTTTCCAAGTAGAACTGAGGGGAAAAAAACCAGACAATTGAAAAACGATCAGAGAAATGTGAGAACAGGAAAGGAAGAACTGAGGCAGGATGAACTTCAGCCGTGTCAGGTAGTTATGGTAGAAAACTTCTCAGGCTCAGGTCAGGAGGATGCCAATTGAAGCCAGCCTGGGCAAATAAATTAGCATGACTTCATCTCAGCAAATAAGCTGGATGTAATGATAGATGCATGAAGTCCTGGCTACATATGAGATATACATAGGAAGATTGTAGTTCCAGGCAAAAGCACAAGGCGTTATCTAAAATATAACAAAAGCACAATGGATGGAATATTAAATTACAGTTAGATCTAGAGATATAGCTAAGCAATATAGTTTATGCTTACTGGGGCCAAACTCTGCATTGACTTCCCAGGAGGGAGAGAGGCAGAGTAGGAGAGAGAGTAAGAAGGAGGGAAGGAGAGGGGGGGGAGAAGGAGTGGGAGGGAGAGGGAGAGAAAGAGGAAGGGAGGGAGAGAGAGAATGAGGGGGTAGAGGGTGGGATGAACAGAGTAAGAGAAAGGGAGGGAGGGAAAAAAGGAAAGAGATCTTTGAAATAAGAAAAACTCTTGAATTTATTTTTACATCTGCTTTCAATACATATAACTAAGTCTTAAAATATCTTTATATTAAGAAGTTGAAAATAAATTGTATGTCATTGCTTTTTAAAAGACTCAAATGTCACACATTTGATTATCATTTTAAGAATAGTCAACTGTGTTAACTCAGTTATATAACATACTTTTTTCAGGAAGTACTTTTCCTACTAAACAAAGATATAACAGAAAGTAAGCTAGATGACTGATAGAAACTTTTTAACATTGGCATCATCTGTGGGTTGGTTTCAGTGTTAAAAAATGGAATTCAACAGATCCTTAATGTTTAAGGTAGAAAAAAAAGGCCAGAGCTACAATGAACAATAATGACACACATGTCCTTACACTTCCTACTAAGAGAAGACTGCAAGCTTAAGTTTAAATTGATCAGAAAAAGCCATGTGCTTGAAACAAAAGACAAGCAGGATGAACTGGGAGGAAGTGACATCTCTGCACAGAGTTGACAGTTTTTCTAAAACATGTTCACCACTCCCCCTGCTCATACTTGCCTTACAAACCCAAAGGGAGGGGATAAGAATAGAAACATTTGTATTTGGGTTTTGTGTACATTCTTCATGTTAATCCCTATCCCATTGAGATAACCAACTTAGCACTTTTGGTTTCAAAGCTCTAGTATGAGTTGTGGTCTAGCAGTGCCCTATCACACGCAGGTGAAATATGTGGCATAGAAGATCCATTCAGTCTTAGCAGAGAAAGCGAAAAGAGAAAGGGGGGAAAACTCTAATTCCCTTTGATAAAAATGTTTATTGCCAGTGAGGTTAACTTAATATTGCCAGTGCCTTAAATCAAACTCGCATATTATAAGCATTATTTAGTGCCATTTCATTTAGAAATGGGCATTTCTCGTTTGTTCATAAAAGAGCTTGAAAATTATTTTGATAAACAGGTGAGCAGAATGCAAAATCACTTTGGACCATTTAAAAAAGAACTGTTGTTAACCATCCTGCCCCATTTAGCAATTGCGTAGCTGTGTGCCATTTATTTATGCTTTTAAAGTTTGTAAATTAAAGAGTTCAATTCACTCATCGGTTTGAAAATTACCATGTATAGAATACTAACTGAAAAGTTCTATAAAAAAATAAAAAATGGCAAGTATAACAATAAGCAGTCTCCACATAGCAGGCAGAGGGTAAGCCACTCTCCTTTCACTGAGTTTCAGATGAGACCTGGAAATCATGCCTAGCCAATAGCAAAACACGCCATGAAATGATTTATTTTAATTATAAGGTACTGTCATCTCTACTAATAAATTTCTATCAGGTTTTCTTCCTTTTAATATTTCTCATTCTTGGCCGAAATCATTTTTTATCTGCAAGGTCAAAACATGTTCTGTTGTTCTAAAACATTCTGCTGTGCTGCAGAATCTTTCATTCTGCCAGTATTGGTTTCAGGAACTGGAAAATAAGTGCAATTATTTTCCTCTGTTTAATGCTATGACTTCTGAAAAATGTCCTCATTATCCTGGAAGACCTGATCCTTAAAAAATCTTTAGAATGCTCTGTGGTCCACACGCCATGGAGTTTTTCTGAATTGCTAGAGTTGAGTATGCTTCTCCCTGTCTTGAATTCTGTGTCTCAAATTTGACAATATACTGTCAGCTTTGTGAGTTTCCAGTTCCACTTGGATAAACAAAGATTTATTACTTTCACAACTGAATTTTTTCTCTTTCCATATTTACTAAAAATAAAATCGCAAGTTTGAAATGATTGAAGTTCAACTCCTTGCTTAACCATTTGACATGGTCAGTGCAAAACTTTCTATAATATAAATAGAATATTAGAATATATCTTATCAATTAAAATAGTAATTCTCATCCTCACACTTTCAGCATGGATGAGCAAACCCACGATATTTAAAGATTTACATAGATACTATTTAAAGATTCTGTCAAACAAGCCTGTTAGGTTTCACAAATAGAGAAAGGTGGCTTATTTAAATACAATAGAGAGAATAAGGACATTTCAGAAACGTCAGCATTAAGAAGTCAACCCCAATTTGGCAATATAAAAAATAAATATAATAGGAAAATACTTAAAGTTGGTAGTTTTATTCAAATTATCCAAATGATTTTGTATTCTGATCTACCTACTCATCAAAAAAAAATTAGAGTACTTTATAAACAAATGTGACAAATGTCAGTTTCCAAATGCAATGAACAACACTGAATAAAATATTTGTCTGGAAACAATGATACATTTCTGTAATCCTAGCACTTGGGAAGCAGAGGTAGGAAGGTTAAGAGTCAGAGTCCAATGCAGGCTACACAGTGAGATCTTATCTCAGGGTAAATAAACATGGCTGAGATCATGGCTCCAGTAGTAGAACAGCTGCCCTGCAAGAGGGAGACCCTGAGTTAAAGTCACAGTTCTGCCAAAAGAGGAGCAAAAAGTATTTTTAGCAATAGTGTAATAGGGTTAGTGAATGTCTTCATTGGAACTTTCTGAATTCCAAATACTGTATTTGCTTTGGGGAATTTCTTCCCAATGCAATATATATATATATTATTGTAATTAATAGAAGGGTTACATTATATTCACCAGATAGAAGATGCATTACTTCACATACGTTGATACCTTTTCTCATGTCTTGGTCCCCATTTCCCTCCCCCAACTCCGCCCCTCATCTTGTTTTCCCCCCTTCCCTATCCGATTTCAAATAACCAAATAAGCATACATACAACATATCAAATAACCAGGTGAAATACTGTAACAATATGAGAAAACCAAGGGACAGCAAAAGAGATGAGAGATGACCTAGTACATTAAGGACAACAATCACTCATTATATGGCTTTTGTTTCTATATCTTGGAGGTCCTTTCATTTAGTGTCATCCTATATGGCCTTATGTATCTAGGTTTTTCCAGCCAAATATTTTAATTAAATTTAAACTAGCATTAAGTCAAGATGATATAAATAATGCTGTGGTCTTAAAAGTACTGCTTACTCTGAAGTTAATGTATAGCTGTATTTATATGAAATACATAAAGCATATTATTTGCAGGACATTATTACTGAGTATTCTCAAAAGCTGTTAAGTCCCTTAAGCACTTAATCTTTACATACCTATTTCTTAAATGTAACTTTCAGAATTGGTCATTTGAAAGTTAAAAAAAGCAAAATGACATTTATTTGTTTTACTAATTTAGCTCATTAATGTTTTCAAAGCATACCTAAACAAAATGTTATCTTTGTATATTAAGTGAGAAAATAAAATATGTTATTGAAGTTTCCAATTTGAGATTTGGTACCACAAAGTCTAAGTCAAGGATGTAGATTCTGAACCCATGATCTGGAAAGCTTACTTAAATTTCAACTTCTCAGTTACATCAATAAAAACATGAAGTATAAACAGTGCTTATGATATAGAATTAATAGGGCATGAATAAAATAGAATAGGTAAAATATGTAAAATACTGGTAGTCCCAATGTTATTCGCTATACTCCAGTGTACACCTACAGAACTGAAGCGTTCTCAATTGGAAAAGTGCGTGTGTGTGTGTGTGTGTGTGTGTGTGTGTGTGTGTGTGTGTGTGTGTACAGGGAGAGTATACAAAGAAAGTCTTATGAAATATCCTTGTTATTTTCTGGATTTTTAAATGCCAAACACAGACATAGGGAGAGACAGAGAGAACCCTGGCTTTGTTTTGTTTTCTGAAGCACTGGTAAATACTAATAATTTTTATCAGGTTTTCATTCTTTTGTGTTAAAGAGAAGAGGAAGGAAACTAGAATTACACCTTGGGATTAAAGATACTTATTTTATCTGATATTTGGAGAGGGCTACAATGTGCCTAGTAACTTATAAGGAAGGAAACATGTTTTGTGGTTACTGAACAACCCAGTTGACATTTCATTTCTGAACCAGGAAAGCAGATAGAAACGTTAAGGGAAGGTTAATAGACTTTACTGACCCATGATGATCAACAGTCAATTTTGTCCCCACTCCTCCAATAAAGTCAATTATAATTTAGAATAAAGTCCAATTGTCTTTCTTCCTAAGCCAGATATACCAAGAGGCAACAAAGATCATAATTTCAGCAACCAAGCAAGCAAGGTAAGGAAATACTTCCAGTCCGCTCACTCTGTTAGTAGCAAACTACAGGTAGAAATCACCTTCTGGCTCACACAGAGGAAAGAGAAGGCTGGCATTTTTGTTGCAGCTGTCACTGTCCCTTTCTGATTTCCAAGCAGAAGTCAGAATTGAATAAGAACCAGAATTATTGAGACCTCCCTTCCCACCTGTGAGTAAATGAGCCAAATGAATAGCAAGAAGACAGATGGCCCTGAGGTTAATGAGAATCTCACAAGCCCACAATTTTGTTGAAACAAAATTTTGCCACCTCAGTGTTCAGTACAAAATGGCACCAATTGAACTTGCCAACATGTTTCGTCAAAATAAAAACAATCTCAGTAAGAGTTCATTATCAAGCCTTCAAGTCCAAGAATGTTCAAGACAGCCTGATTTTGTAACTGTCTAGATTTGCTAGGACTTCCTGAACCTCAAAACTTACTTTGTAGAATTGACCATTTCAAGCATCCAGAGTTTTCATAAGCTTATTCTTAATAGGTTGGCTATAATAAGCCCTAAAGATGAATTATTACATTGACATGTGTTTTCTTTATGTCTTTGTTTATGTCTCTACTATTTGGATTAGATCTTCTGTATTAAATCTGTGTCATCTCACTTAGACATTAGTAGCCCCGCTATTCTGCATTCTTCCTGGATATTTTGAGTCCTTTGGAATTGTCATTGACCATATGAATTACACCCTCTCACTTCCATTTCTATCTGTTTTGGCAGCTTGACCTCAATTTCTTCTCCTCCCCCTCATTTCCAGCATGCTGGCCAGTTTCCATGGCATAACATTTTCTTCCTGCTGTAGAACGATCTAAATCTGCAGCTGTTTTAATATGGCATCTGTGGTTAATTTTTGGTACAATGTCGCACATCTCAAATGACAGTAATGTCCTGTGCTTCTGCAATCTCATGCAGGACTTCAGATAGATGGAACCTTATTAGCTCACTGTGAGCTAGCACATTATGGACATGTCATGGCCCTGAACTGTAATATCCATGACCTATACAGAGGTCTGCAGGTCCCTGCCACCACTCAAAAAGCGAGGACACTGCATCGCTGCCTGCTGCTGTACTATCCCATCATTTCACCACTTACTCATTCCCAACATGGCACCAAAAGAACAAAAGAAAATGAGATCCACATGAAACTTCCCGAGGTTGCCTATTTGGCTCAGCCATCTGTCCATTTTTCTAGGATATGAGCTTGCTCTTTGTGACTTTTGCTAATAGAAGAACAGTGCTCTCTGTCTTTAATGATGAGACAAGAGGCTCTGTCCACCTATCATCGGATAGACAGAAACTCAGTGGAAAAAAAAATTAGAAAAAGAAGCCAACCAATGGATGAGGACAGACCAAAGTCTTGAAATAAATGCACTTACATTCCAGCAGTTTGAATGCAAAGAGTGTCACTGAGAAGAATGAGCCCCTGTAAGTACAGCCGGGAGCTAGAGGTTTGCTACTGAAGCATTTAAAACAAAACCAAAAAGATCAGAAATATCATTTTGTACTGGGGGAAAGGGGGGAACCTATGTTTTGGCAGCAAACAATTTATTTCAAATACCAATATTGCCCTTTAATACTTGAATAACTCAAAACACTTAATTAGCCTCTCTAAGTATTAGTTTCTTTACCTGGAACTGGGGCCAATACATTCCTTACATGCTTCTTGAGAAAACAATTTGATGTAAAACATAGAACAATGTCCAGAGTACAGTAACTATTGTCTGTGTGTTGGTCTTGGGACATGAACTCAGGTCATTGTCCTTGAGGCTTTTTTTTTCTGCTCAAGGCTAGCACTCTATAACTTGAGCCACAGTCCCACTTCTAGCTCTTGGCTGGTTAATTAGAGATAAGAGGCTCACAAATTTTTCCTTCTTTGGCTGACTCTAACCTGTGATCTTCAGCTCTCAGCCTCCTGGGTATCTAGGATTAAGGTATGAGCACAGGAGCCCAGCTAGTGGTTGCATTCATTTTTAAAGTCATCCATAATTGAACAGAAGTTGGCAAGACATATAAAGTATTATCTTGGGAGTGAAAGCCTAGACTCTGAAATTTTAGAAAAAAGACAATTAAAATAGGGGAAAAAAAACCTGTTCACTTTGTTGGGGTTATTATTTCTTTAATGCAATAAAAGAGATCAATGAATAGACAAGGCCAGATGGCAAAAGACAAGCTAAGTAAGCAAGGCAAAGGAAGGGAGAAAAAGAGAAGGTGAGAGAAAGGAAAAGTAGCAAATAGATTAAAGTGTCAAAAGACACATATAAATGGAGGCTTTCCTTTCCAGTAAGATATTATGAAGACCTCAGGGATCATGAGCAAAAAAACTTTAGTCCTTCAGGTGACCTGAGCAGGAAGAGAGCTAGATAGAGAGACAGCCCAGGACTCTTGGGAGACAATTCAGGCTACATCACACAGTCTGTCTGCAGAGGACTTGAGCCTGGCAGCTCTGAAGGCGCCCGGGGCTCTGGCAGCACTAAAGGAAATGTTCTAATGAGCACAAGGGCATCGTACTAAGTAAGAGCAGACACTGCCTAGCTTACTAGTTCGGCCTGGGGGAGGGGAGTGGTTTTTATTTCGTAAAGCAATTACAACGCACTGTATTGATTTTACAATGTCAGCAGAACTTAAAAAGATAATGAGCAAAATATTTTTTTTACTATTTCTGAAACCATTGCAGTGTCGTACAGCTTAGCACAGGCGGCAGAAAGACAAATGGACGCTTTGGCTGCCTAAGATTCCATTCCATGTCCCCCTCTGTGATCGCAGTATCAGCAAAGAAGGAGAAGGCTGGCCACTGTGCCAGCAGAAGCTCTCCCTGTATCGGAAGCAGGGGCAGTTCCAACGAATGTGTTTTTGTGTAGCTCTAGAGAGTTTTGTTCAGGTGCCCAGGGCACTCCAGATGGAATAGAAAGGAAAATAAGAAACACACCTGACTGGGAATACAGCAGACAACAGGACTACATTTGTGATGGTGGCTCTTGATAAATACAGCACTCTGTTCCTGATCTAGAGTAATATCTAAACTGGAGTTATTTACCAGCTAGTTATCGCCCAAGATGGTAAAAAAAAAAAAATAAGTAAACTGCTTACTTAAGCCTTTAAGTATTCTGCCAATCAACTCCTGGCCCAAAGCCAAGAGCAACAGAAATCCATTTCATGTGGGGAAAGGCATAAGTGGTTAACCTTTCTCTACTTCAAAAGACATTATCCCAGGCATGCACTATTTAAGGCCTGGGTGAATGTAAATGCAAAAAATGAGAACTAAGCTCAGACCTGTAATCTTAGCTTCTCAGGAGGCTGAGATCTGAAGATTATGTTTCAGAACCAGCCCTGCGAAGAACAGTCCCTGAGGCCCTTTATTTCCGATTACCCAGCAGAAAGCTAGAAGGTGAACTGTAGCTTTAATTGTAGCATCAGCCTTGAGAGGAAATGCTTAGGGAGAGTGCCCCTGCCTTGACTTCAAGCCCTAGCACTGGTACAAAAAAAAAAAAAACAAAAGAGACACATAAGTACATTTCAGTTGTTAACAAACTACCAATCACTAGTTATAACCGAGGAGTCACATTTTAATTCTAGAACTATTCATTTGAACACAATGTACTTTCACAGATGGAAATTTTAACTGACATACTGAAGGTTTTCATTGTGCTTTTGCCCCCAACCCCCTCTGTGATGGTGGGGATTGAACTCAGGTCCTCATGTTTGCTAAGCAAACTTTACCTAGAGACATAATCTTTCCCTAGGGGTCCTCTCATCATAAACACAATGGTTTATCAGCACACTCAATGGAACAATTTTACATTCTGCTTCCATATATTGGTCATACAAATATTGTCTTTTCTAATAACATTCAACATATCAAGATAGTTTGTCTTTGATCCTAAGACAGTCTATAGATTGGCTGACTGGCTTTTAATGAACTTACTTTGAATTTCAAGAGTATATTTCCTTTAGATTTCCTCACAAGTTCTGGAAAAGAGCTATGTGCAAGTTTTGTGTTTCCATTAGTCTTCTCAAACTGCTGTTAGAAAACAGAACCTGTGCACCCTTGAGAAATGTGGTTTCAACTTGCAATATACAAGTAGTGAGCATACTGATTCCTTCCACATTCCCACCCACTACTAGCCCTGTTTATTCTGAGACTCTATGGCTAACAAATGCACACACCTAAAACATAAGGTACTGTAGTGCTTTTGGGAACACTTAAGAAAGGATTAAAATCAGTCATTGGGGGAAAGAGAGAAAGAGAAAGAGAAAAAGAGAGAGGGAGAGAGGGAGAAGGCAAGACAGAGAAGGAGAGAGGGAGAGAGGGAGAGATGGAGAGAGATGATGGGAGGGAGAGAGGGAGAGGGAGAGGGAGAGGGAGAGGGAGAGGGAGAGGAGAGAGAGAGAGAGAGAGAGAGAGAGAGAGAGAGAGAGAGAGAGAGAGAGAGAGAGAGAGGGAGAGAGGGAGAGAGGGAGGGAGGGGGAGGGGGGAGAGGGAGGGAGGGAGGGAGGGAGAAAGACAGAGAGAGAGAGAGAGAGAGAGAGAGAGAGAGAGAGAGAGAGAGAGAGAGAGAGAGAGAGAGAGAGAGAGAGAGAGATTCTAATGTTTCAAATAACCAAAACCCAAAACCCCACAAATGCACTCATGACAAAAGCTGTGAAGCCCCTCACCCACAGCCAGGTAGAAAACATTGGGAATACCCAGATAAAAGAGCTCAAAATTTTACTAAGTAAAAATGTCAGGACACCAGAATCTCAGGTTAGTAACAAGAACCCATGATGGAGGAAAGAGAAGTTGGGATCCCATTCCAGCACTTTCAAGATTAAGATTTGTAACACCGATGATTCTATTTTTATTAAAACAGCGCCACTACCTGCTACATCTCCATGGATCTCCAGCTGCCTGCTAGGTAGAATTGAAATGATCCATCACAGACTCAGTACAGAAAAAAAGGGAGGAATGGTAGTAAATTGTCTTTTGGTAGATTAAAATTCCATGTTATATGACACTGTGTTTAATATTCTTGAGCCTGTTGTAAATATATTTATAAACAAGATACATATATATAGGGATACACACACATACACACATCCTGGGTAAATGATTATTTAAATTATTTTGACAGTCTCATCTCACACAGATGTTAATTAGTTGGCATCAAAATTAACTCCTAGAAACACTGTTACAACAGGCCCAATTAAATATACTTATTCTACATACTTCTTCTATTTTAACATAATTGGGAGTAAGGTCATAATTTCATTCTTCATCTAAATATTATGTCATTTGCAAAGGAGGAAAAAAAGCTGCAATGTTACCACTCTGAAACATAAAGTTGTATAAAATCTAAGTGGAAACAACGCATAGGACAATTTGTATCTTGAAGATTTCCACATTCCACCCCCTCACTGACTAATAAGTTAATGTTTATCTTTTCAAGTTTATGGTAAACAATGAATAATTTGACAGTAAATTAAGCCTGCTAAATTTTTACTGTTAAAATTTACTACCTGTGAAAAATGTTCTATGCTTGGGTTGTACAACATTTTATGTTCGAAATAATAGCTAACATTTTAGTGTTTACTGTGTGGTAGCTTCTATGCATCCTGTCTCTGTGTGCATTCTCTCTCTTCTTAGAACAACCCCACAGACACTATGATTACCTTAATTTTATCACTGTTAGTAACTGAGGCTTAGGTAAGCTAAATATCATCCCCAGTGCTGTATAGTAAGTAGCAGTATTGTCTCATCTCTACACTAGAGACTCTGTTCTCAAGCAATCATTTAATAAGCAAATATGTTTTGAACACCTAGTACATGCTAGGCACTATTCTAAAACATACCAACTACAAACTAGATTATTACAGTTACTAGAAATGAAAGCATTTTAAGAAGTGACACCATTCTTCATACTGTGATTTCACTTGTAAGTAGAGAGAACTGAGAGTACGGAATGTACTTTTATCAGCTTGCTAAGGAGAAACTAACAGTATCATTGCTAATATGTGACTACATATATTACATTGTGAACAAGTGATGAATGAGAGGTTGGAGAACAATGAAGGAAAGCAACAAATCTGAGAAGTTCACTTCTTGCACAGAGAAGGCAGATGGAATTAACCAAATACAAAGTTGAGAGAAAAAAAAATGATAGCTAGAGCTAAGGCTAAGGAATAACATTAGTGTTTTTGACAAGTTATTTCAGTCTTGCAGACACAAAAAAGTAAGGACAATAGATTGGTGTAAAATAATAAGCTGCAATAAAAACATTTCCAAATTACTTCTCAATGAAGTAATGATTCATTTTAATATTGCTAGAGTAAATAGTAAATATAACTTACACAAGTCTTCCTCTATTAATTATTTACATCCCTTGTGCTTCTTCTCTTGTTATAATACTTAAATGACTTAAGCAAATATGAAACAATTAAAGGCATATGAAAATGTGAATAATTTATATTTAGTAATTTTCATTTCACTTCTAACAGAATTCACTAAGTAGAATTAGATAAAGACATAGCATGCAAAATACTATTTTTACTGATGCATTGTTTTTTGCTTGTGTTATTGTTTCTTAAGTACCACAAAGACATTAAGCTAAGGTAGGTTTTCTAGCACATGTTTATATTGTATTGTTTGTTACTGCTTCTTCCTTGTTTACTACAATCACATTAAATATTTTCCAATTTTTCAAACAGAATTGGTCCCTGCTTTAATTCCTTTGTCTTAGATACTCTCTTTTTGAATCTTCTTCCCTAGACACCTTCCTTGGAACTGGTTTCTACAACATTCACATTATCATTAATTCATTATCAATTGTGAGTGAAAACAATCCACACACTTATATAACTTAATATGCAAAAGAATTTACTTGATTATTTATTATTATAAAAGTTAGAGATACAAAATAAAATGCAGTATTCTCGTACTATACGAGCTGAGTTATCAGTACCAAAGATTAGAGGATAGGGACTGAGCAGCTCCTAAAACTCTAAACTTAAGTTTCTAGTGTTGCCCAGAGGAACATAGCTTAGGTAGAGAGTAACATACTCAATGCCAATTAGTAGGGAGCTAATAGGAAGAAACCAAGGAAGGATATACCCAGCCCTCACTCCAGAGAAGATGATTACCAGGGCCAAGCAAACAGAGGTCAGGGTCCAGAGTGTCAAAGACATTCTTGCAATTCAGTCTCCTGAAATACAAACATGGTAAAAGACAAAGAAAACTCCAGGAGGTGCGATGGCATTAATGAGCATACCACTCAGTCTGTTTGCCTTTCATCACATTCTACCAGAATGCTTTGTAATTCTTTTCATTGCACTTACAACTCTGACATTCTCTTAATATGTTTATCTGCTTCAGTAAGTGTAAACAGATTTCTCAGTCCTTTTCATCAGTATGTGCATGAGGGTAAATTGATGTCAGCATACATTAGGTTGTCCATAAGTATTTGCCAAATTAATTAAATGAGATTTTTATGAGGGGGGTCATTGAAAAGTCTACTCATTCTTTCAAAAAATACTCCATGGTTTACAGAAAAGTGGTTTAAAAATCTCATCTTACCTAATAATAATCTTAGAATTCATCAGTCATGGTGTACTATAAGTGGGAAGTCAACTTTACAACTCTATGGTTATTAGATTGACTGGTTTATTGTATCTGTCAAATGGGAGATAGTATGACCTATTTCTGAACTGATATGGCAGTTAATTTATTCATTCAACACTTTTCAACACATGTTGATGCATTATACAAGGCACAGAGGATAAAGCAATAAGCCAAGCTACCAGTGTTTACTGCCCTTGTGAAATTCACATTTGAAGATATGTACAGGGTAAGATGCTCAGAATAGATCTCTCTACCAAGATGGTACAAGAACAAAGACCTAAAAGATCTAAAAGACACAGGGAGAAGAAACAGGTATTCAGGTGATGTGAGCAAAAGCAGAACACATGCGAAAAGCACTGGGGACCTTGCATCATTTGCAAAGACAGAAATGGAATAAAGGTATCTAGAGCCATGAGCTGTTGTCCAGCAGTACAGACAGGTGGGGCTAATACCAGAAAGGGGGGGGGGGTATTGAAGGGATGCAAGCTTTTCCTCTGAATGAGAGGAGTAGCCCCATGAACCCTGTGACAATACTCACATTTTGACAGGGGAGTAAGGCAAAAATCAGACAGGCACGAATAGGATTTGGCGTGATATGCATCAGCTATTAACTAACCTAACTCAGGTGAGAGGTGGTGAAGTGGCAAGTAGTCATAGTGGATGGCCTTGTTTCTAAAAGTAGAGGTGAATGTACATCTGGTTGTGAGCACAGGACCGACGACGATTCAGACTGGGGTCAGAAATTATATTGAGATTGGAGTCTGACAGTTGAAGATGCACAGGAATGCTTTGTTGACTGTACTTCATTTGACTCTGAATATGAAGAGAATTCACCTAGTTATTACTGACTAGTCACATTGTCTTCCAATCTTTCTCATGTAAAAATAAGTTCCTTGGAACCTCTCCTTCATCAGTCTCATCATTTCTCAGGCCAATCAAAAAGTACCTAACCATTTTCGGAATTTCCTGCATATTTTATCTGTTTCATTCTGATGGCAGCTAAAAATGGAGACAGAGATTTAAAGTCATATTTAGTTATTTGAAATAGGATAAGGAAGGGGGGAAAACAAGATGAGGGGAGGGGGTGGGGGGAGGGAAATGGGGACTAAGACATGAGAAAGGGTATCAATGTTTGTGAAGTAATGCACCTTCTATCTGGTGAATATAATGTAACCCTTCTATTAATTACAATAAAAATACATGGAAAAAATAAAAAAAAACTATAGAACAATATTCCTCATTAAAAAAATCTTTGAGAGCAATAACAACATCTTGAGGCTAGCATAAGGCCCTTGAAGAGCTTGGTACATAATTCTCAATTTAATCTAGTGTGATTTCAGAACTCAACACACTATTTTCATTAATATACCTCATGTTCCTCTCTAAACATCACAGAAAGAAGAAAATGACAGAAGAAAATTCATTACCTATGAAATATTGTCTCACAATTTACTTCTTGATATATTATTTATATCCTATTTATGCTGTACTGCATTTTGAACTCAGGGCTTTGCATTTGTACCTGCTAGGAGGTACAATACTTTTAAGCCATACCTCAGACCTCCTTCTATTTGATTATATTTTTGGTGTATTAACCTTACACTAGTTTAATGGTTGACTAAATTTTACTTCTTCAATAGAATAAAACAAGTGCTGCAGATGCTGCATCATGGTTAAATTGCCAGGTGTTTAAGTGTTTTGATAGCCTCATACATGCACCAGTACAAAGCTTCATGTTAGCTTACAACTAAAGGGAGTAGGTAAAGGATATCTTATCTGACCTAATGGTTTTAAAGATGAAAGCTCCTTACTGAAAATTTGTAGGTTTTACCTTTGGTTGTTTCCTTTTTAAAAAATGAATTTCCTTAGAAAATGTATTTCTGTGGCAGAGAAGATTATTATATTTGTCTGCTGGTCCCACTCCTACTCAGAAAACAACAAAATACTTTTATAACACATTGGGATATTTCAAAGATCTTAAATTACATTATTTTTAATGACACTAGGACTGAGCACAGTGCCTAATAATTGGTGCTAAGCAAATATTTAAAAATTACACTATTTCAATGCCTTGGTTTATACCATCTATTTTCAGGGTATTTCCATTACACATAGGAAAGACATACCTACAATTTATAGGTACATTATACAGAACTCTTCTCAATAGGAGATTAGCTTGGAATATCTTCATTGTCTTTGTGATTTTTTTCCATTTTATTTTTCTTATTGAGGTAATGTATAGAGGGGTTATAGTTATATTCAGCAGATAGTAGGTGCATTATTTCTCATACCTTGATATGTTTTGGTCCCCATTTCCCTCCCACCACCCTCTCCCAATCATCTTGTTTTCCCCCCTTCCCTTTCCTATTTCAAATAAACAAATAAATGTATATACAATACCAGGGAACAAAGTCAGATACAAAACAATATGAGATTAACCAAAGGGAAACAAAGGAGAAGAGAAATAACATAGTACATTAAGAACAGCAATCACTCAAGATAAAGCTCTTATTTCCATATCCTAGAGACCCTTTCATTTAGCCTTATCCTATATGGCCTTATGTACCTAGTTTTTGCGCTACTGTAATCCTCTGCTAGGAAAGTCCAAAGTTTGTACTAATTATTTCCAATGAGGGAATCCATTGAGCCTATGTTCTTTAGGGTCTGGTTTACTTCACCTAATATGATTTTTCTAAGTCTTTCCATTTCCTTACAAATAGGGTGATGCCATTCTTTCTGATGGCAGCATAGAATTCCATTTACCTCATTTGTGAGTAGATATTGTTAAGCTACTATCAGATTCCCTACCTTGTTCCTTTACTATGCTTTTACCTCAGAGTCAGGCTTTCTGCTGCCATAAAGACAATCCGGTGGGTTATCATATTCTGCTGCCTCCCAATCCCCACTGCAGCCCTCTAAAACTCCTTAGTGCAGGGAGGAGACTCAGACTACAACCTTGCCTTTTATGCTAACGTATTTTTCCTCTCCTTTTCTGAATCACAACACCCTTGTTTCTGTTCATAAGACAAGTAAACAAGCTCAACCTATCCATGTTTTGAAGATCTGGAGAAACCGAAGAGTAAATAGTAGAGTGGTTGATAATATTTTGTGAATGGCATTTCCAATCCGTGTAGGGTTCCAGATTTCACTGCCTATTTGCACTTGGAACATTTTTTTAGACTTGTTTTTAAACATGGACACCTGAAGAATACATCAGGCTCCACCTGGCTTAGGCAGAGCTTTCTATAGCAACTAGGGTGCTAAGATGATTTCTCATCTTTTAACTGTTATAAACCACTTGTGAGGAAACATGGCTGTCTCTCCTGAGGTACTTCAGTGATTAGAATATGGACTTTCGCATCTTTTCCAGATGTTCCCAAATTGCCCCCCAAAGGATTAACATTGATTTACATTCCAGGCAAAATTGACGGAAAGTTTCAGGTTCTATACCTCAGTATTCTCTGTTCTCCTGCTTTTATTTTGAATACTTAATGGTGTCAAAATTTTAAAAAATCTTATTGTTCATTTAATTTCTACTTCCTTAATTACTGGTGAAGGTAATATCTATTTCAGATTAAATTATTTTAACATATAAAAAGTATCATTATATATTTAGTTGGCTTATGGTTTTTCCTCTTCTGTAAATTATTTTTTCCATATTTGTTGCTCATTTTACATTGTTTGAGGCTTTTCTCTTTCCCCTGGTGATGATAATGATGATTAGTTTCTAAGGGACTGATTTTATTTGGGTAAATTTCTTCACCACTTCTTGTTCTACTAGCTACAAAAATCTTCGTTCTATTTCTACTTACATTTTAACTTTCTGACAACATTTTATCATACAGAAATATCAATGTTACTGCATTAAAATTGTCAGTCTTATTTAATATCAATGTCTTATTTCATAAGTCCAATCTCAATGACAGAAAATTATTTCTTAAATTTTATAACAATGTTAACACTTTGTTACAGTTACGTCTTCAATCCACCTACTATTTATTTTTTGTTAATCATGTGAAGAATCAAGTTTTATTTTTTTCTTTGTGAATACACCTTATTTACTAACCCACTCTTCCTTTGTCCCAACGTAATGCCTTTTAAGTCATCCTCTAAGGCCCGCATAGGTGAGGACTCCTAAGGCCCTCAACTTTCTTCCATTTAACATTTTTATCCCTGGAGCATTATGTCATTGCTTACATCATAATAGCTTTGTAACCAATGTTCATATTGGCATTCCATGTACTTGTTACTATAAAATATCACTTTGGGATTTAAAAACATTATTTCTCATGATTTTGGAGTACCTAAAGCATTCTACTTTCTATAGTGCCTACTCAGGCACTAGGACAATGAGAAATTCCAAAATAGCCTCATTCACTGGTTGATATGTATCATGGCTGCCAGGGGGGAGCTCAGATGGGATTATCAACCAGAAGCCTCTCTCTTTCTAGATAGATAAATAAATACATTCATACATACATGTATCTATATATGTATATGTCTGTATATATATATGTATATGCATATATGTGTGTGTATGTCCTTTGCAGAACAATGGATCCGGGGAAACAATATTCCCAGAAAAGCAAAGACAGCATTGTTGCAGATGTCACTCAAACATACTTCTTTTATTGTTCCCAATAATTTTAAAAGACTAAATGTACTATACCTTTTGATAGGGGAATGACATTATCACATTACCAAAAAAAAACCTTGGGAAAAGAAATTATGACTATCTTTGAGAGATAACAATTGACCATTTAAAAGGCACGCCTTACATCTTTACACTTTTTCAACATCATTTTGGCCTTTTTATTTTTAGTCTATGAATCTGAGGGTTTTCTCTCCCAGATCTGCCTAACTTTAAAGGGAGGTTGTTATGAAACTACAGGAAATATTTAAAAAGTGTTTGAGTTCCTCCTATATGTGGTTCCACCGCCTTCTGCATGCTTTGTTAAATATAATCAGAAGAGACAAAAATCCCATCTCTCCTTGACCTTATGCTTAAGATCGAATAGAAAAGAATCTTCTGCTCAATAGGCATATTTCACTTCTCAAATTTAGTTCTTGCTTAATATTCTTCACTGAAGCTTTACCATTTCTTCTTACAAACTTGTGCCTCCTTTAATCTAATTTACTCTCGGGAAACTTAGAGTCTCGTGTCTCTCGTTTAAGACTAAGCTCTTCAATGGCAAAAGCTTGAACTGCTTAGTGTGTTCTCATAGCACATAGGACAGGACAATAAAGCTTGCTGAACAGAATGAATGAAAAGAAGCATAAGGAAGCCAAAGGTTCTGTTGTCCATTTTGAAATCTAAGCAAAGCTAGGCCAAACTCGCTGATCCATGCTGCTAGATATGAGCAACATATGTGACTTAGCATTATCTTTCTCCTATAGAACACACCTTATAGAAAAGCCACTGAGTAGAAACAGGGACATGCTCATTTATACCAATGTTTAAGCAAAAAGAAAGAGGAAAGAAAGAAAAAAGAAAGAAAGAAAGAAAGAAAGAAAGAAAGAAAGAAAGAAAGAAAGAAAGAAAGAAGACATTTTTCTCTTTTCATATGGACATTTTAACTAGTCCAAAATATAGTAAGCAGTTCAAAATATATTTACCTGGTCTTGGCTAATCACATGTTTAACTAATAACTTTTAAATTTGTTTCTAAGTTGGCTATAGTGTGGAACAAATTAGCTGACTTAATAAAGGAAATAAAGTTCAATGTATTAGCTCACTTAATAAAGGGAATAAAGTTCAATGTGAGCGTTATTCATTAAAAACAGAAATCCACGAACATTTCTCTTTCTAGATACTGGATCACCTAATTTCCATAAGTTCCAAAGTTCTTTTAACACATCAATTACAAAAGTACAAAAAAGCACCTGCTGGAATAACACCAAATAATATGAAATACAGCAGATACTTAAGATTCATATTGTCCTTCACTGTCAAGAAAGAGTCTGATGCAGCCTCACAAAACAATTAAAGATGCATCAAAATCATGACTTGCCATCAAACAGAATTTCCAAACATTTTCAATTCTGACACAGAGATAGGAATAGTTTTATCACTCCATCACTCTATTCAATACTATTTATAGTGTACAGCCATAAGCTTTTGTAGATTTAAGGATTACTGTGAGCAACTTCTATAAAGATAACAGTCCTCTGAGAAGCTCCCGACACTGTGTAAGTAATATGACCTTTGCAGAATGTTCCAATATGAAATGTGAACTTCAGAAACCATCATGAAAAGAGTAGAAAACTCCACACTCAACTAATACCGTAACAGACAATGTTAGAACTTCCCACGTTGTCTTCTTGCCGCCACTCCTAGTATCCCTAGGGTTCACTTTTTCTTATACAAAATGATTGCTAATAATTAATTCAAGGGCAAGAATTGTCATTGGAGCAACAAATGTACTGGTCTTCATATATCACTGCTTCAATAGCCCACAAAAGTGCAGACTCAGCAATCCCAAGCCAAATTTCTCATTCCCATTCTATTCTATTTGCTTTTCCTTTAAATTTCTGATCTCTGCAAATATCATCACCATCTATTCAAGACTTCTGTGATAGAACCTCTGTGTCACATACAACTTAATTGTTTTTTTCCTCTATTTTCCACATCTATTCTATTTCCAAGGCATGGGGGCCACACACATTCTCATCCTTTAATATTCTAGTGATCAGTTTCTTCCTGTACTCATGGCCCCAGCGTGAGTTCAAGTCTTTCTTGCTTCCTCCATGGAGATCATCACCTCACTGGATTCCCTATTTCTAGATCTCCTTCCATTTCTTTTCTATACAATCAACAACCTTTCACTTTAAAACACAAAGATTAAAGCATCCATCTGCTAAATAATGTCAAAAATTACCAAGATCTTTACAGGATAAAGTTTAAATCCTAGCATAATAACTTTCAGGTCCTCAATAACCTGTCTTTTTTCTTTTCTTTTCTTTTCTTTTTGCCAGTCCTGTGCTTGAGTTCAGGGCCTGAGCACTGTCCTTGGACTTTCTCAAGGCTAGAGCTCTACCACTTGAGCCTCAGCACCACTTCTGGCTTTTTTCTATGTATGTGGTACGGAGGAATCGAACCCGGGTCTTCATGCATGCCAGGCAAGCACTTTAACCACTAAGCCAAACTCCCGGCCCCAACCTGTCTTTTTTCTATCTTGAGTTTTCTCATGGAATCCTGGCTTTCTTCTCCTCTGCCACCTGTCCATGTCAGATTGTTGAAACGCCACATGAGTAGTCATAGCTTTACTCACTCTGCTTTTCTACTCAAAGGTCCTCTCCTCATCTTGCATTAAAGAACATTTCTCATCCTCAAAGACAAGGCACAGATTATTGCCTCTGTGGATTCCAATCTGAAATCCATATGTGTTCTTACATATCTCCATCTCTATGCCATAAATAAAATAATAAAAAGTAATAGTCATGTTGTCTCATAATATGGTCAGAGGTATAATACCTCACTTGATCATTGATTCCTACACATGAACAAATTCTGACCACATACTTTTTCTTTACCATACTATATGCCCTGTTAATAAATTTGCAAAGGAATCTAGGATATTCTATCTTACCAACTTAGTATTTTTATTCCATTTCAATAGCCCAAAGTTACTTAGAACCATACTGTGTCTTAGCTTGCTATTTCCTAAAATATTTCACTGAAATACATTAAGACTCAGTGCTCTGATGATAAATAATATTAAATGACTCCAAAAAGATGGATACTATGAGTATGGCTTCAGTAACATTCCACATACCTGAAGATTCTAACACAAACAGAAATATTTCTGGAGACAGATGGATAGATAGATAATTTTTAAAGAAATTTAATGGCTAGAGAAGAGGTAACCTTGTCCAAAAAGAAACATACTCATCTGACTTATGTAACTGAAACCCCTCTGTACATCATTTTCATAACAGCTATTTGAAAATGTTAATAGTTCTAGATCAAAACAATTCAGTAGTTCAGCAAAAGAAAGAGAACAAGGATTGCCATCGATGTTATCAGCATCAAAGATAAACTAATTTAATATTGCATGTGTATATTATGTACCCAAGTTAATTAGAACCTCTGAGCTTTCCTACTTTCTCACCTCATTTCCTTAGGTTACATTTTAAAGTAGCATTTGAAGTTTTTGTTCTACAATGATACTGCGAGACACAGTAATTCCAAATAATTCCATTAGAGCTAGCACTTGTAACAAGTTCAGCAGCAATCCCCTATCGAAAGTCCTTGATCCAGCTTAGTGAGGGTAAATGGCTTGTGACATTAAATGGAGAGATTTTTTGTATCAAGTGCAAAGGATAATAAAGAGTAACAAGATTTGTTGATATCAATACTAATAGTCACAAAGCCTCCAAAAACTTTTATGCAGTGAAAAGCTTTGTCATTCTTGCCATGAGACAAATTATTTGACAGGACTACTTTTTTGGTAGTTCATCCTCTCAGCAGTCTAATTTCCACTGGTTGTGACCAAGTTAGTTCATCTTTTCATAGGCAATGTCTTGTAAACATGCATGCTGTTGACATACAGTCAAAGTAGGAGAATGTATTTATTATAAAATAACTATAAATATTTTCTTATTTATAAAAATTGATTTACCTTTATTGTTATTTCAACTAGAATTTAAGACCAGAACTCAGTGTGCTCCCTTAGCAACTTTGAAAGCCTATCTAGACCATTTTAAATCCAGTTCTTGTCTGTCTATAGGGTCTGGTAAAACCTTAAATGCTTGACATTTCAGTAAATATGCCTATTCATATTTATTTGTATAATTAATTTTTACATTATTACCCAAATTCAGGATTGTGAATGTTCTTCCCTCTCTCTCAGAAAGTTATCTCCCTATACTTTTGCCTTCTTTCCTGAATAGTTTTGCTACCTAAATATTTCATTAAATAACTTAATATCTTGTTACATCATAAGAGTCTAATTCCCCTAGCAGGTAAGTCCTCAAATTTTTGCTGCTATTTCCTCTCCTCATTTAATGACTCAAGCACATTTTCTTTCAATCACCCAAGCCAGAAATGTGCAGTAATCCATTCCAATCTACCCCCACACCCATAATTCTTTCTCCTGAATATATTGAAAATCTATATGCTCCTTTTCAAGTTAACTACCACTGCCTCATCATTCATCACTGGCATCACTGAAGTGATTTTCTAATTGGACGTCCTGTCTCCACATTACCCCTTGCTTCTCCATGATATTGCTAGCCTGTTCATTCTTCTGTAACAAATGTAATTGTATTCCTGAAATGAAATGGATGAAGCTATTTCTCTGGATAAATTTTTCACTACCACTGACAAGAACATATAAGATGCACACCAATTTACTAACACAGCATGTCAGCATGGCCTTTAGGTATTTTATCAGACTTATGGTACATCCATCTTCTCACATAATCTCATACTGCAACTCTCTTAATACAGACAGATGTAAATGTCTTTTTTTAATATATTCCACAAGTACTTGGGTAATATTGTTTCCTAATACTAGTTTCAAGGAAAATTTAATTTTAAATAGGAGATTAAATATCACTTTTAAGACATAGAGAGCACATTTACTGCAAACAGATAAAACAAAGTAAAATATAGACAAACAGATGTATAGATAAGAATAAACGTCCAAAAGGTCTAAATCTATCAATTGAAGCATATTTTAAATTGTACACTCATGCTATTTGCAGGACATAAACTATATAACACAGAAAAGTTTAAAATAAAACAATAGGAAAAGATGTGACACATTGATATAAAGAGAAAATGCACAGCAAAAAGAATTTTCCAAAAGGGTAAGAAATAACTAAGCTGGACACTTTGAAATTAAAAATCATATAAAAATAATGACATTGAATGAGATACAAATTAAATCATGTAAAATTAGGAAAATAATTACCAATGATTAACAACAGGGAGTTTCAGTACAGTTGTCTTATAACTTATAGATCATGCAGCAAAAAATTGTTAAATTTCAGAAAATGCAAACACAATGAACATATGTGAACCCAACAATTACAAAACAATCTACTCAAAAATATAGTGCACTCTAAATCTAAACTCGTTAAGCAAAGAAAGTCTTTACCAACACTGAAAACTCAGTATCACTCAGAAATTTTCTGTGAAAATGTGATAATTGTGGCATTCTCTCTATACCCACTGGTATTTTTTGCAGGCCCTCTGTGGATATGCAGATATGCATATGATCCAGTTATAAAGTGATCATATAAATAAAGTTACATCATATAAAGTGATGTAATTTTGTATCACCCTATACTTATACTCACATACATATTGTATCATCCCTAGATTATATACAATATCCAATAAGACATAAATGACATGTCAGTAATTTTATACTGTTATTTAGGGACTACAGTCTATACACTTAGTACAGAATATGATGACAATAATACACACACACATATCTATATCTATCTATCTATCTATCTATCTATCTATCTATCTATCTATCTATCTAGGCCTGAGCACTGTCCTTGGGCTTTCTCAAAGCTAGAGCTCTAGCACTTGAGTCACAGCATGAGTTCCAGCTAATTCTACTTATGGGCAAGGAATCGAACCTGGGTCTTTGTGCATGTTAAGCAAGCACTATACCACTAGGCCAAAATCCTGCATCTTAAAATATATTCTTAAGATTATAGTTATAATGAACTCAAATGTGGAGGAAATTTTAGTAAAGTGAAACTCCATAAAAAATTTAACCCTAAAATCTGAGAATTTAAGTTTAGACTACTCATTCAATTCTTTTTTATTGATTTTTTATTATTTTTTATTTCAATACATAGAGGGGTTACAGTTATATTTGCCATATAGAATGTGCATTACTTGTCACACATGGATATCCCTTATGATTTTGTCCCCATTTCCCTCCCCCAACCCCCTCCATTCATTTTTCACCTTCTACTTCACATAAACAAGTAAACATCTATATAATATACCAGGTAACAAAGTGGGATACTGTAACAATATGAGATTAAGCAAAGGGCAACACAAGAGAGAAAAACATAGTACATTAAGAATAACAGTCACTTACAATTAAGCTCTTGTTTCCATGTCCTGGAGTTCCATTAATTTGGCCTCCTCCTATATGGCCTTATGTCTCTATGTTTTGCTCTATTGTAAATCTCTCCTAGGAGAGCCCAAGGTTTCTACTGGTTATGACAAATGAGGGAAACCATTGATCCTATGTTCCTTTGAGTCTGGCTTACTTCACTTAATATGATTTTTTTCTGAGATTTTTACATTTCCTTGCAAATGGGGCAATGTCATTCTTTCTGACAGCAGCACAGAATTCCATTGTGTATAAATACCACATCTTGCTGATCCACTCATCAACTGAGGGACATCTGGGTTGGTTCCATATATTTGCTATAGTAAATAGTGCTGCAATGAACATCATTGTGCTAGTAGATGTAGTATGTCCTTGTTTCTGGACAGTTAGGTAAATGCCAAGTAGTGGAATTGCTGGGTCATAGGGGAGTTCTATGTTTAGTCTTTTGAGGAAACGCCATACTGCTTTCCATAGTGGTTGAATGAGTTTGCACTCTCACCAACAGTGTAGTAGTGATCCCTCCTGGCCACATCCCCTCCAGCATCTGTTGTTATTAGATTTCTTGATCCTGGCCATTCTAACTGGAGTGAGGTGGAATCTCAGGGTTGTTTTGATTTGCATTTCTTTTATGACCAGAGATGTTGAGCATTTCTTCATGTGTCTATAGGCCATTCTTATTTCTTCTTCTGAGAAGACTCTCTTTAAGTCTTTGGCCCATCTTTTAATGGGAGGGTTGTTTCTTTGGGGATAAGTTTTGGAGTGATTCAATTTTTTGAGCTGTTGCTTTACTTTAGATATGAGGCCTTTCTCTGTTTTATGGTTAGTGAAGATCTTCTCCTCCTCTGTGGGCTTTCTATTTAACTTGCTAGCTATGTCCTTTACCATCTTGTTTTAAATTCTTTTTATTGTAATTAATAGAAGAGTTCCATTATATTCACCAGATAGAAGGTACATTTCTTAGCAATCATTGCTACCCCATCTCATGTTTTGTCCCCTTTTCCCTCCCTTACCCACTCCCCTCATCTTGTTCATGCAAATTTTTTAAAAGCAGTCTGTAACTGCTCCTTTTTCTTTTAATTCAACAAGCCAAATTTTAGTACAGTGCATTTTAATCAGTCACCTCTTCCATCATGAACTTTATGTTAGAGTTGAAGCAAAACATTATTAGTGGCTGACTGTATTTTGAGTGTTACAGGATAAGAATAGAACAGTTTTCCAAGCAAAGAACTGAGCCCTTCTCTCCCCCATCCTGCTCCAAGCACCTTTGTCATTTACTTTGTCATCTCTCAGCATAGAATGATGCCAGGCCAGCTATAGAAACACTAAACGATGTGCACATTAGCACACTTGCTCCTAAGGACAGCATGAAATTATGGTAGAGGCACCTCCAAAAGATGCTAAGACAGAGACGGTGTACCAATATCTTCTAAGCAGAAGATGTGACTTCATCAAACACAATATTCTTAGATGGTTCTTAAAGCCATTTGAGCTGAAGCCATTTAATTTGTATTGTACTTTGTAATGTGTCTTGAAAAAAATAACTTGGCTTTTCAAAATAGAAGATTTCTAGTATCATTATATAAGCATTTAAAAATTCATTTTTATCAATTTTGAAATCATACTGAATGAATTTAGAATAAAATGAGATTTCTGGATTATTCTGTGATCTTGTGGGAAAAGAAATATGACCATTTTGATATTGATTTTCTTCAAGTTGTTTACTTATAAGGTGACATTCTTACACTTACAGAGAAATAGAACCAAAAAGTGTGAGTTCAACTGATGAATATTTTTCTCAGTACAGATATTCAATGATGGTATGTGGATATGGAATAAATCCTTTAAAAGGCAGATAGATAAAGCAAGAGTAGTAGTAAAAATTTCAAAATGTTTTTGTCCTGGAACCAGGAAAAAACACACAGAATCATTACATATTGTCTGCTTGTAACTTATCTGGGATATGCTATCAGTATCCTTATGAGAGAAAAAATAATAAGTGCTCAGAGATTTACTTATAGATTTTCTAGTTCATAATTTTATATAAGTTGATTCATAGCAGCTCAAACAATATGATCAAGTGGGATACTACTATATTTTGAATTTATGCTTGATCTACTTATCTGCATAGTTTAGCACAAAGAAATAGTTTTTTCCATATATCTTTTATTAAGATTAATAGAAGGGTTACATTATATTCACCACATCGAAGGTGCATAACTTCGCAAACATTGATACCCTTTCTCATGTCTTGGTCCTCATTTTCCTCTCCCCGCCCCTGCCCTTCATCTTGTTTACCCCCTTCCCTATCCAATTTCAAATAACCAAATAAACACATATACAATATATCAGATAACAAGATGAAATACTGTAGCAATATGAGAAAACCAAGGGACAGCAAAAGAGATGAGAGATAACATAGTACATTAAGGACAACAATCACTCATTATATGGATTTTGTTTCTATATCCTGGAGGTCCTTTCATTTAGCATCCTACTATATGGCCTTATGTCTCTGTCTCTATGTTTTGCTCTATTGTAAATCTCTGCTAGGAGAGCCCAAGGTTTTTACTGATTATGACAAATGAAAGAAACCATTGAGCCTATGTTCCTTTGATTCTGGCTTACTTCACTTAATATGATTTTTTTCTGAGATTTTTACATTTCCTTACAAATGGGGCAATGTCACTCTTTCTGACAGCAGCACAGAATTCCATTGTGTATAAATACCACATCTTGCTGATCCACTCATCAACTGAGGGACATCTGGGTTGGTTCCATATATTTGCTATGGTAAATAGTGCTGCAATGAACATCATTGTGCTAGTAGTTGTAGTATGTCCTTGTTTCTGGTCTGTTAGGTAAATGCCAAGTAGTGGAATTGCTGGGTCATAGGGGAGCTCTATGTTTAGTCTTTTGAGGAACCGCCATGCTGCTTTCCATAGTGGTTGAATGAGTTTGCACTCTCACCAACAGTGTAGTAGTGATCCCTCCTGGCCACATCCCCTCCATCATCTGTTGTTATTAGATTTCTTGATCCTGGCCATTCTAACTGGAGTGAGGTGAAATCTCAGGGTTGTTTTGATTTGCATTTCTTTTATGGCCAGAGACGTGGAGCATTTCTTCATGTGTCTATAGGCCATTCTTATTTCTTCTTCTGAGAAGACTCTAAGTCTTTGGCCCATCTTTTAATGGGAGGGTTGTTTCTTTGGGGATAAGTTTTGGAGTGATTCAATTTTTTGAGCTGTTGCTTTACTTTAGATATGAGGCCTTTCTCTGTTTTATGGTTAGTGAAGATCTTCTCCTCCTCTGTGGGCTTTCTATTTAACTTGCTAGCTATGTCCTTTACCATACAGAAGCTCTGCAATTTAATGAATTCCTACTTGTCCAAGCTATCTTTAATTTGTTGTGTTTCTGGATCTTTATTAAGAAAGTTTGGACCTGCACCAAGGAGACCTAATGTAGCTCCTATTCCTTCTTGTAATGTTTTTAGGCTTTCTGCTATTGGGGCAGGGAGTTTGGCCTGGTGGTAAGTGTGCTTGCCTAGCTTGCACGAAGACCCAGGTTTGATTCCTCATACCACTTATATAGAAAAAAAAAGCATAAATTACTCATTGATTTCAAAGGATGATTTTCATTTATAAAAATGTTGATTTTTTATAAAACTTCAGTATTACTTTATGGTTTCTAATTTCTCTATTAAATATACCTGTGGCTGAACTACAGTATATATTGATTAATGAAATAATGATATTATTGATTATATACTAGAATTTAACCTTACCACTGACCTTCAGGTACTTTCAAGAGAAAAACTGAGTCCTGAACAAATACAAATGCGAAATATCAGCAGCTCATGCATGTAATCCTAGCTTCTCAAGAGGCTGAGATCTAAGAATTGAAGTTTGAAACCAGCAGGTACAAATATAAGAGACTCTTATTTCCAATTGACCTACAAAACTCCAGAATTGGAAGTGGGACTCAAGTGCCACTTGAGTGCCAATCTTGAGGGAAAAGTCCAAACAAAAGCCTGAGACTCCAAAATAAAGAAAAATAAAATTGCAGTAGTCAAGTCATCACTTTATAAGTAAATAAATATAAACAATTTTATTAGCTCTCTGTAAAAGTTGGATTTTATTGTGTATCAGAATATGATTAGGCAGTAAAATCCATTCATCTACCTTCAATCACTGTTTCTGTTCTTAATCTGATTATAAAGTTATTCAGACAGCATTCCCTTTAGATCATAAAAGAAATCCTATTATGTGCTAACCTATAAATGGTACTTCTGGAAACTGAATCTGGGTTAGTATAGGATGAAATGGGCCTTAACTCAGATAAAGAATGGAAATGAATAATGTATATTTCCTGTCTTCATACAAATGTACTGACTGCTTCACTGTACATTTTCACTTTAGCTTTATTGAATTTCACATCACTGAGGAGATTACTTGGCAAGTCATTTTTCAGATTTGTTTATTAATATTGTTTTTCCCCTAGAATCTTTTTCTAATAACAGAAATCTATCCAGAAATGGTAATTAAAAGGCACTGAAGGTCATCTAATCTGTTGTAGTAGCTTTAGGTCAGTGACTAGATTTCGGCAATCATCACTTTGTCATTTTCAATACAAAGCATGCATTAATTTTACTAATACTTCAATTTGTGAAATAGATTTTTTCCCAATTAAAATTACTAAGGTTTTAACATACATGTTAAAGATCACGATAGCATTCACATTCCTAACAATTCTAGATGACTCTATTATGTAGACATGACTATTGCCAGTTTTCTGAGAATAACTTTTCTTTGGGGTGTGTATGGCCTTAGGCTTGAACTCAGGGCCTGGGAGCTGTCCCTGAGCCTCTTTTGCTCCAAGGGGTCTACCACTTTAGCCACACCTCCGTTTCCAGCATTTGGGTGTTGTGGGGGCAGCAAATTTACTGGAGATAAGAATCATATGGACTTCCCTGCTTAGGCTGGCTTCCATCCATGATCCTCAGATATCAGCCCTCCTGCATAAGCTAGGATTACAGACATGAGCTACCTGTGCCTGGTTTCTGAGGACCAATTTTAAGACTGTTGTATGATCACCAAATATATGAGTCTCAGGTCAAGTACTGTGCTGAACACAAAAATGTTTAAAACATACAAAGAAAGTTTTCTACCTAAGTGATTTATAAAAGGCAGTTGGAGAGGACTCATTAACCTTGAGCTAACTGAATGTACAGGTGAAGAAAGTTGATGGAGAGTTGACACACAAAAATAATGTGTTACCATGACATGAAGCCGACCTACTCACCAAGATGATGTTGGCCAAAACCTAGTTTATTCTATGGGAGAAAACACCTATTTACATAAAATCTCCCACTTGGTTAAGTTTCAGGACAGGGCGGTAGACTGACAAAGAGCTAGAAAAGATCACCATCTGCAGAACTTTCTATAAAGAAATAGAGAAGTTAAATAATTTATCCAAAAAATAGGAATCCAATCGGCTGCCTCTTATTCCAGGCATCCTTTCACTGAATTAAGCTGAATTTTGATGTGTGAAGGAATTCACACTGCAAAGTCAACTAGCAAAGAGGACTAGTCCTCCCTCTAACCCCATCTGACAACTGTGATAAAATTCTGTGGGAAATGCAGTATGAAGAGTATAGCAGAATGCCAGTGTAATGCTGTTAAGGCTAAGGCAATCTGAGGATTTAATTGTAGTATTCCTAGCCAAAGTCAATTACTCATGCACAAAGGGCTGGAAAATGACCAAGAGCTGATACAGTAGATTTCAAATTCTTCTGATGAATTAAAAAATAAAGTTAAATTAAAAATCTGGGAAAGAAGATAGGAAAATTCCAAGAAAAGTGTATACATTAATTAATTGCTTAATAATAAAATTATAAAAATTAGGTTGTGAGGTTATTCCAAGAATGCTAAGTGCCCATGAAAATTTACCTAAAACTGAAAGGAGGTGGAGTGGAATGTAGGATGGTGGCAGGGGAGAACAGGCTGGGAAAAGGAAAACAAGGTTCATAAACCTCTGAGAAAATTTTAGACTTTTTAACCAACTTGAACCATTTTTCCTAAAACAAAGAAAAAGACCCCAACCTTTAACAATAACTATCTGGTATTTCAAACAAATTTGTGTCCAAGACTCAAAATCAATAATTCTAAGAAAGAAACTACCACATGATATTAAATCTAGTTGAATAATTTAAGGAAATGTGATCGATTAGAAACACAAACAGGACACAAAAATGTAAAAACATGTCCCCCTCCCATACACATACAAACATACACACACACACTCACACACACACACAATTGCAAGCACATGGAAACTAGGAGAGCTGAGGATTGAACCTAGGGCTTTGCACATGCTAGCCAAGCTCTGTTCCATTGAGCTTCATTCCAATCTCTGAATTTCTCTTCCTAAAGACTGTCTTGGTTGAGAAATGGGACTTAGTGATTTGAATACAGAAAAGGATGGTAGTCTTAACAGTCTGAAGACCTGGGTTCTGAGGTTACTACTGATTTAACTAATCATGTACTCCAGCATTAGCAGCTCTTGGGAGTTTAGCCTTTTCATCTTAAAAAGATTACAGGCATAAGCCTGTAAGGCTGAGATCTGAGGATCAAGATTCAGAGCCAGCCTGGGCACAAAAGGATCTGAGACTCTAATTAACCTCTAGAAAAGTGAAGTGGGGCTTGGCTCAAGGTTGGGGCAGTAGCCATGAACTGAAGACCTCAGGGACAACACCTAGGCCGAGTTCAAGCCAATGTACTATATTTCTCATCTTTTTTGTTGCCCCTTGGTTAATCTCATATTGTTATAGTATCTGACCTTGTTATCTGGTATATTGTATATGCATTTATTTATTTGAAATGGGAAAGGAAAGGGGGAAAACAAGATGAAGGAAGAGAGTGGGGAAGGGAAACAGGGACAAAAACAAGAGAAGGGGTACAAATGTGTGAAAAGTAATGTACCTTCTATCTGGCAAATATAACTGTAACCCATCTATTAATTACAATAAAAATAATTTATAAAGACAGATTAAACAGAAATGGGACCAATCTTTTCATTTCTCCTTTTTTCATTTTGCTCACATTCTCTTTAACATGACAATAAGTTTTGCAACACCCTGTTATTCTTATGTGTGATGTTCAGCTTTTACAGGAAACTGCCTTAGCCTTTGCCAAAGACTTCTGTGGATAAGTAACTTCAAATGATTACTAGGTTCAGAGAAGTACAAGTCATCTAAGGTCACAGTTTGCATTTTACATAGATAAAAAAAATGCTAAGTGAGAACTGTTGTTAAATGCCTAGCTGAAATAATTTTATGACAGCTGAAGTAATGGGCTTCACAAGATTGAATCTAAATGCACAGATAAGAGCTACTTCCATTTGGAAGGTATCTGTGGTTGTGGTACAGCAAACTGGAGAAAGCAAAACTCCTTTCAAAGCATTTATTTATAGCAGTCTAACATCATGCCTTTGACAAAATGGACAAAGGTAAATTATCTTGGAGAGCTTTCTTCAATGCCATTTATTTAGTCCAAAGTAGACCATGTATTTCAGGGTAACTATTCCTATGATTTGTTTTGCTTTTAAAAAAATTCTATAGGAGACTAAGTTACCAAGTAAAAAACTTTTTAAAAATTTCAGCTCCACTGCCAGGTTTTACATGTCACTGTTAATATTATTCTAAATGTAACAAAGCTAAAGTTTTTAAATTACACTTGTATGTACTCTTCAGAAGACTGTGGTGGCTAAGAGAATAGAGTCATTAGGTATTTAGCACTGCTTTCATGGGCGAGAGGAAACTTTATAATGCTGTGGTTTGGTCCACAAGGCACCACCATGGAGTCTTTTAGCTTTAATACTAAAACAGAATTGCAACCCCTCTCACTTCAACCATTCTGATTCCCGGCATACTCAGTGCTTCCACAATGAAGCCACCCCCAAATCATTCCCCCACCAAGTCTGTGCCCATGACCTACATGGCTGGGAAAAAGCATTCATGCTCATGCCTTTTTGATATTTTTTCCTTAACCAAATGCTCAACACTCTTGAACTACTTCTGGCATAAGTCCCACCAGCTATTTATGGATGGGGGAAGGCAAAAGGGAGGGAGGGAAGAGAGGAGAAAAGAAAGGATTTCCTAAATTTGACTGTGGAGCCATGGCTGCAACCAATGCATCGTTTTCTGGATCATCAAATCAAGGGCAAATCTTCAAAGTCTGATTTCTATCAAAAGGTTGCAGAAGAATTTTGCTTTGAAAGTCTACTTATCAGCTATTGGAATTCATCTTTATTTCTTTCTATGTTTAAACAAAACCAAAAACACAGATGAGAGCCATAAGCCTGTATTAATATTCATGTAAATGGAAGAATTTAAATGGTGATTGTAGAGATGAGAAAGGGTGATGGAGCTCAGGAGACTTTAAAGTGGAATTGGAAATGGTGCCAGATACATTTTCAAGGACATTTCTGGTGCTTGTATCCCTGTTAGAATGCTTGCACTTGTGAGGAACCCCTCCTCCTCTCCATCCCTCACACAGGGGCTGACACTTCATCTCTGTCAGTTTCTTATTCCCATAAGTCTCTGCCCTCAAAAGTGCTGATCATAAAATTTTAAACACAAAATATTTGTAGGCTTTTTTTTCCTACTGTAAACCAGCATTACTGCCTACAACTTTAATTCATTCTAATAAAGGACTGAAGACATAACCCTACAACAGGTCAGGGCAATGGTCAACCCTGCTAACTAGTTAAAATCCTGAGTCTAACAATACCATGCTTTTCAAAGACTAGTGGATCGCTGATGAACACCCTTGAAACTTATAGCATATCAATTATTTGCAACCTCTTATCTTTAGAAAATATTTTCTAGTTTTAGGGCACCAGTTTCTAACTATATACTTAAATGCAATTTGGTTTAGGCCTACGAAGTCATCAGTATCTCAAGCCAGAGGTGGTATCTCTGAAGCAAAATGAAGCACTTTATGAACTGATTCTATGGACTTCTGCATCTCCAAACAAATAGACAAAATTCAGAAGGCTTTGTTAACCAAATCCTCAAGATGGTTTATCATAGAGATATTCACACACACATACACACACTAATTGCATACAAACATGGCTTTGATGATTTTCCTATATATTCACTGATGCATCTTTCCTTACAGATTCTTTTGTCATAGAGTGAAATGCTAATAAGTTCTGAGGAACTTAAGTGAAACAAGTTTTTGATATTTTGCTATAATAGATAAATGCCAAAGCCAGACAGAGGTTCTGTTCAATAGAAAACACACCGATACTATTTTTCACCTCTCTCTATAAATCACATGTCTCTCCTAACCAATATAGAAATGGTAGCCGGGCATGGTGGCTCACGCCTATAATCCTAAATGCTCAGGAGGCTGAGATCTGATGATCGAGGCTCAAAACTAGCCTGGGCACCAACAACCATGAGACTCTTATCTCAAATTAACAATCAGAAAACCAGTAGTGGTGCTATGGCTCAAGGGACTGGGCAGTAGCCTTGAGCTGAGGAGCTCAGGGACAACACCCAGGCCCAGAGTTCAAGCCCCACAACTGACCAAAGAAAAAAAAAAGAAAAGAAAAGAAATGGTATAGTCTGAGTATTGGAAAGGTAATTGATAATTAATGGAACTAGTTCTCTCCATTTCAGTCATTTCCTCCTACAGGATATCCTGCATCTCAGCTTCTAGTTTATTTCTTTCCTGGTATTTTCCAACTTGAAATAAGTTCTTTCTTCATTTGTCCATTGTGTCTCTCATCCAATGGGTTAAAGTTGTTATATGGGAGGGAATATGACCCATGTGCCTACCATATGTGATCAACAAAATAAAGAGTGAGTAAAAGAAGAGAGGATCCCAAGTGAGGATATGATAAAAATAAAAAGTCATCATGTGGATCCAATTATCAATAACCTCTGGATATATAAAGCAAAAGCAAAAGTAATGCTTTATAACTTTATTCCACTTTGCATTTGATTTAGATAATTTAGTATCTTTTCTGATTTGTCTATTTTGAAAATAATGTGTACCACCTGTTGAAGGTACATGTGCAGGTTTTTTGCAACCATCATAGAAGGTAAGACAAACTATATTTGCTAAACACAGGAAAGTCAAAGCACACAGAATTGAGTCCACAGGGCTATAGAGACAGAAGGGTAGACCTGAGATATACATTTATTTCTTTCTGAAACCAAAACTGTATTTGCTGCATCTTGACTGTATTGCCCCATTTGCTTTATGATGGTTTTATTCTACTTCGCTTAATAGCTATATGGAAGGGCTTTGTTTTGCAATATCATAATGTCTTGTTAACTGAATAATATCAACTTTCTCAAAGTGAAATCTGGCATCTCCTTTTCTGTAAAAAAAATTCTAATGTGGGATGGGAGTTTACACCTGTGGTAGAGTGCTTGCCTAGCATTCATGAAGATCCAGGTTTGATTCCTTGGTACCACATACATAGATAAAAGCCAGAAGTGGTGCTGAGGCTCAAGTGGTAGAGCTCTAGCCTTGAGAAAGTCCAAGAACAGTGCTCAGGCTCTGAGCTCAAGCCCAGGGATGGCAAAAAAAATTTAATGTGTTTTTTCAATGCCATTCTATATTGTCAAAGAATAATTTTATATTCACATTTGTAGTGTTTTGATTAAAATTTCATTCCTATAAACTTAGTTATCTTTTCTCAGGGGAAAAATCCTCCAAATAGTTTAAATTTTCCTATATAATCACCTTTCTGTCACTAACTCATTGTCCAAAAATATCTAGAATTGTGCATTAGAAACTTGAGCCAGACATGATGACTCTTATCTGTAATCCCAGCATTTAGAATGCTGACACTGGAGAATCTTGAGCTGAGGGTCAACCGGAATCACATAGCAAGACCCTGTCTCAAAAAATTTTATGCTAGGTTCAATATTTAAATCTTGAACAACATAATGACAACAGTATTCTACAAGAGTAAACGTTTTGACCTTAAATGTTCAAATTTTCCTCTATTTATTTCTTCAAAAATTAACCTCTTAAAAATCATTCGCTTATTTATTCTTTGCTTCTAAATCCAAGTATACTCTTCATTGTGCCTCAGTAATTCTTAAACCCAGGCTTTAGCCTGAAAACTCATGGCTCTAAGATCCCCTTAGCAGCAACACACTGAACTGAAATTAGAACATGAGTCACCATGTTATTTCCAAGGGATGAACAAACTGGATCATTTTCCTCTTGCACTAGTTGGAGATTGAAACTAAATTTGCTAATTTTAGTCTCTTAATTATTCCTTCTCCTTGACCAATCTATTGTTGCTGTCAATCTACCTCTTTTAACATTCAGTATCCCTTTGAGTATATACTTTTTGTGGAAATACTTTTTTTCATTTTTAACAAGATCTGATTTTTTTCTAAATTACTAAAAACATAAAACAAGGCATTTAAGACTTCCAAACTTTATGCAATTGTCTCCTAATAAGACTAATTCAGTTAAATTTGCAGTCCTAAAATTATTCCAGTGAACATAAAGCCTGAAAATATATTGAATTTACTAAAAATAAGATGTTTTTAAATTTCAAGTAGTTAAAAGTACAAAGAAGTATGAATAAAAAGTACAGAGTCTTCACCCCAAAATACCTACCATTTCAAAGATTTCAATTCAAATATAGGAAAATACATATAACTAATGATCAGATAAAGCAAGTAAGTAATTTTATGAAACTGTTCTCATGATGCTCCTGCTACATTAACTATGTGTACTACAATCAACATGACTACACTAGAATTGGTTAAAAAAAAAGCACACAAAATTTAGATGGAGTAATAAATTTGCTGAAATTGAAAGAAATGTGTTTGTGTGTATCTGTGTGTGTGTTATGTGCATGTACCAGTTTTGGGGCTTAAACTCAGGGTCTGGGTGCTGTCCCTGAGCTTCTTTTGCACAAGAGCAGTGCTCTACCACTTGAGCCATGCTTTACTGGTGTCGTTTTTGAGTAGTTTGGTGGAGATAAGCGTCTCAGAGACTTTCCTGCCTACATTTCTCAGATATCAGCTTTCTGAGTAGCTAGGATTATAGGCATGCGCCACCTCTCTCACTCTAACTTTGAGGCTCAAGAGATCCTCCACTTTAGCTCCTAAGTACCTAGCACTCAAGCTGTTTGCTGGTGCACCTGGTTTGACAAATGTTGCCTTAACCTCATTAAGCCCATTAGTTACAGAAATATGTCTCATTAAAAATTATTGTTACCCAACCGCAGATGTGAAGGAAGTGTTTCTCATGTCTTTCCACCAATCTGATATTTTTAGTGATACCATTGTTTTCATTGTTTGTGTTATTTCTAATTTATTCAATAACCACCATAACATTGGCTTCTAACTTCAGTTCTGAATTTAAATTGTCTAAACACCTCACTTAATATTTTTTTTACTTGGGAATTCCTCTAACCTGATATCCCTCTTTTAATACACCCCTTAAGAAACTAGATTTTACTATAGGTTGTTTGGTCTAGTTTTGTTATGACAGAGAGGCAGAGTTATTCTGTGGTTGTTTCTTTCTTAAAAATATAACAACTTGGGACAGGAGTTTGGCCTAGTGGTAGAGTGCTTGCCTAGCATGCACAAAGACCGGGGTTTAATTCCTTGGTTCCATCTATATAGAAAAAAGCTGGAGGTAGTTCTGAGGCTCAAGTGGTAGAGCTCAAGCCTTGAGAAAAGACCAAAGACAGTGCTCAGGCCCGGCGCTCAAGACCAGGACTGGCAGAAAAAAGTAAATTAGAAAAAATATATAGCAACTTATTTTCTCACAATTCTGTATGTCAGCCAGGTATTTCCTATCATTTGGACTTGCCTGAGAGATCTCTGCAGTTAGTTGTCTGGCAGTTAAGTAGTGGCTGTATGGTTTAAGACTGGCTCATCTATGTGTCTAGTTCTTGCATAATTCTTAGTCTGAGAAGCCTTAGCTGGGACAACAAGCCCATCCCTCTTGCATGTCTCTCATTCTCATCTAGCTAGACATGTTCACAAATGGTGACTTCAAGACTGCAAGGCAAAAGGAGAGCAAACCCCAATGCAGAAACACTTTCCAACACTTGTTCACATTTCCTTTTAAATATTTCTTTAATGATAGTTTGTACAATTTTACTTGACTTTTTATAGACTTGAGAAGTGCATTCATATTTATCCTTAAAAGAAAAGTTAGCTGATATCCTAGCTACTCAGGGGGCTGAGCTCTGAGGATCACAGTTCAGAGCTAGCCCGGGCACTAAAGACCACGAGACTCTTATCTCCAATTAACCACTAGAAAACTGGAAGTAGTGCTGTGGCTCAAGGGGTAGGGCAATAGCCTTGAGTTGAAGAGCTCAGGGACAATGCCCAGGCCCAGAATCCAAGCCCAACCCAGAAAAGAAAAGAAAAGAAAAGAAAAGAAAAGAAAAGAAAAGAAAAGAAAAGTCAGTATAAAACTGGAAAATATTCTGTCCTCAGAATTTTTCAACATCCTTCTACAGAATTTTGACATTAGATGACTCTTTGAAACATGGATCTCCTTCCCTATGTATTTTAACCAAACTACAACACAAGTATTTACTATCTTTGCAGTGTATTAAACTTACCATGATATGCAATGGCCTTAAAATCAGTTTTAAAACTTTATTTCAGGAATTTATTTCTCTTCTACTTTTTGAAATTTGGTCATGCAATTTTAGGTATGTTGGATTCCCTTTTTTTATTTCTATAGTTATAAGAGTTACCTACAATCATCATATTGTTATACATTGAAGTTGAATTTTATAGGCTACTTCTAAGACATTTGTCCACCTTCCTTTGTTTTCTTTGTTATTTTTGTTTCTAATAGCTTCTTCTATGTAAATTTTTTATCTCTTATTTTCTCCTGATGTATATTAGTTCTTTCTTCTACTTTTCACTGAATCTCTTTGACTCTTTCTTGAATCTATTTTGATTCTTAAAGAAATTTTTCAAGATTTTATTTATTTGCATGCTTGTTATTTATATCATATCCATAATTTATTTGAGCTGAAGGATTTATTCTTATTATCCTATATTTCTTTTTTATATATTCTTATTGTAATTAATAGAAGGGTTACATTATATTCACCAGATAGCAGGTTCATTACTTCATAAACATTGATACCTTTTCTCATGTCTTGGTCCACATTTCCCTCCCCCCACTCCCATCCTCATCTTGTTTTCCTCTCTTCCCTGTATTATTTCAAATAACCAAATAGACATATATACAATATATCCAATAACAAGGTAAAATACTATAACAATATGAGATAGCCAAGGAACAGCAAAAGAGATGAGAGATAACATAGTACATTAAGGACAACAATCACTCATTATATGGCTTTTATTTTTATATCCTAGAGGTCCTTTCATTTAGCATCATTCTATATGGCCTTAAGTATATAGGTTTTGTTATATTGTAAATCTCTGCTAGGAGAGCCCAAGGTTTCTACTGATTATGAAAAATGAAAGAAACCATTGAGCCTATGTTCCTTTGAGTCTGGCTTACTTCACTTAATATGAGTTTTTCTAAGTCTTTACAAATGGGGCGATGTCACTCTTTCTGACAGCAGCATAAAATTCTATTGTGTATAAATACCACATCTTGTTGATCCACTCATCAACTGAGGGGCATCTGGGTTGGTTCCATATCTTTGCTACGGTAAATAGTGCTGCAATGAACATCGTTGTGCTAGTGGATCTAGTATGTCCTTGTTTCTGGACAATTGAGTAACTGCCAAGTTGTATTTCCCTATATTTCTTTGGGAAATTTCTCCCATGACTCTTTAATAGCTATTGCTTGCATTATCTCTTTAGTTTCCTTAACAATTATTATTTACAGTTGATGGTACAGACTGAAAGTTCAGTCTGGAGTCTCTTGGTAGACATTTTATTTCATTCTCCAGTCATCAAGTAGCTTATTTACTTTGCACAGGTTTAGCTCTATATGGTATATAATACTTTTGTACTTTTGGTTTCTTCTTTTTTATTCCTTTTTCTTAATCATTAGTATTCTGTTTCTAAAACTTGAATCTAAGTAGGAACACTATCATTTCAATAGCAGTCCTTCAGTTATCCCAATTCTTCACAAATTCATTATCTTCCATTACCATATATTTCTTCCCCCTGCCTCAAGAATGTTTTGATATTTAAATGTCATGGCCTTTACTTTGAGGGAACTACTCATCAGACTCTAACATGGATTATAGCATGGTAAGGTAAAAGGCATAGAAGCATTTGATATAGGTAACAAATAGAATTTTATATAAGCATTTTAAGTAACATTTTTGGTAGGTTAGGGGGTATGAATTCTGGGCCTGGGTGATGTCCCTGAGCTCTTAAGTTCAGGGCTAGTGCTCTACCACTTTGAGCCACAGTGCTACTTTGGGTTTTCTAGTGGTTATTGGAGACAAGAATCTTACAGATTTTCATGCCTGGGCTGGCTTTGAACCTCGATCCTTAGATCTCAGCCTCCTGAGTAGCTAGGATTACAGCAATGAGCCACAATAACCCAGATTTTCAATTTCTTAAATTTCATTTTATTGTCAGGGTGTATAGATGGGTTACAGTTAGATTGGTAAGGTAGTGAGTGCGTTAACTCTTGAACATTGTTCCCCTTTCCCACGTTTTTCTTCCACTTTCCCCCCTCCACTCCCTCCCAAATTTAAAGTTAATTTCCAACATACTATCCTGTGAATCGCTGTTACATTGGTTCACCTTTTTCCCTTTCTATCATCATCTTGTTTTTCCCCTTCCCTTCCCTGATTCAAATAAACAAATAAATAAATCTACAATACACCAGGTACCACAGTCAGATACAGCAACAACAGGGGATAAACCAAAAGGGAAACACAAAATAAAGCAAAAACAATAGAGTAGTGGACTCCAGGATAGGGAAACAGGAGATTTATCCTTGTGGTTGTTGTTTCTAATGTAATGCACTATGTGAAGTTATTTCTTATAAGCCATTCCTCAGTCAAGTTATTGTTATAGTCATAACTAACATAATCCACAATTACATTCAGTCAAATATATCTCCTTGCCATTTTGTTATAATTATCTTTGATACAATAACAGAAACCTAACAATTAAGAATTTTCCATTTCCCCTACCAAAAGCAAAACAGAGGATGCTGTACCCAGAATTGGATTGGCAACCTAAAATGTCTCCAATTAATCTTACTCACCATCTCACAGTCCCAAGGTAGCCTCAGCCCTACAGTCATCAGTATCGTGCCCAAGGCAAAAAGAGAAGGAAGAACAGTACTTGCCACAATTTTACCCTTTTAATGGGAAAACAGAAGTGTTCTGCCTAATTTCGCTACCAACATCACCTCCAGCAAGTTTCTGTTCTCCTCTTAGGAAAAGTTTTCACTGCTCTAGTGTAAGCATGCAAAAGAGCATTAGGAAGAGCTATTGATCCAAACCCTCCTCAGGAAAAAAAATAGGATATATCCATGTTCACATGCTCAGAATTTAATAGACTCCACCTATTGGAAGATAGCCAACTCTTTTCTGCCTACCATTATTTATTGCTTTGGAACATAGGATTAAATTAACACTCTCAAGGATATTTGTCATGGGTCTTGGACAGCTGTAATAAGAAGTTTATAATACAAATCATTAAACTATCATTTTGTTAGGATCACTCAAAATCCTTCCTTCCACTTGCTATTTTGAAATACACAATTGTTTCCTGCCATAGATTACCCTACTATGTAACAGAACATGAGAACTGCTTCCTTCCAACATGTCAACTGCTGGCTATCCTCAAACCCTCCCTGTCTTTCCTATACTTTTCTGGCAACTACTATTCTACTGTCTACTATGAGAGAACTTCTTTAGCTTCCAAATCTAATTGAGAAACTCTAATATTAGTCTTTCTGTGACTAGCTTACTACAGCTAAAATAATGTCCTTTAGGTTCATCTATATTGACTCACATGACATGTCTCTAATCTCCTTTTTCTCCCTTTCTCTCTATAAATATTGAGTCTTACATCCTAGATCTCACTTTCTTCCTTGGCCTTCCCCTCAGGGCTGGCTGGTACTCTGCTATTTGAGCTATGCCTCCAGTCAGCCTTTTTTTTTCTGGTTAAATTAGACATAAGATCTCTCAAACTTTTCTGTCTGGGCTGGGTTTGAACTGGGATTATCAGATCTCAACCTCTTAAGTAGTTGGAATTATAGATGTAAAACACTGGTCCCACCTGATTTTATTCTTTTTGTTACTGAAGAATGTTCACTTGATTCTATATGTTGGCCACTGTACATAATGTTACAAATATGCATGGGAATTCAGGTATTTCTTCAATATCTTCCTCCCCTTTTCTTTGCACCTATGTCCAGAAATGGAATTGCTGTGCTCAATAGCACTATAGAATACCTATATTGAACAATAATTCCTCATATACCTCAAAGTACCTAGAGAAAAAGACTTTGAATATTCTCCATACAAAGAACGATAAATGCTTGAGGTCACAGATATCAATTACCTTAAATGTATCATTACAATGTATTCATTGTGTATTCATTTATTAAAACATTACAGTTTACCCAATAAGCATATTAAATTATTGACAGTTTAGAAAATAACATTAAAAGTTAATAACAGCTTCCAGGTATTATCAATGAAATTTACATTTCTTTTGTGCCGGTCCTGGGGCTTGAATTTAGGACTTGGGTGCTGAGATTATTTTTACTCAAGGCTAGCACTCTACCACCTGAGCTACAGCTTCACTTCCAGTCTCACATACTTTCCTGCCCAGGATAGTCTCAAAACATGATCCCTAAGATTTCAGTCTCCTGAACAGCTAGAATTGTAGGCCACAGCTCCCAGCATGAAATCTACATATTTTGTTACCAGGACTGGACTTTGAACTCAAGGGCTTTGTACTTGGTGGGCATATCTCCAGACATTTTTACTTGGATGCTTTTTGGCAAGGTCTCCTGTTTCTGCCCATGGCCAGTGTAGAGTGTGATCTGCCTTACCTGCCACCTTCCACATAGCTAGGAGTCCTGAGTACATGGGGTTACAGCCACAGGCCTCTGTACCCAGTCAGGCCTACCTTCTTACATATGGGCTCCAATGCAAGGTACAGACATTCCTCCATCACACTCAGGTCTCCCAGATATCCCTTCCTGTCTCCTCTAAAATATCCTCTTGCCTTTCCATTTGCTAAAATACCCCTTTTGTTTTTCCCTTCAGATAGATTTTTTCCAAAAAAAAAAAAGAAAAAAATTATTCGATAGAGTATAAATTGTTATACATAACAATTATTAGGGAATCATAAATATTTGCCAATGTCAGTTGAAAATGATGAAAACCTTCAGTGTGCCACAGCCTTCATTTTCCCAAATGATTTATTTCAAAAAGCATTATCTCTGTTGGTTGTCTTAGAAAATATAAAATCTACTTGCTAGAAGGGCATATAGGACAACATACATCAAATCTGTCTCTAGGAGACAAAAACTGTAAGATGGTACATCCAGTAGCCCTGGAGATCCCTGTCCACTGCTTATTTGCTTTTATTGATTGTCCTTTCCCTTGGAAAAAGATGTAATTACTCCAGGTTCTGAAATCTCCTCACTCATACAATAGTTTTGTGGGGAGGGGGAGGTGGTCATGGGGCTTCAACTCTGGGCCTGGGCGCTGTCCCTGAGCAATTCGTTCAAGGCTACCGCCCTATTCCTTGAACCACAGCACCACTTCCATTTTCTAGTGGTTAACTGGAGTTAAGAGTCTCACATTCTTTAGTAACCTGGCTGGCTATGAACTGCGATCCTCAGATCTCAGCCTCCTGAGTAAGGAAGGATTACAGGTGTGAACCACTGTGCTCAGCTGTATATACTCTTTTATGAAATGATCAAGTGATTCTACAAAATACAGCTAGACCTTAATATAAGGTTGTCTTCAGGCTAGAAGAATAAGAGCCCCACAAACAATACATTCTATTTTAATCCTATTTTTTCCTGATGACAATAGTTTTTCTTTTTTACTTTTCAGATAAGGAGTCTTACATGCTCTTATACATTGGGATGCATCTTTACTATGTAGTATTGCACATCCCTTCTTACAGGCAAAGTTATGCTGGTTGAAAACTTTAAAAGTATTCCTTTTTTAACTAGAAAAGTATTAGGGATAATTAACTTTGGGGAGCATTATGGTCTTACATAGGTGATATGCCTCAGTGTTACACCTGCTGCTACAATAGAAAGCAAGTTCCTGGAAGTGGAAAGTTATACATAGATCCTAAAATATGTTTTTTGTGTGTGTACACTGCTAATTTTCATGGGTTCTGAAGTCATCCCCTGTAAGTTCAGGCAGGGCGCAGGCTTGCTCTCATCATGATGAAGTGAGTTTCTAGCATGTATTTCAGCTGTGGAATGAATGTTGGTGCCCTGAGTTCAACACTCTGCTCATTATAGGCTTTGTAGGATGTTACTTTGTTATAATCAACAGCTATATCTCTAAAACTAAGTGATTAAAGATAGAGAAAAGGGGTCCATGATAGTGAAAAGAATCAAAACGGTCATTTTGCATTTTAGTTTAATGTATAAGTCAGTTACTATGGTGCTCCATTCATTCCAATAGGAAGGGAATTTTGTTGTTGTTGTTGTTCATGTGGCTTGAACTCAGGGCCTAAGAACTGTCCCTGAGCTCCTTTACTTAAGGCTAGTGCTCTGCCACTTTGAGTCACAGTTCTACTTCCAGTTTTCTGGTGGTTAATTAGAGTTTTATGTTATTTCCTGCCCCAACTGACTTTGAAGCATGATCCTCGAATCTCACCTTTCTGAGTAGCTAGGATCTCAGGGGTGAGCCAACAGTACCTGTCCAGAAAGGGATTTCTTTTCCTATTGTCTGGTGCCCTACAGGTTTTAGTGTTCACAGATGTACTGGTAATACTCTGAAATTTATAACCATATTAGGCTTACATATATCTTGTATAAAGTTAATGTAGGAGTGCTAATAGGTTTGTAAGAATTTTACTTTATGTCACACTGTTTTGTTGAAGAGAAAGTTAGCTTCTATTTATAGATTTAATAAGCACTGTATGCTTCTTAATTGTCTAACCTGTGGAGTAATAGGATATATAAACTTAAGATTACCTTTACCTAGGAACCTCAAAAAGTATTTGCTGGTCATACACACTTTTTAAATTTTTTTCTCAAGAAAAATAACTTGTAGATTAAAAGATTAAGGAAATGTTACTGTTCTTGTCATCTTTTTTTATGCTTCAGTTTAAAATTTTATATTATCCAGAGATTAACTGTAGTGGAAATGCTGTAATTTTTATAAACTAATGACTTTTGTATTGATGTAATATATGTCTTTTATTTTTTTAAAAAAATGCCAAGTAAGCATCATTACAAGCAAAGCTAAATGTCAAAAATAGAAGGATAGAGATGTAGTACATACATAAAACTTATTTTTAGGAAAAATAGAATCTTCCAGGTGATATCTTAATGTTTAGATTGAGGTATTTTATATGTATCTATGGAAACAGAATGGTGATACTGAAACCAATTCAAAAGTGATGCTTAGTAGACACTGTGTTGGAAATGAACTTTACATCATGGGGGCCAGAGGGTCAGGAGGGAGGAGTGACATTGTTTAAAAAAGACATGTGTTGGGTTGGGAGTGTAGTCTAGTGGTCGAGTGCTTACCTAGCATGCACAAGGCCCTAGGTTAGATTCCTGGGTACCACATATATAGAAAAAGCCAGAAGTGGCACTGTGGCTCAAGTGGCAGAGCAGTATTTTTGGACAGAAAGTGTGTCAAAGGACAGTGCCCAGACCCTGAGTTCAAGCCCAAGGACTGGCAAGCAAAAAAAAAAAAATCCATGTATTCATTACCTGATTTATGTTACTGTAACCTTTCTGTACAACACCTTAAAGTTTAAATTTTAAAAATATTTTAAAAGCACAGATAGGAAAGGTACCAAATGGGGTGAACTTGATCAAAGCACAATATATTCATGTATGGGCACAGAACAATGAAGCCCCTATATGCAGTCAATATATACAAATAAAGTTTTTTATTGTTGTTTATTTTGGTTTGGTTTGTGTTTGCTGGTCCTGGGGCTTGAACTTGGGGTTTGGGCACTGTCCCTGAGTTTTTGTGTTCATAGCTAGTGCTCTACCACTTGAGCCACAACTCAAAATCTTCTAGTTTTTGATAGTTAATTGAAGAAAAGAGTCTCATGGACTTTTCTGCCCAGGCTGGCTCTGAACCACAGTTCTCAGATCTCAGCCTCCTGAGTAGCTAGGATGACAAGCATGACCACTGGTGCTCGATAAAAACTGCTTAATATGTTTTCTTAATACTTCTTAATAGTTTCTTAAATATGACTAAAGAAAACATGGAATTAAAAGCTAGAAGAATTCTTAACATTTAGGTAGATACTTTTTTTTTTTTTTGCCAGTCTTGGGCTTGAGCTCAGGGCCTGAGCACTGTCCTTGGACTTTCTCAAGGCTAGAGCTCTACCACTTGAGCCTCAGCACCACTTCTAGCTTTTTTTTTCTATGTATGTAGTACCAAGGAATCGAACCTGGGTCTTCGTGCATGCTAGGCAGGCACTCTACCACTAGGCCAAACTCCCGGCCCCTAGGTAGATACTTTTTAAACACAAAACATGTTTTCTTTTCTCCAAGGGCTCTCAAAGAAAAACATCGAAAACGTTTATTAAATTGGATTCTAATTAGTTCAAGATTATGTGGATCTGACTCTCCCTATTTTCTCATCAGTTTTTCCCTTCTGAAACTATTGGTGTTGAAGTCATTGTGTGTGTGTGTGTGTGTGTGTGTGTGTGTGTGTGTGTGTGTGTGTGTGTGTGTGTGTGTGTGTGTGTGGTCAGGGAAGGGAAATGAGTGAATCTGGCAAGATCAGAGTTTCTGCACTATTTAGGACTTTCCTTCACAATGTCTCTCTATTGATTTTTATCTTTGACATAAAATAAAGCTTGAGTCACACTTCCTTTCCTTCAGAACTGTGTTGAAATTGCTTCCCTGGCTTCTGACATTGTGTAAAAACTAGAAGTCGGCCTTTATGCCCCCGTATATATCTGACTCTTTTCCTTAAATGTTCATGTAATTGAATTTGTCTTTATTCCTGGGTGTTCAGGAAGCAGCACTAAAAATATCTCTTGGTATTCATAGTTCTATATAAAATTTTCCTTGAACATAATATAACCTTCACTTTAAAGATGAAAATCAAATTTTCATTTTTGGTATTTTTATTGATCCATGTTTTTCTGTTCTCCTTTCTCAGAAACACCAATTATGCACTTTAGTTGTCTTCTTACTCTCATGCAATTCAACATTATAAAATTTATATTGTTTACATGTGTTTTATTTTGTTAAACTTTTTTCCAAACCTAGAACCTATGCTTCTGACTTTTTATTCACTCAAGTGTATTCTATTCATGTTGCTTCTAGAATGTATTTCAGTCCTGACATTTTTTTATTTTCATTTTTCCTTGAACTTTGGTAACTCTATTTTCATCTGCTTTTATTATATGCTGTCTTCGTGAACTCTTCCGTTTCTTCTCTGATTTTTGTTTTTAGGACACTTATTTCTAGTTCTATATGGTTTTTTTTGTTGAGTTTTTACCTGTTTTCCTTTCTGGATTGGAAAAATGGTAGCCTTATGCATAGATGAATACATTGGTTAACTTCAAAACTTTACTCATCTTTGAATGAGGTAGCAACTTGCTATGAATTCTAAGGATAAGGTTAGAAAAATCTTTTGGGGAAGGGGTATTATTTGGTTTAATACAAGAGTACATTAATAGATGCTTCAAAATCATTATTTTTAAAAGTTATTACTATGACTCTAATTTTTACAAAAATACAGCAAAATAAGCTAAAGGGCTTATAAGTAGCAATGCATCTAATGGCTTTGGAAGTAGCAAAGAAGTTACCTTGAAAACTGAAAATTTGGTTCATTGATCTTACTGTTGTTAAGATACTGATCATTTATTAGAAGGTTCTTCAGGGCCTACTACATATTAGTTGAAAATAATCAATATTACTTTAAGTGATACTTTGAAGTTATTTGCAATCGATATTAATTTGTAAAGGAAAGGTTTCACACCTTTGGAATACTAAGTATATAAAATCACAAGAAAATTTTTTGGCATCACTCATCTATTACTAGAAGTTACCTAAAAGGAGCTTAAAGGACATTCTGGATGATAATGGCATATAACAAAATGTTCAAAAGTTCAATGCAACACCTTTTTAAAGAGTGGGATTCATTCTGTTAACTATATCTGGTATACTTATGAAGTTTTTATTACCTTATAAATATATTTTGTAAAAAAAAAAACTACAAAATCAACTCAACTTCAAAAGCTTGATTAAGGCCATGTCATATTAAGACTTTCTTGGGTGTAATTCTTAGGGAAATAAGACCCCAGAGCATTTATATTGACAGAATTTCAGATATCTTATGTAACAACATGTCAATTTTTATTAGAAGTGTGAAAATGTGTTTTACGTCTTGCTATTTGTAATGTTTCTCTAGCATTCTCTTTCTGACTTTGTCCTTTCATCCCAGAGAATACTTTTAAAATCTATCCTGCAAGTTGAAATACTCTCTAAGCTTTTATATCATATTGCACAGCAACAAGTTATTGTTCTTAGTGTCATTTTGAATATTTGAATATAAAAAGATGTTCTTCATGTTCCCTCAAATACCAATGAGCATCTGGCAATCTGGATTCAAGAAGAGTTTATAAAGAGAAATAAATTAACGTGTTTGAAATAGTTCATAAATATACAAACTATCAACAGATCCAATGAATTAATGATTTAAAGAAAAACACAAAAATATTCAAGACAAATCACAAAATTAGGAAAAAATAGTATTATACAAGTAATACAGGAAATTCACTAGCAAAAAGAAACTTATGAGAGCTATTATCACATAGCTACTCAACTATCAACCAAATGATCACTCAAGGAAGAATAATTCAACATTGTGTGTATTCCTGTAGTTCCAGCTACTCAAAAGATACAGAGAGCCTAAGAGGGGAGGGGAGAGAAAGGGACGGGGGGGGGGGGAGAGGGAGATAGCTCAGTGAGTCAACTAGATCTTTTTTATTCCTCTTGTGAAAGTTACTGAAAGTTTCAGATCTGACATTCAACCGACATTCATCTGGAATTGGTTTTCTTGGATTTTTTTAATGACTCACATAGAAAATACCAAATACAGATATCTCTGTCAATAATAATGACTTGTTTTCTCTTTTAGGACATTTTCATCTTCATCTAATTGTTGATGGGTACTTTTCTCTGAGTTTGCCTAGGCAATATAACTTGTCCATTAGAACATACACAGACTACATTTGATTTTCTTTCACAACTTTAAAATCCACCAGGATAAGCACTTTGCTTTTACTTCCAGTTAGGTACAAAAAAAAACCCCAACCTAATATTATGATCATGATGTTGTTTTATATTTGTATAGAATCTGTTTTTCTCCCTTGACTCTCATAACAACTCTGTAAGCGTGAGAGGATGTTGACAACCATTATTTCACAGATAAAAAGATGAACTGAAGCTCAGAGCGAACTGTTCTAAGTCACACTGCTGAATTTCTATTTAGAAAATAATTTACATCTTTAAGGAAAAGAAATGGAACCAGGGGAGGGAACTAATTTTTTTTTAATTTTTTAAATAGTCAGGTAGAAAGTATATTTTTTCATCAAAACATAAAAACTTTTCAACGTGCAGCTAAATTGATAACAAATAACTTTGTCTTGAAATAGCAAATAGGTAATATTCTAAGGAAATTACATATCCATGCCTTATATTTACATACTCAACAGCTTTATTTTATCTTTATAGCATTTCTCTTTCCTCATGTTAATGTGCTTTGTTAACTATTATTTGAGGTTCAGAGACATTTATACTAGACTCTTAAAGAAATCTACATATCTAGTCACTTACTTTGTACATAATTTCAAAGCTCTTTCAAAGCTCTTCTCAGTTACAAATTTGGCGAAATAGATCACCTCAGTAGTATAAGATGTAGGCTCTCATGAATAATGGAATTGGTCTTAAGCAACAGCTAGACATACATATGTCAATATGTATGTACATATCAATTAATGTGAAAGTATCAAAAAATAAAAAACTGAATAATTACATATCCTGTGAGAATTCAGATAGATAAAAGGCATTCATTCATCTCAATTATTGTTTTTTTGTAGCGATAATAAAGCTGAGGCAAAAGAGGAAATAATTTAATCCAAGATGTCAAGAAAAGCAATGATTTAGCAGTGCTATTTTTGACCTCTGAACTCAACCTTTAAATATCCTATTCCCTTCATTTTTCTCATCTTCAGAGAGAGTTTCAAGAGGTGACTTTTAAGATAACCTTTACTTAAGAAATTCTATTATCCTAGTAATAAATAAAACACAATGAGTTATAGGCATTATTATATATCAAGGCATTTTTGCTTAAGTTTTGTCCTAGTACCATAAGCATCCAAATGAGGTAGAAATGGACAGATTTAAGACTTGACAGTAACAGAAAAAAAGAAATCAGGTGATTTTTAGAAAATAATAAATAGTAGCAGACTATAACTTTTCATCTTTACTCTTGGCTACATGCACCCTTTCTATACATTGTGCTTACCATGGATACACTGACTGAATAAGGTCAAAACATTAACTAACTTTGAAGATTTTTTCAGAGAAATTTATCATTTGGTGGTAATTTAATAAGAAAATATTTTTAAGTGAAATAACTAAAAGACTGCCAGTAATTATGTAGGATCTTGTAGAGGACATACCAAAATAGCATTTTAGAAAAGTCGTGTTATTTCAACTTCAGTGCTAAAGGTTTGGAATGTGCCATTTAACCCATTAACTTGAAGAATTAGAAATTTGAAATATCTAGATACATTTACATATGTATATATATGGAAAGAGAGAGAGAGAGAGAGAGAGAGAGAGAGAGAGAGAGAGAGAAACTTATTTTATATGAAGAAAATAGAGTAATTCCTGTATCAAAGATCAAAAAGGCCAAGCATAATGGGCATACATGTGTAATTCTAGCACCTGAGTGGCTGCAGCAGGAAACCTGTATGTTTAAGGCCACCCTGGGCTTAAATTTGGATTCTCTTTTTTCTCAGAAAAAGAAAGGAGAAGAAATTCAAGGAACAGGCATGAAAATGAGTCACTCTGTACTAAGAATTCTACTAAAACATCACAGATATACAGTCATATCCCAAGAAGCCTCACTACAAGGTCATTTGCAGTCTTTTTCACCTGCCACAAAACACTCCACACACTCGTTCATGATTACCCCTTTGTAAAGTGGCATTTTAAGTCCAATGTTTACTAATAATAAAATTGGTTTTTTAGCCACAAAATTCTATTACTCTGAGTTGTAATAAAACAACCCAGCTTATAAGAATGGTTCTCAAGAATATATAACTTAAGCCAAATTTCTAGCAAAATAAAGCATGTGCTCACGTACTTTCCATAAAACCCTCGCTTTTTTCACATGAAACATCATGATTTCATGTATAAAGAAAGTGAGTTCTGGAGAAAATATGTGATTTTCCCATGAGTGCACAACTAGAAAATAATTGCCTGCCATGATTTAGGCCCTCTTGCTATGGCTGTAGAAGCGGCACTCCCATATACTGTACCACATGACTTATATTTATTATTGTGTAAGCAACACTATGACCTGGGTCCCAGTAATTATGGCCTAGACTCTACTGGTAGGGAAACTGGGCCTACTTTACTCAATTGCTCATTTTATAGATTCTAGTAAAATCATATTTGATGAACTGATTTATGAAATAGTTTATTTTGCAAAATTTAAGAGAGAGCACAGGGGATATGTCTGCTTTGTTGAGTCTCTGCTATATTTCATGAGAGTATATCATGAATAAGCCAAAAATGTTTACGGAGTCCCTTGTTTATGTGTACTTCACGTAGTGCCAGGCATTAAGCATCAATAGATGTGATGATGTTTTATCAATAGCAATAACTTTACACATTAAATCCAAAGGCAGTAAGTTGAAAAAAATTAAGATTGTATAGCTACCATGCTATACAGCTTCTAGCTCCACTCTACTATTTAAAAGAAGCCCACAAGCCTAGCACCAGTGGCTCACGCCTGTAATCATAGCTACTCATAAGACTGAGTCATGAGGATTTGTTGGAAGCCAGCCCAGGCAAGAAAATCTATGACATTCTTAGCTCCCAAAAACCACCAAAAGAAGCCAGATGTGGAGCTGAAGCTGAGGTGGTAGTGTGCTAGCCCTGATCGCAAAGCTCAGGGACAATGCTCAGGCCCTGGGACCAGCACACACACATACCTATGCACATACACATATACACATACACATACACACACACACACTCACATATACACACACGCATGCAGTCCATGAACAAAAGCATGTTAGACATGTAACTCTAACAAGAGTAACCAGTTTTATTTTTAGTACACTCTAAGATCAATTAGCTCATCTGTTTGAATGCTGGGGACTCAGTTACTAACATGCAAGCTTTTCAGTTGTGTATAACAAAGGCTGAATTTAAATGACTGAGAATTCACTGGCTTTTGAAATCTTTTTGAGCTAAAGCACTTTTACTTCTGCCTGGATTACTCTAAGGTATTTGTATTTGTACACAAAGAAACCAAGGCACTAGCTGTGTTTTTCCCTCCAAGAGGCTTAGGTAAGCCTGTTCTTTTTTGTTTGTTTGTTTTGTCTGTTTTTATTTTCTGTCATGGGCTTGAACTCAGGACCTGGGCTCTGTCCCTGAGCTTTTTTGCTTTCTACTACCTCAAGCCACAGCTCTACTTCCGGTTTTCTGGTAATTAATTGGAGATAAGAGCTCCATGGACTTTTCTGCCTAGATTGGCTTTGATCCACGATTCTCAGATTGCAGTCCTTATGTTGTGAGGATTATGAGTGCCCAGCATTACAATTTTGTTTTGTTTTTTACTATGGTAATAATAGGAAAAAAATCTCAAGCTGATTTTTCCTATATTTTTATTGTAATTAATAGAAGGGTTACATTATATTCACCACATAGAAGGCGCATTACTTCACAAGCATTGATACCCTTTCTCAGGTCTTGGTCCCCATTTCCCTACCCCCACCTCCACTCTTCATCTTGTTTTCCCCCTTCCCTATCCGATTTCAAATACCAAATAAACATATATACAATATATCAGATAACAAGGTAAAATACTGTAATATGAGATAACCAAAGGACACCAAAAGAGATGAGAGATAACATTGTACATTAAAAACAACAATCACTCATTATATGGCTTTTGTTTCTATATCCTGGAGGTAGTTTCATTTAGTGTCATACTATATGGCCTATGTCTCTAGGTTTTGATCTATTGTAATCCTCTGCTAGGAGAGCCCAAGGTTTCCACTGCTTATGACAAATGAGGGAAACCATTGAGCCTATGTTCCATTGAGTCTGGCTTACTTCACTTAATATGATTTTTTCTAAGTCGTTCCATTTCCTTACAAATGGGGCAATGTCATTCTTTCTGACAGTAGCATAGAATTTCATTATGTATAAATACCACATCTTGTTGATCCACTCATCAACTGAGAGGCATCTGAGTTGGTTCCACATTTTTGCTATGGAAAATAGTGCTGCAATAAACATCGTTGTGCTAGTGGATTTAATATGTCCTTGTTTCTGGACATTTGGGTAAATGCCAAGTAGTGGAATTGCTGGGTCATAGAGGAGTTCTATGTTTAGTCTTTTGAGGAACTGCCATACTGCTTTCCATAGTGGTTGAATGAGTTTGCACTCCCACCAACAGTGTAGTAGTGATCCTTCCTGGCCACATCCCCACCAGCATCTATTGTTATTAGGTTTCGTGATCATGGCCATTCTAAGTGGAGTGAGGTGGAATCTTAAGAGTGGTTTTGATTTGCATTTCTTTTATGGCCAGAGATGTCAAACATTTCTTCATGTGTCTATAGACCATTCTTATTTCTTCTTCAGAGAAGTCTCTCCTTAAATCTTTGGCCCATCTTTTAATGGGATGGTTGTTTCTTTGGAGATTAGTTTTGGAGTGATTCAATGTTTTGAGCTGTTGATATATTTTAGATATGAGGCCTTTGTCCCTTGTATGGTTGGTGAAGATCTTCTCCCACTCTGTAGGCTTCCTAATTAATTTACTAGCTATGTCCTTTGCCATACAAAAGCTCTGCAGTTTAATGCAGTCCCACTTATCCAGACTTTCTTTGATTTGTTGTGTTTCTGGGTCTTTATAAAGAAAGTTTTGACCTGTGCCAAGGAGACCTAATGTATCTCCTATTCCTTCTTGCAAAGTTTTCAGTGTATCTGCTTTTACCGCAACGTCTTTGATCCATTAGGAGTTAATCCTTGTGCAGACTGACAAAGAAGGTTCCAACTTTAGTTTTCTGCAGGTGCTTAACCAGTTCTGCCAGCACCATTTGTTGAAGAGGCTGTATTTTCTTCCATTCTGTTTTTTTGGCTCCCTTATCAAAGATTAGGTGGCCATAGGTCTGTGGTTTAATCGGGCTGATTTTAATTTTAGTGATCCTCTCTTTGAAAGATACTCTCTTCTAGTTCACTTGAGTTTTAAAGAAATTTTTGCAGTCAAGTTCTATTTGCCTATAGCTTGTTTGCAGCATTTTATGTGCGAATGTGTTGCAATGCTTAAGAGACTTAGAATGTAGGGCTTTACCACATGTTCACATAGGCAGACCTTATATCACAGTGGCACACAGCAGGATTACTTAGCAGCAATGTTAGGCCTCCCCCTCCCTGTCCATAGAGCTAGTTAGCTAACTAGTTAGTTTCTATCTATGGAGATTAGAGCCACATAGCAACACAACTAGATAAATAGAGCATTTTGAGGGACTGTCCAAATCAGAGAATCATAATTCATGAATATGAATACCATTAGCCATTCTGTGGCAAGAAAATATACCAGGAATTCTTAGCTGTACCTTCTATATATGTGTATACATATATATGTGTATATATGTTTAGTGTCAATAGATACAGCTCATTTTCACTACTTATAACATACATTGTGCCTCCTATGTGCCAGGCATATTTTAACCCTGGCAACAGTCTTGTGAGGTGGACAGATTATTATCCCGCTGTTGACAAGTTATTTGACTTGCCTGAGATCCTAAGCAGTGAACCTTGGATCCAAACACTCTGAACCTGAACCTAAAATATGCATAATAGCTTTTATATGCCAACTGCTTCCTCAGATGAAAGCAAGCTGATACACACTTGCAGTCATCCAGTGCTGTACTTATCTTCCTCGTATCAATTGCTATATTTGTTTTCTATGTAGTAACATTACCAAGGTAGCTAGGCTTACTCTCTTTAGCCATACTAAAACACATTCTAAGTAATCATTTGTCAAGTGACCATTTGTACAAGCATTCAAATATGAAGAAATAAAGGGTTAGGCGCTTCTCGCTGTTGTTCTGAGTGATGATAAGGTTACAGCATCAATTCATGATAGGTTCCAGTTGCCCTCAATGAACTAATATTGTTTCTTTTTATTTTCAAGTTTTCTACCGTTCCTTAGGACCCACAGTATCCTAGCCCTCCCTTTCTAGATCTTGTTTTCCGCCATCATTTCAATCACCCACTTTCTACTAACATATTTTGATTATCCAGTCCATCCAGCACTGTCACCCAAGGTCAGGGTTTGACTATTAATCCACAGTTCACCCACAACATATCCTCCTACTCAGACACAAAAACTGACTCTCAAGTCACTGTAAAAGAAGGTACAATGTCTTTTGTAGGGTGTTAAACACTGTTCAGAATCTGACCCTCCAACTTACCAGGTTAGTCTTGTTTAGACCATTTGTTTCACATGAGCTACGTTCGAATAAGCAGTCTATTTGTGGTTCCCTGCTAACATCTTGATCAAGTTAACATTATCTCTTGGCAATGCCATTCCTCTTGGCATTCTTCCTGCCTGAAATATCTCCACCCACATCTGCATTAGGAAATCTTAGAAAGCCCAGTTCAGATACCACCTACTTGAATTGAGCCTGCCAATTAGAAGCATTTTCTCTACCTTCTAAATACTGAAAATTCCTTGTTCCTTCCCATCTGATACTTACCTGCACTGAGTTATCTATACTGAGTTTCCTAGACTGTCATCTTGCTGATTGTGTTAATAATTTCCTGAACCATATATATATTATATATATATAGGTGTGCACAGCACATGCTCTGCACATAGAGTATCTATTATATAATGTCTGAAAAAGTAAAACTATGACTAAAATGTAAAAGTAAAATCCTTAGGCTGTCTCTAGACTTTTCAAAATATAGGTATCACATTAATCATGTCTACTGTCACAAGATAGAGTATCAATTCACCTTTCTCATATTCATAATCCAATCTTCTGATCAAATTATGTCATTGGTTCAAGCCACACCAAATGAGTACATCACAGAAATGCTTTTTTCCACATTGAACTTTAATGTTATTTTGCCAGCTTTTATCAAAGTTGCTTTAAAAATTACAAAGCTGAATTAAGTAGCTATAATTCTTTTGCAAAGAAACTATCCATTCAATTTCTCGTATTTCCTATTTAATCTTTAGCATTAGAATTCACTTTAAAATTTTTCTCTTCTCTTCCTTGTCTGAAAGCTAGAACTAAATAATTTCTCAAGTTTTTCTTTATTTTACTGAAAAGAAAGTTCAAAGAATACTTTGATAATTAGAGCAATTATGTTAACAGGGCAACTGCAGTCACTTCTTCCTCTTTTAGTTATGACTTTCTATTTTATTAACCTTGTTAAAGATACTCTGCACTGTAAATTGCTATGTGTAATTTGGGGTTATTATTTTGAGGAGCATGCTATTTGGAGAATAAATATTGAAGATGCAACTTGTTCATTCTTTCATTCAACAAGTATTTATTAGGTTTCAACACTCAGGGCACTGCCAGTTCTAGCTATAGAAAACAGTGTGGTAGCTCATGCCTGTAATCCTCTATTCAGGAGGCTGAGATCAAAATTCAAAGCTAGCCAAATTAATCACTAGAAAATAGGAAGTGGTGGCTCAAGGGATAGAGCAGTGGCCTTGAGCCAAAGAGCCCAGGCCTAGAGTTCAAGTTCCATGACCAGAAAGATGAAAGAAAGAAAGAAAGAAAGAAAGAAAGAAAGAAAGAAAGAAAGAAAGAAAGAAAGAAAGAAAGAAAGAAAAGAAAGAAAGAAAGAAAAGAAAGAAAGAAAGAAAAGAAAGAAAGAAAGAAAATTAAAATGGGATAAAAGTGGAAGGAAGGATTATAATTTAGATGACATCTGATGAAAGACCCATTCTGCCACCTAAGGGAAGAAATCCAAGGTAAGGGATCAAATAAATTGCAAAAGATATGAGGGCTTGTGTGTTCAAGAGCCAGGTAAGACTTGATGGAATGAGGTGGAATGATGAAAGAAGAGTTGAGGTTGATTGGGTGAAGGACCGTGGAAGCTATAGTATTCATTAAGCAAGTAGAGAGAGGTTTTCACACTTGAGCTGATAGAAGTCACATGTGGTAGTGTACACATGCAATTCCAGTAGTCAGCAGAGAGAGTCAGGATGATTTTAAATGAAGGCTACCCTGGACTATATAACAAGAACTTATCTCAAAAAACATTGAAACGAGTGAGTTTCATGACAACTGGCAGTTGACTGGCAATTTTTAAATAATATTTATGCATTTTTCAGTATCATTTTATTTATCAACAAATATTAGAAAAAATAGTGCTTTCAGGATATGTTTGTAATTCTAAAGCAGAGATGTCCCAGGGAACAAGAGAAAGTTTAGAGAACTTCACTGCATGAAAGGTTACAGAAATGCTGCACAGGCAATTCAAAATAAGACAAAAATCAGGAAGCCATACTGTATATTCAGGCTCTATTAGGTTCAAGGAACAGAACACACTTAGAGAAATTCACATAGGGTAAGTTTACACGGGGTGGGGTCTATGAAAGAGAAGGGAGATCAGAAAGGCAGAAATGTTGGTCAATATCAGATGGCCTGGTAGGGCATGCTGGTTATCTGCATTTCAGAGAGAAGAATGTATGGAAGAGATGTGAATGAAGCATGAGTAGATGCAGGAAGATGAACTAGAAAGCTGTGAAAAATGACAAACACTTGAACTGAGACACTATCAGTGGGAGAAGAGCTAAGTAGAAAGTTACAATCCATTTTTAGAGTAGAGAACTGACAGGACATTATGACTAAACAGGTGTGGGTAGTGTGACAGAAGGAGGAAGCAAAAATATCTCCCAGTTTGCTAACTTGAACAACAACATGCATGGTACTTACAGTAGCCAAGTTCAGTTTGGGATAGCTTGAAGATGTTGGTAAACTGCACCTAGTTAATTTGTTGATGTTATGTGAGTCTATGGGAGAGTGTGGTGGGGGGAGGGGAAGGAATGATAGACTGAAAAAAATAAAGGCCAGGAGTTTAGCCTGGTGGTAGAGTGCTTGCCTACTGCACGAGGACCCGGATTCAATTCCTCAGAGCACATACATAGAAAAAAAAGCCAGAAATGATGCTGTGGCTCAAGTGGTAGAGCTCTAGCCTTAAAAAAAAAGCCCAAGGACAGTGCTCAGGCCCTGAGCTCAAGGCCCACGACTGGCAGAAAATAAATAACAGACCCCTAAAAACATCAGTGCTTAGAGGAAAATTGCCCTTAAAAGAGATTGAAATAAATAACCAGGAAAACTTTCATGAAAGCTACAGAAGAAAAACCAATTATTTACAAAGTCTATTGAAAATAGCAAAGCTAAGTATTTTTATTTCTCTTTAAATATGCTTTTATATGAAATGTTTCAAAACAATTTTTAGAAAAAAGTGTTTCATTTATAAAGATTATCTGAGGTTAGATTAAATAATTACTCTGAATTTAAAATCTATATATACATCCATTTTTGATTAGCCATCCTAAAAGAAAAGATATCCTCTAACATGCAACCAGCAATTAGACAATCCCAGGCTATTCTATGAACTCTGAATAGTACAACTAATTTATGAAAATGGATTAATTAACATTTTGACATTATAAAGATTTAAGTCCAATACTCTGAAGACCATGTAATTCTATATGAACCACCGGCATGTTTCTTGTATCAAATCATTTACCAAGTACTTAACAGCCAAAATTGCATACAAAACTTCCCTGTTACTTACTAAGGTGACAGAAAAGCTTAATTATAAAAACAAAAGAAAAGTTGTTAGCTAGGTCATTTGTAGAGCCAGCATTTTAATGAGGTATTTTAAAGTGCATCTATGGGTTCTCTAAAATTTAGAGTCTTACATAAAATTAAAATATCAACATGTCTTTACACATTCTGCAATGACATACTAATACATATAGATTACTAAAACAGAATGAAATATAAAATTCCTCATAACACTCAGGATGAATCCAAAATAGTCTTTTGAGAAGATGCATAATAGATCTTCATATTGTAGATATATTGGAATCTTAAGTGTAAGAATCTCTGGGTAGAAAGGACGAGAAGATTGTTGTGTCAGCAGTCATGTTCTCCTTTACTTTTACAAGTTTCCACCTGTCACTTGCTCTATAATAACACATGAACAAATGACTCACTCTGATGGTATTATGAAACCATAAGCTATACTCTTACCATACTTAACACTATAGCTAAAATTACAACTTCGCAAATTGCAACTAGAGGAAAATTACAGGTTATACCAAGTGTAGCAGATGTATAGAAGAGGATAGCAGCTGTTAGGAATCCTGAATATTATACCTTATGAAATTATATTCCCAGTTAACATCCATGCTTATACAGGTTATTCATTCAAAGAATGCTTCTTTGAGATAAACATTTCTCTGTGTAGAAGAGCCTTGCAATAGAAAACCCTACTCCTTGGAGTGATTTTGCATGTTCAGAACTTCAAATGAATTGCAGGGTGTCAATCTAGGTGTATAATAATTTAGAAAAGACAAAGAAAAGTATTACTTTTTCACCAAGAGGTGATGTGTAGTCATTGCTAGGGCATTTTGATGCATACTTGTTGTTTTTAATTTTTATTAGATAGAAATGAAAAGTGAAAAAGTATCTAGGTGTGGAATTGACAGTTTTTAAGGGACTAGAAAATTCAAATGTCAAGATCGTACACCAAAAGCGATATGAAGAACCCATCTCAAATAATGGTCCTGGACTGTCTAAACATTCAAACAATAGTTACTCTACTGCTTCATATATCAACACTTCTGTGTTTAAAAAAATGATTCCTGAAAGCTCTGATATGTATCATTTCTTCCAGATTCATTTGGGCACCTTAATTCTAAACATAAATATCTACTTCTTAGAGCCTTTAAGACAGCCACCCCCACCAGCCTCCCAGAAAGCATATTATCTGCCCTACCCAGGTGCTGCCAGGTCTCACAAATGTCACCCTGTCCTCTGTGTGCTGCTACTCAAGCATAAGGTTAGACTCTTGGTGCCTCATCATCAATTTTTTAAGTAGTGTAATGAGTTAAGCAACCATTCGAACAGTATTTACAACAGCAGCAGTATTCAGCCCCACCTTATGCTGAAGACTGGAATGCTCAATGAAGAGAAACAAGCTCTAAAGGTGCCCTTTTGTGTTCTGAGGATGCCAGCATTCTCTGTGAACTTGACATTTTCTCCGTCCACATCTGGTTCCAAAGATTCCAGATAAGATGATTTCACGTGTAAAAGTCCTCGGGCATTTTCTCGCAGATAAATAGCATGAAATTGTGGGATGAAAACACCATCATACATAACTTGGTAAATATTTTGTAGACTCCCTAGTTGATAATGGAAGCCACTACACAAATGTCAAACACTTTAAATGCATGGTGTCCCATGTGCCATCACAAATTTGATTTGAGAGGACCATGAAAGTGATGAGTTAGTATGCTGCTGTTTCCTGCCCCTGTGTGACATTTATTTTCTCTCACTCCCCTTCTCCTTTCACATTTATGGATTCTTCTGAAAATATCAGATAGATTTTTTCCACATATGCAAGAAGCTGTATGTCTACAACTTAAAACAATACAAAACAGTGACATTCAGATGATCACATTGATAGTGATGCAAATTAAAATTCTGGAGAACTGTTAGTAGATATAGTGGTATCACCAAGATGCCATCACCAAGATGGCATTAAAAAGATGCAGCCTGGAGCACCAATGCAAATTAGAATTCTCACTCTGCCATATAGCATCCCAGGTAGGGTTAAACTATAAGCAGTTGCCTAACTGATCTGGCAAACAATCACTGAACAATAGAAACATACAGCAAAGAGGAAAAGATGAGAAGACAAGAGTCAAGGAATTTATAATCCTTCAGAAGAGACAATGTGTAAGTCACAAAGGATTAAACTCCCGGCACATTTTATGCTCTTTTGGATTGAGAAATATTCCATAGGAGATTATTTTATAAATATAAGGGATGCTTCTAAATTACACTGAAGATAAGGATAAATGTTCCATGGGATACAAACACACTCAACTTATATTAACTGGATGATCAGAAGTAAAGAGAAGTTTATAATTTGAATTATATGAATCTGATTGAAAGCTAGACAATTTAGAGAAAGTTGAGCTACTAAGCAGGTTTTTCCTGAGCAAGCCCACAGGGAGTTCAACTTCCCAGAAAAGATTTGTTGAGATGTGGTGAGCCAGGGCTTATTAAGAACCTTCAATGGCTTTATGAGAGTCACCCTCTCCAAACTACATAAGGAACAAGGATAGTATACATGTTGCTACTGAAAATAAATGGAATGACCCAGTGTATGTCAGATGTCATCTAAACATCTAATAGTATGTATTATATTATATATTAGCAATCTATTCACTATATACTAATATTAATCATTATACTTATTCTACACATGTCGCCAGAAAAGACATCAGTAAGGCATTCATCATCCATTCTTGTTATTTATAAAGCTTTATCTTATCCTCCTCTTTCTCCATTCACGAAATAGTTTCCAGACACAGTTTGGAAAACAAGGACAGGAACTTAATGACTCATAAAAGCTATGGAAATTAAATGCCAGCTGTATTGCCATTTTCAGACTCAGGCTTTAACACCTCTGAGCTATTAAAATTTGCATGTATATCTTCATTCAACAATTCCTTCATTCAACGCAATAATGTTCTCACTGGGTGCTATGACTTGATGACTCGTAGGTGAAAAAGATAACATTCTACCCTCTAGATGCTTAGACTCCAGAAAGGAGAGGAAGATGAAGAATCACCACAAAGTACCACAGCTGATAGGAGTTCGGAGTACCATAGGAGATGATGGTATAATGATTCATTCTCCTCACCAGGCATCAGGATGCAGACAGAGAGAATAGAAAGCTCAAGCAGGGGGATAAAAGGTGGGTCAGGGTGAAACAGGAAGACACTTTGGGTAAACTTATTAACTAAAAATGAAACTAACCTTGAGGCACCTGAGATAGGATAAGAGTTGAAAAGTTGAGGAAGAGGGCCTATGCACTATAAAGAATTGAGACTTTTATACAAACAGGAGGGTAGGGGGATCAAGAAAGGATTTTAGGACCAAAGTTCTAAAATGAACTACAGGAACACAGAAAGAACAAACGTGGATGTGGAAAGGCCAATTAGAAATGGCTGCAGTTCTGCAGACAGGAAGGGCTAGACAGCCTGGTGATAGAGAATTGAAAAGAATGAATATTTCAAGGTGAGGATAGACACAAATATCAGTTAAATCTAAATTACATGTTGGAAAAGTTTTTCATTCCCAGGTCTCTCATAGGCAATTAGCCAGTGACTTATTTTTAAACAAAAAGAGTATTGTATGATATGAGCTTCGTGTCTTCTAAGCACTCTGAGTTTTAGTCTGGAGAGCTGGGAAGAGGAATGGGTGTATATAAGAAGACATGGGGAAAGGATGAGGTTATAAGAATAAATGAGGTGAGCAAAGACAACTAGCAAAGCCCTGAAGAATACCTATTAAACTCTGGTAAGCTCAGAAAAGCCATGGAGGTGAAGGAAAAGAAGGAAGGGCCAACTAGGCTGGAAAGGAAGACCATCATAGGAAAGGTGGTACTCTTGCAAATTCAGATGAGAATGGAGAGCCCAGCTGTGTTTCTTGAGACGAAAACTGAATGTGTTTCAAGGATTTAAGAAGCAAAGGGGCCAAATTAAGTGAGCAGGAAGCACCTCAGTTCCCCTCCCAAAACAGCCCACTTGTGGAAAAGTACAGAAACGTAGAAGCATGAGCACAATATTGATCAGTCAGCAAACATAGACGCTAAATTACCAATAAGTGTGAGGGTAATGCCTGAGGAATCTCACACCTCAACGCTCATTTTCTTCCCAAGATGAAGCATCAAGATGAAGGCCCACCGCCAACTTCTCTTCCTCTATTTTATGTGTGCCAAGACTAGGTATGGCAACAACCCACAGAAGGTGACATGTGTGAATGTGACCCAGGTTCTCCCGCCTGGAGATGCATTCCCTGCATCAGAAGCAAGGCGATTAGAGTGCCACAGCAACAAAAAGGCATCAGTTCAAATAAGGAACCAGCCATTCAAACCCTCCATGTGCTCCTCTTTAAGTCAAGTGACCCAGGGAAAACTTCCCTAGAGGAGAAGGCTTAGCTGCCAATCTGGACACTATTCATGTCTTTGCTTTCCAATTCTTCCAACAAGGTTTGCTTACCTGCTTTCTCTGCTTAACTGGATGCTGTAATACTCAGGGTTGCCTGCCTTTCATCAGCTCATTGATGTGCTTTTGGTTTTATCTGCCAGATTATTAATGAAGAGAACCATCATCTTTATAAATCTTTTCCAGAATACCTATATTTGTGCTTTTTGTCAATATCTTGTCAATATTACAAGGGTTTGATACATGCCAACTCAGTAATACTGGTTAATGTTGATGCCATAGACTGCTTGCTTTCTCTATTTCTATGAAACTCAATGTTGTATTTTATTTGCAACTTGACAGCTGAAGTATTTTAATGTAAAAATAGCTTAAAGAATATTTTCTTTCATTTCAAAACCAAGGACTACCTTAAGGCAAAGTTTAAATTCTTTTTTTTAAAAGAGATGTAGTTCAGGCTGATACCTCTAATATACAGTTCTCCTGCCTCAACCTCCTGAGTGCCAGGATTACAGATATGTGCTGTCATGCCTGGCTTAGTTCTTCAATTCTAGTCTTTTTTTTTAAGAAATTCAACTATACAAAGGAAAACACTGATTTCCTTTGACCAGTCACACCTACCTTCTGACTTCCTTTATAAGAGGTAAATATTCTACAATTAACTTTGTAGGCAATCAGGAATCCATCTGATTTCAGACAGACACACCTTGCTTGTTTTACTTTGTAATATAATAGGAAAGGAATATTTTTAAAGTTTTATCTCTCATAGAATTTTAAAGTTAGTCCTATGATATGCGGATATAAAAGTGAACTTAATTTTTAAAAAAAAAACTCCTTTTGAGATGACAAATGGGGTAGAAAAAAGTTGTATACACAGCAAGTGTAATGTTTAAAACATCATGTTTGATATTATTTAGCAAGTTCACCAAAATTCCCAAATAAGCTTACCCATGTGAGTGCTCACAAGAAGCGTAGGCTGCCTCCACCTCACAAGCTTTATCTTATTCTTGCTGGACACAGTTTATTCAACATCCACTTTTGAAATGAATATGGATAAGAACCAGGCTCACACCTATCATTCTAGTTAGCCAGGATGCTGAGATCAAGAAGATTGCAGTTAAGTCTGTGACACTCCATTTGCAATTGACTAGCAAAACATCCTACTGGGAACATAGTGGTAGAGCACCAACCCTGATTAAGAAACCCAAGCAGACATGAAGCTGCTATACTAGTTAGCATATACATACACAAACATACATACATACAAACATACACACACACACAAACACACACACACAGAATTCAACTGTGAAATTATGACAAATTCAGTTTTTCATGATTTGCACTAAATCTTTTCAAAAGGTCACCTAGGGATATTATAAAGATGAAGTAATTTAATGAATATTTTGCTCAGTAAAAAGCATGATTCAGCACCGTATAGTACAAAGATCATGATCTTTAGAGCCAGAAACTGAATTAAATCTAAATTTCAGCAAACTCAGCTCTGAAACTTTCTAGCTTCATAAACTCAGATAAGATTCTTATCTCCTCAGAGCTTCCATTTCTTCGCTGGAAAAAGAATCAGGATAATTGGACTTACCTCTCTAGAAGCTATGCACATTAAATAAAATTTGATAGCTAAAGCACCTTTCCTAGTGTCTGAGCAATTATAGCAAATGCTTAAGAAATGTGACATCCTCCATTATATTTCCTAAAGCATAGATAGCTCTTCCTCATATTCAGATTTCAAATATCAAAGAACTGAATAGATATTCAACTACCACCCTTGCCATGATTATTAACCATATTTACTATTTGCAATGACAACTAGTTAACTCTTAGGTGCAGAAAATATTGAAACATACATAACCACAATCTTCTCCCTTCTTTGACTTACAGATTTATGATTTCATAGAACATTCTACTCAATATTCATTGAATATCTTTTTGGGATTAGAACCCTTCCTTGTAAATTTGCCTTTAGTATACATTTGTAGGTTGGAATTAGCAGAAATCTTGGCTATTCTATGAAGTCTCCTTTCTACAGAGGGAAGTCTGGGCCTTAGGAAATTTTTGATGATTTACTCTGTAGTAATATCAGCTCTAATAAAAGAATTTTCCTAATTCTCTAATCCATGACTTTCCTTTCATCTGTTCCCCACCCACCAAATCTTATGCTGCATAAAGTTTACTGGGTAAAAATACACAGAAATTTGTGTAGGTCAGAATTTTTTTTCTCTCCTCTCAACTATCATCACATGCCAACATGCTATGCATTGGAATGTCTATCATGGAAATACGTCATCATGTAAAATAAAATAGAAAAGGAAATGGAACAAATTGTAGATTGCAATAAAGTAAGTACACTTAAGTATCTAGGTGGCTATTACTATGATAGACAGCGGCCTTCCGTTCATATGTATTAGCACTTCTTATTTTCTATTTCATGCTAGAATATAGATTTATAAAATAGCTAATGGGGTTTCTATTCATCATCTTCTTGGCCTATATCCTATGCTCTCTTTCCTCCTAGATTTCTCCTAAATTCATCATATGTTTTAAAAATTTCCATTTCACGTCAGGACTTTGCTGCTACCACAAATCTAATACGACAAATTGTCCATTTCCACGTACAAGGACAGACAAAAGATAATAATTTTTGGTCATTCAGTTACCTCTACCAAAGTAACTGAGCCAGCAAGTCTCAGCAAATCAGACTCCTAATCTACCTAAAATTCAGTTAACTCAGAAGCAATAGACAATGCCCACTGACAATCTTTTCTTGGAAGCCCACTAGAATTCTTGAAAGAATAAGTTTGTCACTCATTCCTACACTTGCCAGTAGTTGGCTATCAACATCCATTATTAACATATGCTCAAAATCTATCATATTTCCTACTCTAATAAGACTTCCAAAAAAATGTAACCAGTTTCGGCAGGAAGGGCTGGCAACCCTGTGCTATGGAGACTGGACATGCAGACTGGAGATAAAAACGTTTGCTGAGTCCTTGGTCTCCATTGCCCTTCGCTATGTTTCCCAGTTCTGAGCTGAGCAAACAGTAGAAGGGCTGAGGTCCCAGAGGGAGATGTCACACTTAAAGTGTGGCCCTGGACAACTTACCCTTAACAAGGGTCATGTATAAACCAAGAGATGCTGCAAAGAAGGCCTTCAGGGGGGAACCAGAAGAGACTATCAAGCAAGAAAACCAAGTCAGACTAATGGAACTTGGAAGAGACTCAAAAGCAGTTGCTAACAATTAAGACACCGAAAATGGAACATGGTGGAGAAAAAAAGTGGGTTTGGAAGAGAAAGAAGTTCTGGTGAATTGTGAGTGTTTGACATGTTAGCATAAGGAGAGGAGTATTTCCAGTGCCAGCTTTTGACCTACGGAGGTCAAAACTCTGCCTTACTATGTAGTGGAAAGTCATTTAATCCTACTATTTGTTTCCTAAGATGTAAAGTGGGAGAAATAATTGTCCCTAAATTCAGAGGATCTTCACAAAGAGTAAACATATTTAAAATGTCTAGTATAGTGTCTAGTTCAAAAAACTTTAGATAGTATCATACATGCTTCTGCTTAGCATACTTAGGGGAATAGATAGGAAATAAGGGCCAAAGACGGCTTGGATACTCTCTTATATTAGCATTTTGAAGAGAGGAGAGGAGAAGAGACAAAAAAAAGAGCTAAAATACAAATTGTGTACGGAAGAAATAATCACACTGGGACAAAGGATTAGAAAGGAATGGTCTTTCATTTAGGAATGTTATCTCCCTGCATTACACACTCAGAGTTCAGAAACATTGCCTGGTTCTCTTCCTTGCGTCTAGTTAGGCCAAGATGGAAAATACTCCAACTGTGCTCTTCTCTTGTGCTCCAACTTTCAGAATCTCTGTTACTGTGCTTGCATTCCCTTTCTCTGACACAGCAAAAAAAATGGTTTCCATAGTCTTAATAGACTGTTTCAGTTGCTAGATGTGTGAAATACTAAGACAGAATGTTGATAATGAGAGAGATGGAGCCATGCCATGCAAGAAAGATATGCTCTCTGCCTCTTGTGGTTCATCTCTAGCCCCAGGAGGGGCTTTGAATAGTGTCTATTGGTTTGATAGTGTCTATTGGAGTTAAGTTTATTTGAAGTAAAAAATACACACACAAAAAGATTTTACTCTGCATGAAAGACACACATAAAAGGTATGTGAATGTGTGCGTGTGTGTGTGCGTGTGTGTGTGTGTGTGTGTGTGTGTGTGTGTCTGTGTGTCTGTGTGTCTGTGGTGTGTGTTTGAGGGAAGCTAAAAGTATTACTGTAGTCTACTTAAACCCAGGTGGTAGGGCCAGGAAGAGGGAAGAGGCCAGAAAGATATATGCTTCCAGTCCTGTGCCTTGTCTGTTGGAATCCACTTCTTACAACTTTCCCTCCTTTATTTTGGCCTCTAAGACAATAAATGGCAAAAAAAAAAAAGAAAGAAAGAGATGTAACAAGTTGCTTCTTGTTCTCAAATGTTGATGAAATGAATTCCTACAGTTTTCAAATGCCAAAATAATCAGCCTAAAAGCTATTCTATTTGATTAATGTTTCCTCTTCAGAATTCAAAGGTTACTGTCTCCTTATTCTGTCTCTCCTTGATAACAGATCCTCCTCAAACTAAAAGCTTAGAGGCTTAGGGCCCTTGTTCATGGATGGAATATGAGAATCTTTTGAGTTCCATCTCCAGCACCACAAATAGGTGAAAAAAATAAAAGACTGAACAACTCCTCCTACATTTAGTTCATAATCCCACTTTTTTTCTGCTATAGGGGTTGAAATTCAGAACCACTTCTTTGCTCTGCTTTCTTGTTCATGGATGGTGATTTATCATTTAAGCCATATCTTCAGTAGAGATTGAGTCCTGTGTGTGTGTGTGTGTGTGTGTACCCAGTCTGGTCTCAACTGTAATTCTCCAGATTTCAGTCTCCTGAGAAGCTAGGATTAGAGGCGTGAACCACCAACACCATACTCAACGCTGTACTTTCAAAACAAAAGCAAAGAAACTAAAGACCCTATCTTCTTAGAAATAGAAAGAAAAGCTTAGATTATTAAATGAATTCTTGAATATTGAATAGGGGAAATATTTGTCAAGAAAAGATGTTTGTTTCTAGGAATAAAAATTTCAGAAATTTGTACTTAAGCAATTATTATCAAGCTAACTTAATCTAGACCAAAATATAAGTAATTTAATTTTTAAAAAGGAATGGTTTCCCTTTACAATTTCTTCTACTTATGTTCATTCCTTGCTGTATCTGTGGAATGCAAATTCTTAACAGTATAAGTAAGCAGGAAGACATGGAAGATAATTTATATAAACAAAGAAGTAACACGATATCTCTAAGTCTGTCTATATAATTTTCCATAGCTTCCTATCAGACAACCAACAGTGAGTAAACTCTTTATTCTACTTGCATTTAATATCAATATAAAAGAATGATGATTTGTATTTACTGAGACAAGAAAAATAATACAAGTAAATTAGAAATTATGAAATTATTACACAACTCATTACAGAATGAGTTACTAACCAATAGGAAAGAATAAAAACATCTTAAGGCCTGAGCATACAAATGAACATACTCTCAAAGAATAAAAAGCAGTCACTTTTCTAAAAATCAAGGTATCTTTTCCTGTCAGCACTACAGAATACATACTGTGAAGTCCCACACAATCCTCAAAATAAATTTCCCAAGTGAAAGAAAGGCATAAATCAAAATAAGCAAAGCAGACAACAGAACCTAACCTTAATCAGAGTTGACATTCCTAGCTTGTGGCACATTGAAAAAAAATAACAACCATCTTATGTAGGGTATGGCTAGTTTACCCTACATGAGGTAACACTATTGTAGAGAAAATAATTTTAATGACAAGAAAAGACCACAGAAATGAAAATAGGAAATAATAAGTATGAAACAATAAATAAATAGGTCATTTATCCCCTTTCATCATGTAGATTGAACCTGATCCAGAAACAGGTCTATTATCATCTACCCAATTAACCAATGATAAAGGTTCAACAGAAATCCAACGATGGGGGAGAGTGGTCTAACAAACTTAATTTATAAGTCACATATAAAACAAAAATTGAATCAATAAACCTCATACAAGTATGAACATAACTCTTTTTCTCATCAAAATACATCCTTAACTCTAAGAATGAATCTGATTCCTACCATGAAATTTGCTCATCTAGTTTACAAATAATTCCACCAGCTTTTGAATGGCAATACTTCAAGGGTTTATTCACTAGTTTTGCTTTATATTTAGTTTTTAACAAAAAGGAAAATGAACACAAAAATCCAAGCAATTGTCAAACCAACAGACACAGAATTTTTAATAGTAGAGTTGCAGGGAAGAAACAAGAGTCCCTAAAAAATTCAAATTGCCTCCCAACAGAAAACTGCCTCTTTGGCCTCCATTTTTATAGATGATCCAAGCTACACACAGTCTGTGAAGGAGTGATTAAGATCAGGGCCTGGAGTTTGGCCCAGTGGTAGAGTGCTTGCCTAGCATACACAAAGATCGGGGTTTTGATTCCTAGGTACTACATATATAAAAAAAAAAACATGTGTGATGCTGTGGTTCAAGTGGCAGAGCACTAGCCTTGGGGAAAAAGACCAAGGACAGTGCTCAAGCCCTGAGTTCAAGCCCCAGAACTAGGAAAAAAAGAGAAGAGTACAAAGTTCACAGATTAGATTGGTATCATGGTGACATAGATGCCTCATACCAGTGTGTCTGCAGCTAGTACCCTGAGGACCTTCTTTTAGAAAAATAAAAATTTTAAAAAGTCAAAGAATAAATGTAGATGTATTTACATATTGTAAATATTATATACATGCAAAATGCTAATCTTGGCATGATATGCTATTTTCTATTATTTAAAAAGCCCTAACTATGCTCAGAATTAAGAGATGTATCACTCATAATTTGCCTTTAACTTCATCATTTAATATAGTATCCATTTATAAATCAGTAGACTCTGAGCTCACCAACTGATTTGATTATGACTAGGCAGGCAGAAATTTCCCATGATTTTAAAGATGTAACATCAGTATATATTTCCTCTCTCTGACTTACACTCACTGTTCAGTTTCTCTGCACTAGGCTGGGATGCTCGGTTGCATGAGCTGCATGTGGAATGTATGCAGAACATGCCTGGGAGAATCTGCAATGCAGATAAGAGGGAAGCATTATCCTTAATTTGCATATCACACCAACACAGTAACTGATTTGTCAAAAATTAAGTAATTTACATATTCTAGGCCGCCTCTTCCTCTCCGTGTTGTTTTTGGAGGTTAGGTTTATTTTTATGTTTTGCAACTGCATTTTTGCAGACAAAAATATATATCTTTAGTTAAACCTGAATGATTTGAAAATATGAGTATTTCATTTCTTCAAATGACTTAATACTGGAAAAGCAAAGCATTCACCTTAGTTGAGGTTGTAGAATACGTGGGTGCTTTAACAGCAAGCTTCACTCAGAGATTTAAACTTAGCCTGCTAGTTCCTTCAGTAAAACATAAGACCACCTCTTTCAGCAGCTCCAGAGGGGAGACATTGTTCTGCTGCCTCTCCAGGCTCTTTTGTAACACTAAGGCTGACGTGATTCCCTAGACTCAGGTCCTGTACAGAATTTAAACTACTTTTGTGAGTAACACCAAGGAAATTTATTGACTGTCTCTCAGGCTGAAAGTAGAAGTGACCACTTGCATCAAATTATCCGAGTACATATTTAGCTTATTAAAAAATGGGATCGTGAATGATGGATGGTGGTTTTTTTATTCAATAGTCTCATCTATTTTGATATTTTAGTATCCAAAAATGTATTCACAAAGCTTGGTTTGAATTACTTACCTACCCAACACTACTTTTTTATTTGCCAAGGCAACAGCACAAATCACATTATTTGCAGAGGTAGGGAAGTCTTTCCCACAAATTAGCCCCTATAACCACAACAAACACTTATTTATTGAACACTTGGAACAGTTACAAAGAATTATGGGACACAGTTTCTGTTTTCAAGAACCTTACAACGCAGGGAGATGAAATATTTACTGATACAAATTAACCAATAAAAAGACAGTGATACAACTAAAGTCGCAAAGCCAAAAATCACAACAGAAAAACTGCTCTCTTAGGAATAAAATCTCATTACCTGGGTAACATAAGTATCTAGTTTTCAGATTCTCTTGGTAAAATGCACAAGTTGAACTAGATTATTCCTCAACATTCTACCAATCTCAACAGCCTTAAAAGCTATACATAACCTTAGATGAATTCACAGATTCACCCCATACCTTTAGATGTGGCAATCTATGGGAAGAAGGAATCCAATGGCTATCAAGGGATATTTCAATTTATCTATTTTTAAAATTTAGCAGTACATAGACTTGAGGAATCTCATTCAACTTCCTAACATATCTGTATACAAGAAGAATAAAGTTACATGAATCATGCCTATCTATAAAAATTATGATTGTAATTTTATTTGGAGAAGATAATGGAAACCCAAATTTTAAGCCTCCGTCCCTAACTCTAGTGGCCCTTCATGTCAAGTATGGCCTCTTGTCCCAACGTGCCAAATACAGAGACAGCTAAAAATGAGGAGCAAGGAAAGAGATGTACTATGAAACACTGGCAGCCATTTTCAGAGTCTAGACACAGCTTTTGGTTTAAGTAGATGAAGTTGGGGCATGGGGCAGAGGTATACAGAGTTGTACAGTGACAGGCACACGTGAAGAATCCTATTCACAGTCTACTTAGAGATAAGCCAGTTTCACACAGTTAGAAGAAGCACACGAGTTTCTCTCCTTGATACCTCGTATTCCCTGTCCATGCACCTCACATGTGTTTGAGTTCTGAGAATTTAGGCAGAGATACTCGAGCCAATCACATTTGTTAAATCCCTGAGAAGAGTTTGCCTTCAAATTGCTGCTTTCTTCTACCTTGTGCCAATGATCAAAGGCAGGCTAATGAAGAAGCTCTGTCACTCATCGCTGTGACAAAAAGCCCCAGAATCCCCAATGCCTTGCTCATTGTCCTCTGGGTTTCCCAAGTCTGCCTTGGCCCTGGAGCCCTATGGGGACTGCCCACAGGAAAAAAAAGTCACAGCACAGCAGAGGGAAAACGAAGAGCAAGGAAGACAATAATATACCACAAATCCCTTACTTTTGCCACTAGCAGATCCCTTCCATCTAGTCTGTTGCATTTTTCCCAAAATTTCCCACCCAGGGTCATTTCATTAATGACCTAAAGGCCTCTTCATTAATAAGTTGTGAAGAAAGGAAAAGTGACAATGGAAACAAAAATGATAAACTAGTAAATAGCTTGAATTATAATCTGCAGTTCTTACATCCCCGTATAATTCTACTAATATGTGTATTTTTCTATGGCCTGGAATGAAAACTTACTCTTCCATTTCAAAACTCACCAACAATTCACTGATTAGTCAGAACCTCCTCATTTTAGTAAATTTTCATAAAAAGAAAATTATGTAACCACATAACACAAATTAATCCCAGAGTTGAAATATAGAAATCTATTCCAAGACCTCAATGTAGGATAAAACTATAGGAACTTAACCAAAGCAGCTATGGACCTATACCCCTTTCATAGCAAACTGAGTGACAAGTACCACAAGATCACACCATCCGTCCACCAAGCCAACATGAATAATATCTCCAATCTCTATCCTCCTGTCACATTTATCACATGAATGTCCCCTCCCAATCTATATGAAGTTGTAATATTGTAAATGATTAAATGAATCCTTTAACGTAAGTGATCCGTACTGATGTGTCACAGAGGAGCACATACCTATAGGAATATTGCCCTTCTTACTGCTCTTCTCTCCAGGTCTGAGAGCAGGCAACATGTCTAAACTATGAGACACAGAATGACAAGGTCACAAACAGATGCACACAAGATGATGCTAGCTCCTTTCAGCCTTCTCTTTAATGCTCATTTAAAGTATTTCTCAAGTCTCCTGGTAGCTTTGAGGAGAGATCTTATCATTTTCATGGTGTCAGCACAGTCACCTAAACTCATCCTCAGCTGTACACCCAAGCAGTGCAGAGGAAGTCTAACTTTTCCCAAGAGTTCTTTGGGGTGCCTGACAGCAACCATAGGGAAGGTGCCAAATGACCTTTCCCTATACTGCTAAATCGAGCATTTATGTATAAACTTCTGAGTTTAAAACTCATCTGAAGAAAATAATCTTGTAGAAAAAGTGTAGCTGACTTTCTATAAAGAGATTTGTTAACCAGGATATCACAGGTTTTTCTTTTATTTTATCAAATAAGAGCAATAAAATAGATACGTTTCTGAGCCAGTAATTTCTAGGTCCAAATCCCATCTTTGCCTCTTCCTGTCTCTCTTCAAGACCGTCACATTGTCTCATATTTCCACATCAAATGCCGACCTCAGCACAGAACCTAAAACTTTGTTCATCTCTTCCTGGATGTCATCATTAGTACAGGTATGAGAGTCTCCCACAGAGAGTTCATGATGGTGGAATAAATCTGATAAAGTGTGGAGCTCACAGGAGGGGTGGGGAGAGAGACAGAGTAAAAAGATAGCGAGCAGTTGAACTGAAGAATTAGGAAGCAAGAAAAGATAGATTTAAAACAGAACCTTTCATAGTTCCTACTGCAAAAGAAAATCAAAAACACAACGAGGGAGGTACCGTTTTGACTAAAATCCCTAAGATAATGGTAAAGGAAGACTTGCAGAGTCGGGAAGAACACAATGCCATGAGGGAGCCGGGATGTTAGAAAAGTTTTTCTAAGCTATAAAAATGTAACAAGATACAAAGTATCATCCATCAGGTATTTTGAAGGCAGACGATGCTTCAGGAAAGATGGATTGGCTATCACTTACCTTGGGCTTTGTTCTCAGCATTAATTTTCTGGTGGTTTTGTGGGGCTGAGACCTGGGAATTTTTGTTCTTCTAGCTAACACGGAGCAGCAGAAGAAAGATGTGCCTCAAAGGTTTTTTTTAAAGCCATCTCAGGAGTAGTTGAAAATCGCCATGGTACATGGCTATTGTATAATATTTCATGGATGTGGGTTCAGTTATTGACAGGGGATTCTGGTCAAGGAGGTATGGTACCCAACTATACCCTCACTGCACCTTTTATAGTCTATTGCCACCATCTATATGCACTCTCTTGTTGAGAGGAGGATAAAAGAATGCTTGTAAAGTATTCAAAAAAACAGTATCGTTTCTTTGTCTTCTGAGAAAATAAAATGTTGGCTATCTACAGTCTAAAATATGGACTGTCTCCTATACAGGGAATTGATACCTCATCAGAACTGAGTAGCTGAGTATTAATGATGGTCATAAAAATGGTTATAATACAATAAAAAGAGGCCCACAGATCCTCTAGGACCCAATTAAGTTATAGGCTTGGGAATTGCTCTAGGAGACCATCTTTCTATTGTTTTCTGTTATCCCTGTGCATAGTTTCAGCATTGCTAGCCTTCCCAGTTTCGGAATGGGTTACTGAAGTGTTTTTATCATCCACTTTTGTAGATAACTTTGTATTCTTTTTCTCAATGAGAATTTCCAGATTGTATGAGCTTCAAGCCTCCTGCAACCTGGGTCCGTTTCTGATCTGGGTCTGTGAATATGTCATCTCTTAATCATCTCTGTAACTGTAGGTTTGAACAGCATCAAATAATACTCATAGACTCTAGAACAATGACATTACTAAGATAAACAATAAAGATATCACAAATTAAGTGGTGATAGAAAAATAAAAAGTCCTCTGTGTACAAAATAACAGCAATGACACATGGTCGCTTTCAATTAACATGATGTTTAAAAATTCTAACTAATCATACCAGTATATAATTAAATAATATACTATTGTGAATATACAACTTTGGCATAATAGAAGTTTGTTTATACTTTAAAAAGTCTTAGAGTTCAGAAGTTCAAAATCAAATTGCCTGTCTCTAGGCCAGTATATACAAAGGACATGAAACTAAAGAATCTTGCATGAATGTATCTAATGCTAAAGACTTTCTGATTGACCTGAAATAATTCTTACAGACAATAGAATGCTTTAAACAAAACACTGCTCCACATTCTCAATCATAGATTTTACCTTGAAACTGTGGCAATTTGACTACATATTTAAATGACATATACTTGTAGTTTAATGAATATCAAAATGTTCAAGATTTTCCTTGACTGTGTTTTTATGAAACTGTTTTTCCATAAGCAATGTGTGTGTGTGTGTGTGTGTGTGTGTATGTGTTTACCTGTATTGGGGCTTGAATTCAAGGCCTCTTACATTTCCTTAGCTTTTTCACACAAGGTTTGAGCTCTACCACTTGAGCCACACCTCTATTTTCAGTGATTGGTTGGACTTTTTGCCTGAGCTAGCTTTGACTCATAATCCTCAGATCTCAGCCTCCCCAATAGCTAGGATTATAGATGTGAGTCACAAGCACCTGCCTAAAACACCACTATTTGAAGTTAATAAATACACGCAGAGAAAGAGAGAGACAGGCACAGAAAGAGACAGACAGAGAGAGACATGGACACAGACAGAGACATAGACAGAGACAGAAACAGAGACAGACATAAGACAAAATAATCTAAATAAATCCTGGCTAAATGACTAGTAATAACAAATAATGTATATTATGCTAAGTGAGATCACAGGAACGGAATCCACATTCTGTTTTTACTCTTTTTCAGCTGTCTGATACCCCAAGTTATCCCATTGTGTCTCTGTTTTTGTTTTTGTTTTTTTAATCTTGACATTAGGCTTCAGAAAACTCATCTCACCAGGTAGCTGTAAGACGGGGTGTAAGGATACATGTAAGGTACCTGGCATACAGTATGAGCAGCCTCCATCTTTACCAGTTATAAATGCTTACCACAGTTTAAGAGACAAATACATGATTAGACCAATTCATGTCTGTATTGGCATTCCAGATGCTTTCAGAATAGGAATTAGCATTAACCATAATAAGAATAATAATGTAACTTTTAGGCTACTAGGCAAATAAGCGGTGACTAAAGTAGAAAATTCAAATATCTTCTGTGACAGATGACTACGATATGAATAAAACTGGTACAGCAGGAGGGAAAATAAAAAGACAAAGCTTGTCACTTGCTTGTCTAACCTGGCTCCCCTCAGAAAGGTGCACATGAGGTTACATCAATGTTAAGTGAGAGAGCGAGACTCACGCGGTGGCCTGGGAGAAATGGATTTGCTTGTGCTCCTGGGTACAAAAGAGTGGGAACTGACTGAGAGTGATTATCTTTATTCTTTCCTGACAGCTTAATTAAGTTCTCTAATTAGTCACAGTCACTAAGCACGACATTATCCATGCTTCTTGTTGGGTTGGCTTCTTCTTTCCTCTGATAACTGGTTAGAAAAGTTAGCTGATCCAAATACCGTCTTTCAATTGCAAAGAATCATTCTTTCACCCTAACCTAGAAATAATTGACAAAAGTTATATCTGTTCAAGGTGTACAATGCAATATTTTTGGTACACAGAAAGTCTTGAAATGACTTCCACAATTAATATGTACACTGTTTCACATATTTTTGTACAATCATGAGGATATTTATCTTCTGATTTTCAAGTTTGCTATAATTATGAAATTGTCATCTTACAAAGTCAAGTTTGTTCTCATTGACCATCATCTCCTCATTTTTTTTGGCAGTCCTGGGCTTAAGCTCAGGGCCTGAGCACTGTCCTTGGATTTTTCCCAAGGCTAGAACTCTACCACTTGAGCCTCAGCACCACTTCTGGCTTTTTTTCTATGTATGTGGTACCAAGGAATTGAACCCAGGTCTTTGTGCATGCTAGGCAAGCACTCTACCACTAGGCCAAACTCCCGGCCCTATCTCCTCATTTTTTACATGGACATATTCTGCCTCTATTAGCCACCATTTTATTCTGTTTCCATGTCACTTTTTATAGTCACTTTACATGTCTATGTAGTACATTCTACATGTACGTGAGATCATGCCGTCGTTTTCTTTGTGTCTAGCTTATTTCACTGAGCACAACACCCTTTCAAATTCTCCTTCCTCTTTTAATGCTGAGAATTGTAACCCAACACTCAAGGTTGGTTCACTCCAGCATGGGCCTCAGTGGCCTCTGAGGCTTTGCCCCCTTCCACTCTGGCGCACACTGAATACCTTCTTAGTGGAGCCCACACTCTGCCTCGTTCTCTCTGGGATTTTCAGCCTCCCACACTATCTTGGTCTCCTTTGCTATTCCTTGTGGAAAGTAATCGTGGAACATGAAAGCCAATTTGCAAGTGTTCATATCCTACCCATTAAACTCTTCTTACCAAGAAGAGTCCAGAGATATCGATGCTTACATCAAAGAACTCACTTCTTTTAAAACAGTGATGACCTGCCTTTTAATTCAATTATAAGGAAGAAGCAGATGGTACCAAGGAGGAGACAGGGTTCAGCATAAAGAAATCACTTTCTAACTGTAGAATTATTTTAAAAAAAGATCAACAAGAAAGGTAAGTGATAATCCATAATCTCCCACATCACACACCAGCCCAGGACCTACACTAATGCCTTGTGAAAACCCTTTCAATCAATCTATTCTTGAAAGACTTACGTCCACCACAGCAAAGTATTTCATGTCACTGTAGGTTCCTGTAATCTTAGGAGGTTATTTGTGATTGTAACTCTAGCTATACACATTATAAAACACCCCCAGTCTATGACAGTACACCAATTTAGGAAGGGTAATCTGGGATCCTGCAGATGCTACATTTGCTCTTCATATCATTTCCACTAAAACTTTAGTTTCTGAGATTATCAAGGCTCAAAGTCACATTTTTCTTTGGCACATTGGTCTGTCTTGAAATACCATATTTTTTTACTTCGTCTTTTTTAGTTCAGCCACATGCACAGTTTCAAACAATAGCTGTAAATAAGCAGTAAGCATCTGAAATAAAGTACATTTAAAAAAAGAGAGAGAGAAAGAGAGAGAGTGCTTCTGTGCACTTGGCACATCTAATTTTTCTAGATTCAGATCTAGGTGGCTGGTCTCTGTATTTGCTGAACTAAATTTCACACAAAGTATCACCCCCAGCCTCTACTGCCCTTCAAGACACCCTCTTTCTGATGTCCACAAGTAGATTGACCACTTTAAGTGGTGCAAGCTTTTACCTCTTTAGCCAGGGTTACCTGCTATGTCTCTGTGGAAATGCCGGCATAATGACAATGTTTTCTACTTTCTATTGTTTACAATCAGAAAACAAGAAGTCTAAACTGATCACTTGTCAACTGCAAAATGCAAATAGAACTACAGTGTCTGCCTGATGTCTAGGGCCATAGCAAAAAATCTGTAAATCAAAAGTCATTATACAAGAGCAAGGAATTATTTTTTATCATAAGCAAAAAGTTTCTTCCTCCTTCTTTAGTCTTTTTATTCTGCTAATGCTGCCAGCTGAGAAAAGGATATTTCTTATGAAGGATTGATAAATATCAGTATATGCAAATGAGCCTGCTTAAGCTGGAGAAGCTAATCTTTTAGTTATAATTATCATGGTCTCCATTCCATCTAATTTAGAATTCTAGAGGCAAGGTAACATATCATACACCCTCAAAACGATGAGCAAAATGCACTCTGCCCTCAAATTGCTTATATTGTAATTGTTATAAGATTAATGAACCAGATCAGCAGTTTACAAGAATATGAAAACTTGATGAATGATCTAAATGAAATGACATCATAGTAAACAATCAAAAAGCTTTGAAAATGGTAATAAATTCTACTGCAGCAAAGGAGAATAAGATTATATTTTAAGATCAATCAGATTTAACGAAATGAAAAAAAAATAAAGAATTGAGAAATGCTGATTAAATGCAAGGGACTTGAATCCAGGCAAATGATGAGAAACTAAATGCCAAAAATGGAGTTAGACTTAAAGTAACATGAGATTGGGCTTTGCACAATTTTATTAAAGGTGATACATGATCAAAAAAATCTAATTAGTATATTTGGAGAATGACTGAGTCTTAAGATGCTTTTATATTATTCTCTTTGTTTTCCTTTCCTTTCTTTTCCTTTTCATTAAAATAGTCATGGTATTCTTCTCTTAGGAAAGTAAATCAATTTTCTCATGGTCAAGTGATGGTACCTCCCAAATCTGTTCTTCAAAAATAAAAAATAATAAAGGAAATCTGAATATCAGACACTTTTCGAGTTACACATTTACTTTGGTCTAAAAATTTAAGAGACCATGACTTTATACTACTGCACATTTTCATATAAAGTACCATACATGTCCTCATCTTTGCAGTTAAGTTGTGAAAATATTTTAAAGGGCTATAAAGGACATTGAAAATTAGAAGACATTTTGTATACTCTAAGATCTTTTCTAATTTTATTGAGACTTATAAAATTAACCCTAGCAATATTTAAAGGTTCAGTAAATATTACTAATTGCCACGTGGCTAAACAGATGACATTTATTTGCGATATGTTCAGGTACTGAAATAATTCTCAAAATTTGAGTTGAAGCCAGGTTTGGTTAGTTCACGCCTGTAATCCTAGCTACTCAGGAGGCTGAGATCTGAGGATCAAGGTTCAGAGCCAGCCCGGGCACAAAAGGACCTGAGACTTTATCTCCAATTAACCTCTAGAAAACAGGAAGTGGGGCTTGGTTCAAGCCTTGAGCTGAAATGCTCAGTGACAGAGCCCAGACCCTTCAGGGTAGGGTGGGTAGCCTTGAGCTGAAGAACTCAGGGATAGTGCCCAGGTCAAGTTCAAGCCAGATGACCCCCCCCTACCACACACACACACACACACACACAAAAATGAGTTGATACCCAAAAGAAAACTTAAAAGAAAACTATCTGAATATCTAATTGAATTCACATGAAACAAAAACACAAAAATTCTATTAGATCCATGAGAAAGAAGAGGTCGTGAAAAATAAAGGTGATTTGAGAGAGTTATTACCGTGTCCCCTCTGTGGTAGGTGGCCTATTAATCTCTACCCAGATGCAGAGAACCTGATCTGAATAGGAGCATTTTATCTTTAGCCTTTCTAAATAAAATACAGGTACTCATTCATCCTCTCCTCCTTAACAAGAGCACCTACATCAGCTACATATTACTATACAAGGTTAAATCCATCCATAAGAAAATACCACTCATTAAAAAAATAGAAGTTCATCAGTAACTTGACTTTTCTATGTAATCAAAGTGCCTTTGCTATTGACTCTCCTTCCTTGGAGATTTGAAATTTCTCTCCCTCACTTTTCCTGGAACTATTAAGCATTTGGAATTCATGTGCTTTCTACTACCCCTTGTAGTGAAGGCTGAACTTCCGAAGCCCCTTGACTGTGTATTAAAACACACACACACACACACACACACACACACACACAGAGGGGGGGGGAGGGAGGGAGGGAGGGAGAACAGAAGTTGTAGGCAACTATAAGCCTGTGTTTAAGACTAGCAACATTTCAGTCAAAAAAAGAAAGTTTCCATAAAACTGATTCTCTACCTTCTTTAATATGTGGTCAACATAAAAGAGCTGGTGCAAGAAAATTAGTATCTCAGAGTGCAAATTCCATTAGGAACATTTGTTTCTAAGAGATCAGATGCATTTTTGCAGATCTTAATTAGGAAGGATGGCTTCATTACAAAACAAATTCCTTATAAGCATAGGATTAAATTAGTAATGCCAAGTATCCATTAGGAAATAACTAATGTTAGCAAAAGTTTGAAAACTTAGGTGTCTTTTTCTTACTTGCTGCTTGGCCAGCTCTTATTTCTTTATGTTTGTGAAGCAGGCAGACTGAGGACACCAAATATTAAAAGAAGTATGCCGGTGAGGTGAGTGCAATCGCTTACCTACGTTGTGAATTGTCTCTTCAAGTCAGCATCGCTCCTGCCCCTTTATATTATTTTCCTTCATACTGCGCAGAAGCTACTCTTGCAGAATCCTCACCAAACATAATTAATGGGCATAATGCAAAGCATTCACAAGAGACTTAGAAAAGTAGAGACGACTGAAAAACTGCATTCTCCTGTAGCAATAGCTGGGAAGGAGGTGTTAGAGGTGAAGTTTGTGTGGACTTCAGAGGTGCTGAAAATTACCAACTTCAGTGCCCAGGTAGCCACAATCAGCAGCACTTCCCTGCAATTTTTGTGTTGTTTCTTTTGTTATCTGCTGAGAGCTAAATGGGACTTTTCGCTGATCATTGTCTCCAAGATTTACCAGTGCTAAGTAAGCACCTAATTTCCTTCAGTTAATTACTTCTCACTTGATATGTGAAGACTGGTTCTTATTTTTCTAACCAAACCCTGACAAATCAATTTCAGTATGTCCAATAAAAACTCATTATCAGACTATCAGAAAGATTTATTTTCACAGATTTACACATAAGGTAGTTATAAGGGATGATACTGAAGACAGTACCACATGGTAACAAGCAAAAATGTGCCACCTAATAATTCTGCTGCAAATTACATGCCTGACCTTTCCAAGATTAGTTCTGATACGTCGCATTACATGACTGAGGTAGAAACAATAGCCAGAAACAGGCAAAACTGAGGATCCAGCTGAAATAAAACAGAATGCAATATATTTTGGGAAAACTAAGGGTGTCAAGTCAATGAGTTAGATCCCTTAAATAAAAGTATATGGATGAGGACTGGAAATTCCAGTCCAGTGGCCGAAGGACAGGCTGACTGGCTGGCTGAGAGGAACAGAAGCTGCCAGGTTCAGATAAAGGAAGGCTGTTGCTCATGAGGACAGGAAGCTGGCAGTAACTAGTCTGACTTAGTTTTGGATTTTAAGGGAGATGACCCACCTTCACTCACTGACCACTGCGCTTTCAAGTAGCAATATCCAGGCACGAATATGTAGAAAGTCACATTGTAATGACACATGGGAAGGTGACTTGTATGTTACAAAATACTTTGAAAGCAGTGTCCGGAGGCTTTTCTGTTGGGAAGTTAACTTAGGATAGGTTTTGAAACACACTAAGTCTTTTTTCTCATATATTTTATATTTTAATTAATAGAAGGGTTACATTATATTCACCAGATAGAAGGTATATTACTTCACATACATTGATACCCTTTCTCATGTCTTGGTCCCGTTTTCCTCCCCGCACCCCCACCCTTCATCTTGTTTTCCTGCCTTCCCTATCCAACTTCAAATAACCAAATACGCATAAATAGAATATATCAGATAACCAGGTGAAATACTGTAACAATATGAGATATCCAAGGGACAGCAAAAGAGATGAGAGATAACAGTACATTAAGGACAATAATCACTCATTATATGGATTTTTGTTTCTATATCCTGGAGATCTTTTCATTTAGCATCATACTATATGGCCTTATGTATCTAGGTTTTGCTCTGTTGTAAATCTCTGCTAGGAGAGCCCAAGGTTTCTACTGATTATGACAAATGAGGGAAAGCATTGAGCCTATGTTCCTTTGAGTCTGGCTTACTTCACTTAATATGATTTTTTCTAAGACTTTCCATTTCCTTACAAATGGGGCAATGTCACTCTTTCTGACAGCAGCATAGAATTCCATTATGTATAAATACCACATCTTGTTGATCCACTCATAACTAAGGGACATCTGGGTTGGTTCCATATCTTTGCTATGGTAAATCACACTAAGTCTTTTAAAAACCCTGTGCTTAGAAGAGAACTGACATGATAATATATTTGTATGTGTACATACATATATCAACACACAGCTGGGTAGAAATCACCTCCTTCTCTGTATTCATTCATTGATAAAATAACAATATATGTGTTGTTTCAACTGTTCATAGTTCATTCATTTCCTTTTTACCATTGAGTCATTTCTTTTTTTTTTTTTTTTTTGCCAGTCCTGGGCTTGAGCTCAGGGTCTGAGCCCTGTCCTTGGACTTTCTCAAGGCTAGAGCTCTACCCCTTGAGCCTCAGCACCACTTCTGGCTTTTTTTTCTATGTATGTGGTACCAAGGAATCGAACCTGGGTCTTCATGCATGCTAGGCAAGCACTTTAACCACTAGGCCAAATTCCCGGCCCCCCATTGAGTCATTTCTATACATTTCTTAGCCTGATCATTTCTTTTCTTTTGGCTATGATAATCCTCAACTATCTCTTATAGTTCTGGTACCTAAACAGTTAAAATTTCATACATTTCAATATAATTGTACTCTGTAATCTCTAAATATAAGGGTCTGACTTGTGTTCAAAGCTGGATGTACTACTTCACCATATTAAGTTTAATTTTGAAATTCTATAAAGAAATATGTAGAACATATATATTACTAGAATAGTATAATTGAAATCGTCAAACTCTAGAGAAATTTTATGCATTTATGAGGATCAGAATTAATTACTTTTTAAAGAATTGAAGAATTTTTAAGTGCACATTTATTTGTGTAACATTCATATAGTCTCAATTATTAGTCAGCAATTTTTATACAATTAAATATGCAAGGTTTATTGGTAGTAATTGAATATAATGCTGCTAATTAGAACAAAATAGTTTTGACTTGCTTCCTTTAGTAAGCTGAATGTGTCCTAATTTCTATCCATGTCAATAAGGTTATGTATAGAAGGAAAAGAAAGTATATTTCCTAAGGACTGTTTTACCGACTAAATTAGTTCTATGGAGAACCAGGAATTCAGCTAGAATAAGTTGCAAATCAGTTAGGATAAGACATTTACTAGAACCTAGGTGCATAATATTCTAGAGTTAGGTATGGGAGATGATAGTGATTCAAATACTTTTATTTCACATGTATAAGTTATGACAAATAGTAGAGCAAGATGAATTGTGCAGAAAATTCATGCACACATATTCACAGGTAGCTTCCAGCTAAGAAAAGAATTTCCTTCCCTAAAGAGTAGACAAATATATGAAGCAGGAAGAACGCTCAATAAAGAAAATGAATATAACTACACAAAAGCTCCCTGGAGTTGTAAATGAGTCATACAATTTCTCCAGCATCCATATGCCACTAGTTCCTACAGCTCTACTGGGCAAGTCATTGCAAGCATACATGGATATGTTATATCCTCAAAGCAGAGTGATAGCTCCAATCCCATGATGCTATATATAAAATTTCTGGGCATAATAGATCCTTCTTAAATCTGAAGAGCTGTAATCAGTTGTTTCTTTTCTTTTTTATTGTAATTAGTAGAAGAGTTACATTTTTCTTACTGTCTAGAAGAAATGATATTGGATGCATCCTAGGAGACAGTTTCTAATGCCTGATTGACTAGATATCAGCTTCATGAACATAGCAACTCAGGGAGTTCTGTTTCTTCATCTCACACTCAGAGTCAAGAATTCCTGTCTTCTAAAAGTTGTTCTATAAGTTGTGTTGGAATTTTAAGAAAACCAATCCCAGAACATGAAAGGTCTTTAAAATCAATAAAGAGCCAGCATGGTGGTTCACGCCTATAATCCTAGCTACTCAGAAGGCTGAGATCTGAGGATCAAGGTTCAAAGCCAGCCCAGGTACAAAAGGACCTGAGATTCTTATCTCCAATTAACCTCTAGAAAATGGCAACACAGGCTTGGCTCAAGGGTGGGGAGGTAGCCTTGAGCCGAAGAGCCCAGGCTGAGTTCAAGCCCCATGACCAATAAATAAATAAATAAGTAAATTCGATAAAGATAACAATAATGACATTGAACATTTCCTCACTGTTTTTGTTAAGGTATATATTATTTCAATCTTGTGGCAGAAAAATGGAAACACTCAAAGTAATCAAGGCAGGTACTATCTGCTATTGACCAAAGCTGCACATTATCTTTTGAAGCTCAAAAGAAATCTATACTTCCTAGCCAAGCTTGTGGCAAGAAAGGACTATGACCCTTCTAACAGGGTGAAGCTATAATAGTATACTTCTAGTCTTTGACACTAGAAATATCCTAGACCAGATCCTCCATGTTTTCCCCCCATGCATACACTAAATGCAGTAAATACAAAGGTTCCAGAAGAAAAAAAAAGCTGAGCTACAAGCAAAAAGAAGCAGAACCATGAAGGACCAGTTGCAAGCTTCTTACTGACCAAAGATAGATATAAACACTGGGTTACTTGAAGGCTTTGCCAAGGGGCTCATGTGCAATATATATTAAAGCAATAAGGATTGGATTTGTCTTTTATCATACCCTAATAATACCCTAAGGTAGGAATATAAAACAAGTACATTCCAAAGAAATTATACCTGGAAACAGACTGCCACTCCTGAAAGAAGGCTGTCAAGAATGTAGTTGTCAATTATAACTGTCATGTTTTAACAAAACAGTACTAGGAATAATGATTCCTCATTTTAGTGAACTGATGGTCTTTGAGGATCTTTGGAGTTTATAGACTTTTACTTCTTTCAATTGCTTGGGGGATTATGAGTGAGACAAAATGAGTTCTAACTTTCTCAATGCCCTTACTATTTCTCCCTATAGTTCTCACAGAAATCACAGATTCATGAATTTAGAGGGGAAATTTCTTAAATTATTTACTTGTTCTTTATTAATATATCCCAGCCAAAACAGATGTCAAAGTATCAAATTATAATTATAACCACTATAAGAAACTTCAAACAACTAAATAATGATACCCCGAAATATGGTTTTTCTCATCTCCAGTATTTATCAAAGACTATTTCTTTTCTCTACAATTTCTTTTACTTTTGTAAAGCTTTTGTATATGAATTAGAATATTAAAAGCTATCTGTTGTAAGAAGACAAACCTCTCATGTATTAAGTAGAGGGAAATGCAAATAAGTAATAATACTTAAAATCTGCCTTTAATTTCAAAACTAAGCGTAAGGTAAAGAAACATAGGAGCACTGAGGGCATAATTTGAATAGGAAAATCTTAATGTAGTAATGTCTAAGGTTGAAGCTAATATCCAAACATGTGAAGGACAAAGGCAATGAGTATTGTGTTTTAAAAGCCAAGGACTTTTATAACCAAAGACTGTAAGTTGCAAATATAAGTCAAGGATATTTGGTTAGCTATGACATGGTACGAACAATTACTATAATCCTATACAAAATATCTCTATTATAAGTAAAGTTAAACTTCCAATTTTGTTATTTTACTCAGAAATACTTTTATGGAAAAACAATAAATCAGCCTACTGGGACTTTCCAATATTAATTTGAGATTATCACCTTACAAGTTTTAAGGCTTCTACTATCTTTTAATAATATGAATAACCCTCACATATAAAATTAGAACTTAAAAAATTACCCAAATAAGAATTTTAATAAATCAAGGTACCAGTGGCTCATCCCTGTAATCTAGCTATGCAGAAGGCTAAGGTCTGAGGATCATAGTTCAAAGCCAGCCAGGGCACGAAAGTCTGTGAGACTTTTCTCCAATTCATCAGAGAAATCAGTCTCTTGTGACTCAAATGGTGGAGTTCTACTAGTGAGTAAAAGGAGCTCAGGAACAGTGTTTAGGTCCAAAACCCAGGACTGGAAAAAAATAATACTAATAAGTAGTAAGTCACAACACTCTGTGTTCTTAGTAGAGTGCTTCCTAAAGCCAAAATATCAAGAAAAAATCCTACCACTGAGCTAGGAAGAATAGAAATAAGCCAGGCTTTTAGTTTATCAGTAATGCCAGAAGAAACAAAAGCAAGGATAGAGACAATATAGTTCATACTACTTAATTATATAATTTATTTTTATGTATTGTGATCAAAAGACTGATAATTACTTTCCTAAAGATTGCAATATATATTTGTAAGGAAGTTTTTAAGGCATCTTTCAATTTAGTCCATTGAATTTAGATGGAATGCTTCATATAAACAATATATTGTTAATTATTCATATATATGAAATACATACTTAGAAATATATAAATACATTAATGAATGTTATTAAATATGGAACAAGAACTAGAATAACAATTCCAGTCTAACCTACCAAGAAATACTTAAGATCAAAACCAAATGTCTCTTATTTCAAATTTAGCATTTTCTTCCCACATTTATTACTCACAATCCTTCAAAGAGTATGCTGGGAGTAACATCACAGTTTCTATTCCCTGAACTAAGTAATAAAATCTCTTGTTAAAAAAAAATCCTGTCCCTTTATATAACAAGGTGAAATTTCTGCTTATATAGGTGATTGTGTGCCTCTGAATGCAAATCACTTCTGAAGATGCTTTGAGCATATTTATGTAACCTGAGTCCCTATTTTCTCAGAAAATTCATACATATTCATGAACTATAAATGTAAACCACATAAGACAGAAGCATGGTGATCAGTTTTTATCTACCATAAAAATGAAAACTATTATGCATATATTTATATATTTGTGCATATTAGAGCCATTTATAGGTGAAATAATTCCGTAATTACTTACTCCTCTGTCTCTAAAGTATTTAGATTTGGATTTCTCATCTTTATTTCAATAATTGTTTCTATAATTCCTTTTAGAATCAGGGTTTAATCGCCAAATTTTGTCAGGTTTCAGATTAGAAATATGTGTACAAACATGCACATGTTAATATTGAAAGAATGTATAATTAAACTATAATAATAATTTAGTGTAATGTTTCCCCAAACTCACCTGATAAGAGAATGTGATGCAGTCTTTTTCCTAGAGACTGCTGAAAAAAAAGGCCAAGACCTGATATGATTAACACACCATTTGTTGATTCAGAACACAGCTCAGACTAAGCTCAAATCTCCTATTCATATATTCATGCAGCCATTCCTTTATTATTTTATTCATTCAACCCAAGTATACCTTGGATATACTAGAATAAATAAGATACACTCCTAGTCTCACCAAGTCAGTGAGTAGGGCAGATGGTTGGCTTAAGTATGTATGTATAGAATGCAGTCGGGACACAAAGAACAGAATCGCCATTTCTGTTTGAGAGGTCAGGTAAAGATCACTTCTGACTTCACATTAGAAAAATGCATTTAATCAAGTGTTAGATGAGTAGGTGTTCACTAAGTCAAGAACTGAAGAAAGAACATCCTGGTAAGATGAACCCATGCTGGGATCTTTGTGCAGGATATATTAGCTGACTATAAAATTAGAAAACATATTTTTGGATACCATCTAGAGAAATAATGAAAGGCAAACTAAACTGAGACAGTGGAAAATAGGTTAGAGAAATAGAGGTAATGTTAGGAAAGTTAGTTAGACATAGTGTCCAATCAGATGTAGGATGAGGTAGCAAGAAAATAGAAGAGTTCAAAATAGTCCTTACTCTGCATAGAATAAATATACGTGGTGATGCTATTTCTTGGTAAAGAGGAAAATGAGACGATTAAGTTTGGGAGAAAGATAGACGTCTAACCTTGCAGCAATTAAGTTAGGTGGTAGGGCTTCTATGAAACAGGTGAATATGAAATCTAGAACTTTGGAAAGAGCCTGGAGTTTGGAGACAGATTTCTAAGTCAACAATAGGTGAACAATGAGTGGGGCTAAAATGTATCTAAAATCATGGAAAGAATTTTATCCTGTAAGAAGCACAGCAAGAATTAAAGTTTGGGTGGAAGTTGTATTTCAGAAATGATCACCGAAACAAAAGACAAAAAAAGGAAAAAGAAGAGAGTGATGTCAAGAAAGCTAAGGAGATAAGAGTCTTAAGAACCTTAGCATTAGCACGCTTACTCAAATACATCAGAAAAAGACCAAATAGAATCCATTAGTCCATCCAAATTTAGTCATTGAGAAGTCAAGGGTAAGTTTAAATGGAGACAGTATGTATTCTGCACCCGAGAAAGCAGGCCATGAGCAGAAATTCAATCAGCAAAGCAAGAATTATGTAGATAGATATTCAAAGAATCTTCTTTGTAAGAAAGAAATTAGGGGCCGGGAGTTTGGCTTAGTGGTACAGTGCTTGCCTAGCATGCACGAAGACCGGGGTTCGATTCCTCGGTACCAAATACATAGAAAAAAGCCAGAAATGGTGCTGAGCTTTGAGAAAATCCAAGGACAGTACTCAGGCCTGAGCTCAAGCCCAGGACTGGCAAAAAAAGAAAGAAATTAGAGAATCTCAATTGTTTTTCTTTTACCCTAACACAGAAATCCCTTTCAATGTTTTCATCAGAGGTAATTATTCAGGTCCTCTATTTGGTTATTTACAGGGAATAAGGAGCTTATTAATTCAAATAATAGCTCATTATACCTAACTTTTGAACTATAAAATATAGTTAGAAAAATACACGTATGATTATTATGAATATTTGTAAGTTGAACACATATATTTAACCTATATCTAACTCAAGAGACAAGAAGTACTGAAGTCACCCTACCTCAATTCTGACTTTCAAATACAACAGTTAGAGCTATTTTCAAACCAAGTATAAATAGAACCATAGTTGTATCCTTTTGTTAACATATGCATATTTTCCCTACATCTGCAACTAGAATTGCTAGATTACAGGATCTGCATTACAGATGCTGTGATATTTCCTGAGAAATTGCTTCAGTTCATATACCCATCCACAGATACTGAGAATGCCATTTGCTCTACATTGTGGTCCAACATACAGCATTTTCTACAAAACATTGCCACTATCCCATTTCAAATTCTATTACTCATGACTAATTAATTCAATACCTTTTAGTAATAGACAATAGAGAAATAATAGAGCAAAAGAATCTTTTTGATCTCACTATGAATTCCTTTTCATTCACTTAGTGGCATGCGTTGATTTTAGAAAGCCTTTCATTTTAATTTTGTATATATACTTTCTCTTTATGGTCAATGGTTTTGGAATCCTGACTAGGAATTGATGTCTGTTCCATCATTACAAAGACTTTCTACTATGTTTTCTTCTACTAACAATTTTCTACTGTTCTGTCCACTATAATGGCTTTTCCCAATAACTTATCCTTTTATAATTTTTTTAAAACTCTTGCTGGGTACTGATGGCTCACACCTGTAATCCTAGCTACTCAGAAAGCTGAGCTGTAAGGATCACAGTTCAACGCCAGCCCAGACAGGGAAGTCCATGAGACTCTTATCTCCAACTAACCACCAGAAAACTGGAAGTAGAGTTGTGTCTCCAAGTGGTAGAGTGCTAACCTTGAACAAAAGAATTCTGGAACAGCATGTCGTCCCTAGTTCAATCCCCACACCTGAGCAAAACAACAAACAACTCTTTAGTATTCCTTTTATTGCAGGCCTCATGGTAATAAATTCTTTTGGTGGTTTTGTTGTCGTTGTTGTTGTTGTTATTGTTATATTTTAGATACTTTGGTTTTCATTAAGTAATGCTTTTATTTCTTCATTTTTGAAGGATACATTATTGCTGTTAGTTACACAATTGAATAGTTAGCAACAGTTATTTTCTCTCATCATTCATCTTTCTTCTATCCCATGAAATTTTTGTTCCTTGAAAGTATTAAGTTCTTTCTCTTTGGCTGTCTTTAAGGTATCGCTGTCTTTGATTAGATCTTTAGCAGTTTTATCATAATATGCTTGTGTATCTTTATATTTATCCTGCTTTCATTTTGCTAAGTAAGTTTCTTCAGTCTGTACACTTTCAAATATTTTGGAAACTTCCTGACTTGAACTCTTCAAGTAGTGTATCCTCCCATGGGTTCGGAAACTTCAACTTTACATACATGTAAAACTTCTATGCATGATCCCAATGCTTTTTTAAATTGCATTTTATTGTTAATATAGAGTTTTGCCAAATCCCAGTGATTCTTATACCTTATCTGATTTCTTCGTTTTTTCTCTTTGTTTTCCTACCATGTATTCTGTAATTTCCAATTGCCTTATATTCTACAATCCCAATTAGAATAGTCCCCTACCAAATGCTTAATGTCAGAGAGATTTCTTTTATTGGGTCAAGAACACTTGCTTGATTTTTTTTAACGTATCCAAAATTCTGATAAAATGTCTTTTTCATTTCTTTGGTCCACCTATCTATTTCCTTAACATAAGCACAGGTATTTTAAAGTCCTTTCTCATTATCTGTAATTTCTAGATTATCAGTCTGCTCTGTGTAGTTTTTATTTTGTCCACCTATTCACACACATAATTCTTTTTTTTTCCAGTCCTGGTGCTTGAAGTCAGGGCCTGCGCACTGTCCTTCTGTCCTTGAGCTTTTTCAGGGCTAGACCTCTACCACTTGAACTATAATACCACTTCAGGCTTTTCCTATGTACGTGGTACCAAGGAATCAAACCTGGGTCTTCCTGTATGTTAGGCAAGCATTCTACCACTAGGCCAAATTCGCGACCCCTGGCACATATAATTTTTCATTTATTATGTACAGGAAAGACACAAATCTTCCAATGATGTTATTTTTCACAAGAGCAAAGTTCCACTTTTCCGTAAATGAGCAGATGGTCATTTCAAGCCCAAAGCTTCAAATGGGTCGGGGGGTTAGTCTGCAGTATTTTAGGCTGTCTCCTGCCTCTCATCTCTAGTTCTAAGCCATGGGCCTCTGCTTGTATTTTTATTAAAAGCCTGGTATATCCTTATTTTTTTTCAACTCTGAAAGAGTAGGCATGGAACTCTTTGAGAAGTTTTCCATTTATTGCTATCCTTGAGCCCAAACAGTTGCAAAATTGACAAATGTCTTTAAAAAGACTTCAGCCTTGTGTTTGAGGTCTCCCTGCAGCCTTGGCTCTCCTTTATTTCCTTCCAAAAGTCAGCTGAGGCTCTCACTGGGCCAGTGCTCTGCTTCCTATGTAGCCTCACAACACCTCGACTTATCCTGTGGAGAAAGCTGATGGTATCTCAGATTCCTCAGATCGCCAATTCATCATCCATCCTTAAACAATCACAACAAGGTTTACTGAATTTTCTTACCCCCAGAAGACACCTTCTGCCTGGGCTAAGTCAAATTTTCAGACCACACAATCTCCGTCAGGAAAGAAATGGCATTCAGCCATGTGCCTTGGAATGTACTTCTAGGCTGAAATCATGATTCAGTTAGTCAACAAATATCAACAAATCTGAAATGTACTTTTCATATTTATTTACCATCTCCGGGAATACTCCATTTGTTGATGCCCCTTCTAATATGAAGGCAAAAGGAGAATCACACAAAAACTTGTACTGATGCAAAAGAAGTTACTTGATGAGCTGTTTTTAAAATCCCTTGAGTAAATGAAGAAAAACAAATTAGCAATTCTGTGAAATTTAGGTAGTAATGACACAAGAGTTTTCAAAATGAAAAAGTGTCACAAAAGTGCTAAGGAACATTTATTCTATGCAATGCCCTTTTAGACAGATTACTTCAATTCATTCTCACAATTCACATTTTATACCTGAGTTAACTTGGATAATTTTAGTGACTTGACCAATGTCAAAATGTAATTAATGGCTGAAAGTTTCTTGTTTCTGGTACTGATTATTATTCTTGGGAAATTGCCCTCAGATGTTCTGAATTGTCAAATAGGGCCAAGGACCTGTTTTGTTTTTTTAACTGTAATAAAAATTATCTAGAAATGATGTGGTGATAAGAGCATGGAAGTGGGTGGGTGTGGGTAAATATGCTCCCCCCTGTGTTTCTCTCTCGAGTTCCAAGCTTTCAACATAGATATGTAGAACAGCATAGCTGAAGACAGATACTCAGGGAATCTAGTAGTAAGCTAATTCTGAATGAGTGTCTGCATCCCTTGTCTTTGGCGCATTGCTGGATGATGAAGACATATCTAGTCAAAGGAGGGGCGATGCAGAGAAACCGTAACATCTCCACACCGATTCCACAGATATTAAGTAGGCTCAAATGGAAACTGATGAAGGTAATAGATTCCATCTTTTCAGCAGGTCTAAAATTTTGTTTGGAGTACAATGAGAGGCAAAGGGGGGCATCCCAAGGACAGAGTTCCTGGATTAGTTCAGTGTGCTATCAGCTTAGAACAGTAAAGACGCTGAGAGAAGCCTAATTTCAGGGCCTAAAAGATACAAACTGCTTCAAAACTATGTTCTATGTGTGTCTCCTGACACACACACACAGTCTATGTGCATAGAACACATTTTCTTCTGGAAAAGAAAGAGCTACAGGATTTAGAATTTGCATGTGTATGAAAAACGCATACTAAAGAATCAGGCTGCTCATTAATATGGTCATAATCAACAAGTAAATTCTAAAAAGATAGATACAGCTCTATTTCTTTCTCTTAAGAGTTTAAGCATTTCTCACTATAATGAATCCTCTCCCCTTTGAGGTATTCAGGAATGCACGTACCCTTGGAAAAGGAGTGTGAGCTTCTAAGTGTACATTTGTTTCCCAGGACTATTGATGCCTAAGAAATTCAGATTCCAATTTGTTTTTGAGTTGCTAGGAGAAATTTCTCCACAAATACATGCCATTTAAACTGTGAAATAAATTTAAAGAAACACAGAATGGTCAAAAGTCTTCAATTTAGAAAATAAACCTAAATTACTCTATCTGTAGGTAGGGAAATCTTAAAAAACAACAACAAATATTTCATTCCAAAAGAAGATTAGGAAAAGCATTATCCTGAAAGAGGGACCTGCTTCACTTAAACTCATGGGGAAGGTAACTGAGAGCAGAGTTGACTGGGGACTGGGCACCTGCTACTAGCATGGGAAAGAGCCATGAGAGGTAACGGAGCTACAGGATAAGAGCATCTACTCTAGCTTCATGAAATTGCATAGCTGCAGTTCTCCATGGTTTAATATGTCCTCCAAGTAAGAGGAAGATGTTGCATTCCAGGCCCAGAAATTAGATGGCCTATCCTTCCACCAGTTACAACATTCTGAAGTCTGAGGCCACGCAGTGTCCAATCTGTTGTCTGACACCTTGTAAGTGTTAGAGACTATGAAGTGCATTGCATATAAATGGAGTTATCTCATCACCTCACTAAAAGTATGCATCCTGAATCAGTAGGTCTGAGAAAATGGGGATTAAAAATTAACTCACACATTCCAAAGCCATCTATTTTTGAAGTGCACAATAAGCCACACAGGAAGCTCGTTACAACTAGCCAGCAAAATATGAGCTTTCAATCAACCATTTCTTTCATTGAAGGTGTGGAGCATGGAACAGATCCAGAGGCACAGATGGTATTTTACATTTGCACATGCAATTTCCTTTTTTCCACCCTCCATTTTTATATAAATCTCTACCTCTCTTTTTTTTTCTTAAAAAAAAAAAAGGATGATAGGATTTGCCAGTAAAATGCAGCACCCCCTATTATTGCCTCTGGAAATGTTACTCACCTCCATTTCACTTTTTTAAAGCAGTAATTTAACTGTTTTTAAGTATATGAGGGAAAGGTATCTTATAAACTCCTCTTTATTATATCCTGAATAATTTCATGAGACTCAATTTCCCCAGAGAACTAAAACTTCTTCAGCCTTTAAAGCAATGGCCTTCCTCCCACATCCTAATTCTTAACTATTTTCCTGTGATTAATGGTAGCCCTTCATAGAACTTTAGACCAAAATGAATCTTAGAGGTCACATTAGCATGATACCATCCTAGAGCTATAAATAAAGAGTAGTGATGGTGATGATTTGCTCAAGGCCATTTAGCATCTTAGTGCACAGAAATCAGGAAAAGTCCACCTGCCTCACAAGCCATAATTATAGAGATACTGCCATGAGATGAACACCTACCCTTATCACTAAATGGCTCTGTTTTTCAGTTCCATCAGGATGCCAAATCTTTCTCTTTATTGTGAAAATAATAATTATTTGAGGGCATGGATTAACTCTCTTTCCAAATCTAAGAGTGTTTCAAAAATGAATATAAATGTTTCCTAAGCACCTGTCATTCAAATAAAAGATAACAATGCAGTAAAATAATATTGTATGAAATAAAGTTTTGATACCAAGAATTGGATTTGTAGATTTTTGTAACTATCAAGGTTACAACGTAAACTAGAAAAACATTCCCAAAAAGGAATAGCCAACTTACTTTTAGAAAAATGCTCTGTTGGAAACAATAACAGATACATATCCTCTGCCATACTTATTCTCCTGAGCTCCAGTATTAGGATGGGCCCTTGGTCTTCATCATTTTCTCTTTATTATATATAATACCAAATTCCTATCCAAACATGTGAAAACCTACTTTCTTTTTTTTTTGAAAACCTGTTTTCTTTATAATATAGCCTATTTCAGAAAATGGTCCAAGCATCACTATGTCTGTGCATCCAGAAACCTAAACATTATCCTTTAGGCATTCTTTGACTCATATCTTCTGATCTAATCACTTTGGCAAATCCTATAGCAAGATTAGTCCAAGATCCCTGAAACCTGCCACATTTCCCGGTATTTCTATAGCCCCTGTTGTACCCACAGTGCAACTAGATTCCCCCAATACTCCACTATCTTCTCCAGTATCCTCAGACAACCCTGTTCTCTACAATGGTGTAGAGAGAGATGTGTTTCACGCCACACTCCTGATTGAAACTCTTCATTGGTGAATAGTTGCTTCATAACAACATTCCTAAATTTCCATAAAATGTCCCTCAAAGAACTAGCAGTCTCAATGGTCTTCTGGTTGTCATCTGAAGTCACATCCTTTGTTCTGTACCTCTTCATCTTGTCCCTTCTTCGTAGTTTCTATCCCAGCTATTCTGGGCTCCCCATCCCTGCCTGCCTCCCATGCTTCCCACCCTATTACTTTAGCTGGAGTGTTTATTCCCACCTTCTCACCTTTCTGGAAGTGTGTTAGAAAGCCTTTTCATTAGGATCAGTTCTCTATATTTTGCTTCCAAAAGCAACACCAAAACTAAACATCATGTAGTTGTGTGAGTATGTATGGAATTTGCCATCATAATTGCCTCTCTTTGTCACCTCATCCCTCTAGCACCTAGGACACTAGGTGGCATAAGGGCAAATCCAAGTCCTACACTTGTGTAGTTCCAAGACTTCCCACTATCTGGCCACTATCTGGCCAGTGTACAATGTCAACAGCCTTAAGGCACACTATACATATCCAGTAATTATTCAGTAAATTCATAGGGAAAAGACGAGAGAGACAAGAAAACAAAAGAGTTACAAGCTAGAACTCATCGAGAACTTAGAAAGTTCTATTTTAGCTTAGATAATTGGGAGCTATTAATCTATACATTAAACCACAGTCCAGGGTCACAATGGGGCCAAATCAATCTAAACTTCAGCTGATTCAATCTCTCTCTAAGTACTTATAATTTACTAGTCTAGTAGTATAATCTTAGAGCTCTCAAATTACAAGTATCATTGTCAGCTTTTTTTGCTTTTTTATTAAACAGTCTAGATTTAGTAAGCACACTAAACAGGACATCAAGAGTCACTTCTCTCTACCGTGCATCCTGTAAAGACCCACGTGCTTCACCCCAATGACCACTATCTGGCCAGTGGACTTTGCGAACAGATCTAAGGCACAATTACTCCAAAGCTGGCTGTATGGGTATCTGGTCTGTTAAGTGGAGAAGAAAAATGATCAACGAGAATCATTGTGTTGAGGGAGAGACCCACAAAATGTCATTTCCCCTTAGATTATTTAGGAGAACAGAGTCAAGGCAATTATTTTGGCATATACATATATATATATGCCATTTTACCAACACTGTCCTAAAAATTCAGAGTGAAATTAGAATGTCACTTGTAAGTATGAGAGACCAAATGTCAACCAAATACAGTAGAGCACTTCATTTGATTATAGGTCTTACAACACTGCTATAATTTGCCTCCCATAAAGAGATTTCTGAAATGCATTTTCTAAGACACTTTTTAATGTACTTCAACTAACACCTACACCATGAATCTGAAGCCACCAATAATTCATAACATATGAGTGGACAAGCTGTAATGCATATTTATAAGTTTTTAGAGGCAAGGTTTGATTTTTCCAGTTTTCTGCTGGTCATATTTGGAGAGGAACTATCTTGTGGGGTTGATTTATGAATACGGGCTGTGCGTAATCAACTGTATGGAAGAAGCAGGATCCTAGGCATTTGAGAAAAATACAAAGACAGATTATCGGTGACCATGGCTTAGCTCATTTGCCAACTCTGTCATGGGTGCAGATGGAATACAACAATAGGACAGAATCTAGCTCGAAGTTTTGGGAGATGTGAAATCTCCACAAAAATGTGTATCTAGGGTTTAAAATACTCAGGGAAGCCAAAGTTTCCACATATATCTCTGCAGATCTGGCAAGATATTTTTTTTAAAAAAAAGCAAAATAATTGCTTTCAAGTGCCTGTGAAATAATTGAGGAGACAGACATAGCTCATCATAAAATTGTTACCAGCACACAGCAGCATATTAAAATGTTCATAGAGGAGGAAAATTTCCTCAGTTCAGATGAGGATGGCAGCATATGTATTTAATAAGTTTTTCCCTAAAGTGTTCATACAGGAGATAGGATTTACTCCTGATGAGATCCAGGGAGGCAGAGAGAAGGGGACAAAGGAAACAAGAATGATGGACAATCTCAGTGCTAGTATTTTTTTAAATGTCTCCTTTTCTCAAGAAAGAAAAATCATCCATTTTACATAATGTAGGCGGTTAATTTAAAGTTAGAAACATTTTCTGCTGGATTGGGTTTTGAAATTGTATTTTTCCATGTATCCTATAAATCTAGATGGGGGTAGAAAGAGAAACACCAGCAGGTCGATTTCTACCTTTCACAGCAGTTTTACTGTTCATAATTTAAAACAAAACTACTGAAGTATAGAACAAAATTTTGGATGTCAGGAAGGCATTTGGAGAAAGTGATACTAATGGAAATACTGAACTATGTATATAATTCCCACTTAGACTCATTTATTAAGTCTGAACATTGAAATAAAATGCTGACATAAGCCTTTTCTCCTCAGAGGGGAAAGCAATTATTTTATAAGTTAGCATTCTCATGCTTAAGCCTTTTTAATAGGTATTTGTTCTTGCTCCTCTTACAGATGTGTAAAGGTAAAGTAATTTGCCTGAAGCTAAGCAATGAGTCAATAGCTTGTGCTGGAATTTGAATGCCCATTCCCTTTAGTTGGTTACTGGCAATGTAGCTATAACACTGTCTCCTTAATAAACCAACAATTCTAATAGTATCCAAAGGTTTCTCTTTCCTTCTTTCAGTTCTAACAGACAGAGCTTGTAAATTTTTGACCACTTCAATTTGGTTGCATGTCAAATATAGATTAATGTGGCAATAGTAATAATTACTGGAGAAATGACTGTTAGCAGAACATTAAAAAACTACTTAGTTCTCTGAACTCATTTCAGCTACACACTGAAGAGTGATAGGAGAATGACAAGCAGTGAAGTGTAGTACTATGTAAAAAAATACCAGAAGACATGATGGAGTGTTTCAATTCATCAGTAATAATATTACAATAATCTCTTTCATTTATTGAGAATTCATGATTCCAAGAAACACACTCTACTACCAACAACAAAACTATACATGAGATTTAGTACATCCATTTAACAAACATATATTGTAACATAGAGGTTAATTAACTTGCCCAAGTCACACACTGAGTAAATGGTAGAGAATGACCTTTCTTTTCTATTTCCATTGTCTTTACCTAACCTTAGGCCTATCACCTCTCTTCTACCACCTTGCCATTGTCTCATAATTCATGTGTGTTATTGTCATTCCTCATTCGTATGCATCGTTTGTTCCTGCCGTTTAGTCCCCTGAACTATTCTACTGACTGGGCCCTTTCTGCATGGTTTTTCCATCTTATCACTCCTAGTCTTTTTAAAGGTTCAGTGTAGGAGTCTCTTTTCTGAGGCCTTTATTGACTAGTCTAGAAGACCTAGTCTGTCTTCTAGAATGGTGCACTCCTGTTGGGAGCTCAGTTTATGTTCACATATATAATATAAATCCCTCTTGGAGACTGTCTGCTCCTGGAAATCAGGAACTATACTCCAGTTACCTCTGAATCAGCAGAACTTGACACCAATCCTGAACTTTAGTTCATTTTCAATTATAGAATGTCTGTGCTGCCTTGATTAGACATTTAAGCTGGACCTAAACTCACTGGAGGTAACAGTGTGGCATGTTAGCTCTCTGTCCAGTGCAATGCACTGAGTTGCACCCAGCATTCTAAAGAGCCAGTGGTTTCCCTTCTATGTTAGTGGAAGGAATTTTTAAGTATTACAAACCAGATAACTTCCAAACTACATTTTAGATAAAAATTAGTTTTTTTCCCCTTCATTTATTGTTCTTTTCCCCTGTTGTTAACTATCAAACATATTAGCTGATCTGAACAAATGCTTACTCCCTTTTAGTCCATTTGTGCTTTTTATTCTCAATAATTCATTAAAGTTGTAAGTGGATTTATTGCCCCAGTGATTTCTATAGCACAAATCATGCCACAGAACAGAGTAGAAGGGAGAGGTAATGGGGGGTGGGTAGAAAAGACTTAATATCGCTGGTGACCTAAGTTTAAAAGCCTACCCTGCCCCCACCCCCAAGCAGATTTTGAAAATGGATACAGTCAAGGCCCCAGTATTCAGGAATGCATTTGCTGCAATCTGAAGTGGCACAATCACTTCCTTGCCTACTAAATTCTGTTTGTCCTCAAGCCTCTAAGGAAGATGTCAGTCCTATAGATAACTCAGCTAGTCCTAAGGAGAAGTCTCTGCAGGAATGAGTCAGGAATGGATGATTCCAGGGGGCTTATTTCTAAGATACACATTTTTCTAAGGACAAAAAGATATAAAGCACTCTTCTACATCAGTATGGCAAAGATAATTTAGAAGTTTAATATGGTACAATACCTTCGGATTACATGTTATCTCTGGGTTTGGTGGGGCATACTGCATAATTGAATACTAGGTAAGTGCAGGAACACAGGAGCATAATACTACTAAGTCAAGCGATTGACCAGATCTTAGGGAATAAGGGCCATAGCCCTTCCTTATTAACTAAATCAAAGCAATCACCTCCTTGTGCGGATTTAATGAGAATGCTGAGCCAGGCAGGCATTTCTGCTGCGGTCATGTGTTCTATCAAAAGCCACCTGTGTGTTCTGACAATAAAACAGATGTTCACCTAAGAGTCAGGAAGAACAAGTATGATCAAGGGACCACTAAGCATCCTGATTTATACTTAAAGACCTCATTATTAAACTTCATGAACTTTGAATCCCTCTAAATACCCACAGATCTATCTTATTTATTATAGAATTTTTTCCCTTTCTTCAAACAATTCCTAATGTCTAACATGGAAGTTAAGCATGATGATGAAAATGTAAAGGCACACAGGAAACTTTTAACTGGATACACTGGCAAATAGTCATTTTTCTCAACACTCTTTCTTGACACTACAATCTAGAAAATATGGACTCAGTATCCAAAGAGTATACTCCTCTATTTGTCTCCCATTCCCAAAAGAATATGACATAGTCCACTGTGCCACTTTTCACAGTCACCTCAACATTTAATAAGGTCTTCATAATTTTAATACTTGACATATATGTGAAATGGTCTGTTAACTTTTTTACAAGTTATATACTGTGTACACACACACAAGTACTAGGGCGTGCATTCAAAATTTGAGCACTGTCTCTGAATTTTGCTCAAGGCTAGCACTCTGTTACTTGAGTCACAATTTCACTTCTGGATTTTTCACAGAGGTGGGATGGTAGTTAATTGGAGAAAGCAGTCTCACAGACTTTTCTGCCCCAGCTAGCTTTGAACCACAATCCTCAGTTCTAACTCAGACACTTGAATAGCTAGGATTTCAGGTGTGAGCCACTAGCACCCAGCACAATTTACGCACTCTTAAATTATATTTTATAATTCTCCTATAAAAAAAGATAAAAATATTCTGATATTTATAGTAATAGTTCAACAGTAAGAATTTTGTGAACGTATTAAACGATGATGTAGTAATAGTATGCTCTTCCGCCTTTTTTAACTTACACGTGTCTAAATGCCATATCCCTTAAGAAAAATTTTAAGAAATCATTAAAATAGAATACTACATGATAGCGCAAGTTGTAGAGCATTAGTGCTTGAGTTTAATTCCCAGTTCTAAAAATGTGTGTGAATTATACAGCTACATATTGAATAACTGTAGCACTTGGGAGGCTAAGGCATGAGGACCACATGTTCAAGACTATCCTTGGCTACATAGGAAGACTATCTAAAAAATTAACAACAAGGGGCCAGAAGTGCGGCCAAGTGGTAGAGTGCTTGCCTAGCATACATGGAGCCCTGGGTTTGATTCTTCGGTACCACATACACAGAAAAAGCCAGAGTGGTGCTGTGGCTCAAATGGTAGAGTGCTAGCCTTAAGAAAGACTAAGGACAGTGCCCAGGCCATGAGTTCAAGCCCAAGGACTGGAAAAAACTAAACTAAAATAAAATAAAATAAAAAACCATAACAAAAAAGCAGAAAAGGAAAGAAAACAAGTCAACTATCCCATACAAAATCATGCAAAATGCATTTGTTCTTCCTGTAATTCATTTGGGATAGTTGCCATTATGCACTTCTAAGAATTTATTTTACCTATAAAAACTATAACATTCATTAAAATAAAAGTAAATAAAATATGTAAAACTATAAGGAGACAATAATTAAGGTTTAGAACTGAGGACATGACTCAAGTGGTAAGAGTGCTTGCCTAGCAAGTATGAGGCCATACATTGAAGCCCTAGCAGTGAAAAAGATAAATGGAGAGATAAGTTTTCTTCATAAAAGATCTTATAATTACAGGATATTAATTAATATAAATTACAGAATCTAAATATAAGGAAATTTTTACATAAATCTCATAATATTTGTGTTTGTGCCATTCAAACCACTGAATGTCAACTCATGTAAAAAAATAAGCTAAAAAACTCTATTACAGAGCTATAGTAGCTAAAACAGCTCGGTACTGGCACAAGAACAGGCCTGAGGGCTAATGAAATAGAACTGAAGACCCAGAAATCAACCCACAGACCTATGGCCACCTAATCTTTGATAAAGAAGCAAAAAAAATATAGAAGGGAAGAAAGACAGCCTCTTCAACAAGTGGTGCTGGCAGAACTGGTTAAGCACCTGCAGAAAACTAAAGTTGGATCCTTCTGCGTCACCCTACATCAGAATTAATCCCAAATGGATCAAAGACCTTGAGGTAAAAGCAGGTACCCTCAAAACTTTACAAGAAGGAGTAGGAGATACACTAGGTCTCCTTGACACAGGTCAAAACTTTCTTAACAGCGACCCAGAATCACAACAAATTAAGAAAAGTTTGGACAAATAGGACTGCAGTGTTTCTGTGTGGCAAAGGACGTAGCTAGCAAGTTAAATAGAAATCCCACAGGGTGGGAGACGATCTTCACTAACCATACAACAATAGACAAAGGCCTCATGATCTAAAATATCTACAGCTATAAAAATTGAATCTCTTCAAAACAAATCTTCAAAGAAACAACCACCCTTTAAAAGATGGGCTAAAGACTTAAAGTCAGACTTCTCTGAAGAAGAAACAAAAATGGCCTATAGACACATGAAGAAATGCTCAACATCTCTGGCCATAAAAGAAATACAAATCAAAACAATCCTGAGATTCCACCTCACTCCAGTTAGAATGGCCATGATCAAGAAATCTAATAACAACAGATGCTGGAGGGGATGTGGCCAGGAGGGATCACTACTACACTGTTGGTGGGAGTGCAAACTTGTTCATCCACTATGGAAAGCAGTTTGGCAGTTCCTCAAAAGACTAAATATAGAGCTCCCCTATGACCCAGCAATCCCACTCCTTGGCATTTACCCAAATACTAAATCCACTAGCACAATGATGTTTATTGCAGCACTGTTTATCATAGCGAAGATATAGAACCAACTCAGATGCCCCTCAGTAGATGACTGGATCACAAAAATGTGGTATTTATACACAATGGAATTCTATGCTGCCATCAGGAAGGAATAGAATTGTCCCATTTGTAAGGAAATGGAAAAACTTGGGAAAAAACATATTAAGTAAGCCAGACCCAAAGGAACATAGGCTCATTTGTTTCCCTCATTGGTAATCATTAGTACACACCTAGCACCTAGCAGAGGATTACAATAGCTCAAAACCTAGATACATAAAGCCATATAGGATGAGGCTAAATGAAAGGATCTCCAGTATATAGAAACAAGAGCTTTATATCATGTGATTGTTGTTCTTAATGTACTGTGTTATTTCTCTTCTCTATTGTTGCCTTTTGGTTAATCTCGTATTGTTACTGTATCTGACTTTGTTACCTGGCATATTATATATACGTTTACTTGTTTATTTGAAATAGGAAAGGGAAGGGGGGAAACATGTTGAGGGGAGGGAGTAGGGAGACGGAAATGGGGACAAAACATGAGGAGTATCAATGTGTGAGAAGTAATGCACCTTTTATCTGGCAAATATAACTATAACCCCTCTATTAATCACAATAAAAAATGTGCACAAAAAACCTCACAAACAACAAAAAAAGCTAAAGGAACATCCCTGTGTAAGAACCATTGGTAATATTGAAGATACTAGCTTTTCTGTCCAAATTTAGCAAAAGTCATTTCAATTTTTAGATCGCATTTAATATCTACTTTGAACTTTGAGCTGAAACCAAGTGATTACCCTAAGTTAATGAAATAGAATGGACCACTGTAAATTAGGTTTCATCAAAACATAATTGAAATTGTCTGCATTCTATATGGCTGATTACATAATACTGATTTAAAAAAATTAGCACATTCATTATTTCTAAGAAACTAAGGCATACTGCATGCTATGAAGCAAGGTAAAGTGAACCCTAGATAATGACAGTTTGTAAAGTATAAAAACAGACATGAAAATGGAGACACTGTAAGTGACACATCAAAAAGAGCTAGATAACTCCCCACTTCTAATACTACCTTTGATCAGGCAAATGGTATTGACTCCCCTAACCAATATCTGTGCATGCAACTTAGAAGCTGATATTTATTCTCTCACATACCAAGTATGGTAGTTCATCTACTCTCATGCCTATTGTCCTAAATTATCCTCAAATGTTCATCACAATTCTGTGCCTCAAATGTCCAGAAGTATTTGACTGTATAATAATAAAACCATTGTGGACAATTAAAAAAGAAGTTCATGGGGCTGAGAGTTTTGCCTAGTGGTATAGTGCTTGCCTAGCATGCACAGACTAGGGTTCAATTCCTCAGTACCATGTACACAGAAAAAAGCCAGAAGTGGTGCTGTGGCTCAAGTAGTAGAGCTCTACCCTTGAGTAAAACCCATGGACAGTGCTCAGGCGCTAAGCCCAAGCCCAGGACTGGCAAAAACAAAAAGGTCATGCCTGTTCATACTTGAAGTAATAAATTGACTACAGATCAACTTATCTTACATGATATTCATTACAAACATCAACATACAAATATAAACTTCAAGAAACAGTTGCAGACCCAGTATCTTTCTAAAAGAAACAAGGCATGAGAAGTATATGTTTTGTATTGAATTTGTAGCCCAGAGAAATAATGTTAACATCATTACTACAACAGGAATATATACATAACATCCAACTATTAGGCATATATATGGTATATATTATGTCACTGCAATGGAAGATTTTTCCCTCTACTCTCATTGCATCCCACACATACTAATGCCATCTTACAGCTGATAGCTTGTGAAAGCAGTGAGTTGGTTTTCTTCATTCAGAATTCCTAAGGTAGCAAATAATAGAAGAATTGTTGTAAATATGAATGCAAGTTTGAGTGGATTGGGTGGATAAATAACATTTCATACTTATATAAAAATAAATAAAAATCAAGAAGGAATTCATAGTACAACTCATTTTCATGGAATCAAATTTGTCTGAGGGATATCCTGAAGGAAATGTCACTTAATCTAAAATAACAGTGGGGTTTTAGTGCAAACAGAGTGACATGTGTCAACTGTCATCTCATTTACTTGAGGAATAATTTTGGTGAAAAATCTATCTATTCAATAATAAAGCTGAGAATCTCAATATTATTCACTAAATAATTATAATTATTATAATAACTATAATTATAATTTGAAAGCCTGTTAGGTGTTTATGACAAAGTCCTGACAGATTTCTTACCCAGGCTAGCTCCCCAACCGTGAGCTTGAGCAGCTGGGACTACTGGTGCTATCTTACAGTGTTCACAGGATCTTTGACATTATATGTAATTGATTCACTGTTTGACTAGAAGCTAACTACTAGCACTAGCTACTAGAACTTCAGAAATCATGAAGTTCTGCTTTCTAAAGCACTAAAGACTAATAATGGCTAAAGGACCTTAGGATGGCAATGTCCTGCCAAACAGAAAAGCTCTCTAGATGGGATGTGTCAGAAATTCAGCCCATTTTATGAAGACTGCTGAGGCTACAATAAACTTTAAAAAAAAGAAGGATAAAGCCAGTTGGGAAGTTAATGGGACATCAAAAGTAATGATAGACTGACAAATATAAATGCCATCAATCAGAGAAATAACACATACAGTGACTCTCTATAAGACCAAAATATCTTATCCATCATTTATGTAGCAAATTCTCCCCAACCTACTTCTGAACCAGCACCACGGGCTGTTGACTTTGTAGTTTCTGATATAATTGATGATTGTCATTCTTGCAGACATATACAAATCGAGGCTAAAAGTATCAATGGCTGGATCATTATTAAAAGACCTTTGTGTAGACTAATGTAACTACATCTTTCAGGAATGGGAAAAGGTAGGAAAGAATGTCTTCAAACTGATTAGCAGTTGCACCTCATTGCACAGAGGTATAAAGACACCAATTTGGAAACACAGCACCAAGATGAGAGGAGGCTTTGGGCCATAGTCTCAATTTGGGTCTCATCACTTTACCTGGCAACAGTGCCAATTTAGCAGGCATCAGGCTGTGCAGAAAGATTTGCATGTAAATGAACACAGTTTGGGACATTTTGCTTTGCTTCAGAAAGTGGAAAAGTATCACTTTTCACTGGCACTACAAACATAAAACAAAGGTCACCCCAGATGGGTCCAGGGCAGAGTCCATTGATGGGAGAGCTAATTTGGCAGGTGTATCAAACTCCTGGAGAACATGAACAATTCCAGGAAGCACTACAGAGTTTGGTCAATGTAAATGTAGAAAAGTACTGATGAGTAAAACATAGATATAGTTTTCTGAAATTTACAAGAGGAAAATGACCAAATTAAAGAGCCATTGTTTTATTCTTTAGCATTCCCTTTTTAATGGCTTTCTGTTGCGAATGAAAAAGAACCACCTTCCAGAATAAAGTAAATATAGTCAAATAGTTTTAAATAGTTTGTAATAAGAAAATTTTTAAATTATTGAAATAAAAACAACGAAGGAAAAAATAACTAAGGACTTCAAACATACAGAATACAAATTACTATATTCCTTGTTCATCAGATTAGTGCCTCATCATTAGTGTAGATTTTTCATCACTGTTCCTTTCACTGCTACTATAGTCAAATTACACTAGTTATATTATTAGACTTTCACTTGGCATCTTTATCATTCGTTCTCCCCAGTCTAAATTACATACCTTTCCTTCCTCTTCATTTATTCCATTGTTTTTAACAGAAACAATTTTTAACAAAAGGCGGCCTAAGTGTAGAAAATAGTAATAGATACTTTAATCAAGAAGGTTATGGTCTAATATAGAATAAGACATATGTACTGAAAAAGATAGCAGAATGCAGAATTTTATATATACATGTATACATATACAATCATACACACACATATATACAAACACACCATAAAAAAATATCTGAGAAAGCCTGGCACGAGTGGCGCATGCCTATAAACCTTAGCTACTCAGGAGGCTGAGTTCTGAGAATCATAGTTCAAAGCCAGCCCAGGCACTAAAAAGTTCTTGAGACTCATCCCTAATTAACCATCAGGACACCAGAAGTGGAACTGTGGCTCAAGGGGTAGGCCCAGAGTTCAAGTCCCACAGCCGACCAAAAAAAAGTATCTGAGAAAATACTTCCAATAATTCAAAGGAAGAATATGAAAGCAGGAGTAAGTAGGCGGGTGAATAAATGACTGAGACATTAAAAGATGTGTGTTGGGGAAAGGAGGGGTTCTATCCTTGTAGCCAGCCTTCTGCCTTCTACTTACTAGACATGCATTCAAATGATTTCACTTTAGGCAGACACAATGGGGACGAGAGATTGGAGCACCTCAGACCCAGGGAAGTCAACAAAACTTCACGGAAGAAATGAATGAGTGGACTGATGAGTGAATGTTTCTATTTTATAGACACTATCACAAAACTTTAAGTAAAACAATGCATATGACTATGTCCTATTTATCACTGTGGCAAAACTAATATATAGAAGCACTGTGTTTTTTATTGTATTAATATTTGCCTTTATTAATTTTTTTCATATATTTCTCACTGCACTCAATAGAAGGGTTACATGAAGGCACCGTGTTTTTTAAGGCACAGAACAGTCACATCGTTTAAATATTTAAGTTGATTTCTGTTGTTGTTGCAAAGATAAATAAACTTCATTTTATAAGACTCCAGATTACTTAGACGAAGTAAGGACACTACTGAGATACAAATTTGCAAAGACACACAGAGAGTTACCAAAATCTGGGACTTTTTAAAACTGTAAGTACAATTTGCTATAAGGAAAGTTATGACCTTCCCAATAGAACTCTTAATTTATTTTTTTCACTTTACGATTTCACTCTGCAGGAATGAACTATAATGTACCCTTCACACAAAAGGTACTAGAAGAATTATTGTGCTCCTGCCCTCTGTTTTCTTTGACATTATTCTCAAATTACACACTCTTGAAATATTTTCAAACTGGCATTGCATTCATGTTTTATTATCCTATACTTGTAATCTCAGGGTAGCAATTACCACTTTAGTTAGTAGCATAGCTCTTTAAAAATATATAGGTAGGTCCTAAGGCCTGAATTGCATCTAAGAATTTTTAAATATTTTAAAGAATTTCAAAGCTACGCATTTTAAAATTTTATAGATAGCCTCAGTAACTCAAGTTCTTAATTGACTACTTCGTAAAGATGTTTTTAATACAACTCACTAGTAGACCCAAGACAATTAAAATTAATGATTGAACAATCTGCTTGCTATACTCATCCCAATTAACCATTAAAATACTGAAGTTTTCCAGAAGAGAGATGGCTCTCCAAACAAATACGTCAGTTTCAAGCTGAAATATATTATCTCTGTGGGAGAGTCTATAAAAATAAATACTGAATCATTTCTCAGCAATATTGGCTCTACTTGATAAATCTTGGAAATAACATTACTTTCTAATAATAATAGTTTACTATTTTATTTTGAGGTCACAAAGGATGAATGATATAGTAAGAATCAGGGGAATATCTATATGTGCACACATATGTGTATATATATCTATATATATGCACATATCCTATACAGGGGCACATTACAACTTTGTTTTACTTTCTTGCATTATTAGACCCTCTCCTGTACTGGCCGATGATTTTGCCAGAGATAAGAAATTGTGCCTTATTTCTGTTTGCTTTCCACTTCCCCAGGTCTACTGTCCTTTAGCACCTATCTAGAAATGTTTCACATGTGGAAAGAAATTAAGACAAGCTAGATTTCATATGAAGAAAATAATCAACTGTAAGTGAAAGATTTATACCTTTCTGTGCATTTTCTTTAAAATTATTTTTTTTAATATCAAAGTTGAGCCAGGAATTTGGCCTAGTGATAGAGTGCTTGCCTAGCATACACAAAGAGTTGGTTCAATTCCTGGGTACTACATACATTAAAAAAAACAAAAAAAAGAACCAGGAGCAGTGACTCATGCTTGTAATCCTAGCTACTCAGGAGGCTGAGATCTGAGGATCAATGATCAAAGCCAACCCGGGAACAAAAGGTCTGAGACTCTTATCTTCAATTAACCTCTAAAAAATAGGAAATGCGGGGCTTGGTTCAAGGGTAGGGTGGTAGCCTTGAGCTGAAGAGCTCAGGTACAGTACCGAGGCTGTTTAAGCCCCGTAACCCACAAAAAAAAAAGCAGAAGTGGTGCTGAGGCTCAAGTGGTAGAGCTCTAGCCCAAGGACAGTGCCCAGGCCCTGAGTTCAAGCCCCGGGACTGGGGAAAAAAGTTTGAATGGAAAATGTCCATTTCCCAGTCAATACATTTTTCTCCAAATCTCCCCCCTAAGTGTCCACTTAACAATCTCATTTGTGTGTGTGCATCTATTTATGTGTCTGTGTGATTAAGGTACTTGTTTCAATCTCAACTATTGAGACAAGAGATAGATAGAACCAGAAGAAACATGTAATTGATGTCCAGAAAGTAATTGACAAGTCTGGGACTCTGGAAACAAGACACAAGGACATGTCACAGTGGATTGGCAAAGCTGTCTGGTCTGGTACATGCTCCTAGAATAAGAAAGGATGAAGAGACAATGGGATTCAGAGGCCATGATGAGAACCATTTCAGAAAAAGTTAGGATCAAACAAGAGAATCTTTGTTAGCTAGAAAAATATTGTAATATCTGAGTCTTATTTTGTATACTAGTAAGTAGAAATCAACACTATTGAAGACCTACTCATTTCAATAGATGAAAAGACAAAAGCTATAGCTATCTGAATTCCAACAAAAAATGGATATAAACCATGTCTTGATAGTAATGGGGCTGTGATCCACCAAAAGGATCACTTTTGAAGCAAGTCTGGGTTTTTTCTTTCACTATTTGCAGGTAATCAAAAAGAAGTTATACAAAAGAAAAATTCTAGAAATTCTAGAGTATCTTCCTCCTCACAACCTAGGAATGTAAAATACTTTGTAGGTGGGGCCAGGAGTTTGGCCTAGTGGTAGAGTGCTTGCCTAGCATGCATGAAGCCTTGATTTCCATTCCTCAGTACCACATACATAGAAAAAGCCAGAAGTAGTGTGGAGGCTAAAGTGGTGGAGCTCTAGCCTTGAGAAAGTCCAAGGACAGTGCTCAGGACCTGAGCTCAAACACTGGCAAAAAAAAAATACTTTGTAGGTAACATTTGACCTTATAAAAGCAAAACATCTCCCTGGTGAAATATGTAGAAAGCTTGAATAATATTGCTTATTAGTAGTAGAAGAATTTATATTTTCTACAGTATCTACTCTGAAATAACGCCAAACTACCTTTTTGCTCTAGAGAGGGAAAGACAGGCTTTTTTATTATTCTCTCCCAAAATATACTGTCATTTTCTGTTCTTCAGAGTAGGTTCTTCTTAAAATAATTCTTCCTAACTCAGAAGAGATGCCTAAGTAACTTCCAACCAGCTGGTTAGAAAATGTGAAATAGATGTGCATTTCCATCTATGTACATAGATATTTGTGCAAGTATACAATGCGTATAAAGTTAAAATGATTGGTTTTGGTCACAAGTTGGGAACATTTTTAGATATCTTCCTTTACAATCAAAAGCTTAAAGATGGGCCGAGAGTTTGGCCTAGTGGTTAAAGTGCTTGCCTGGCATGCACGAAGACCCGGGTTCGATTCCTCGGTACCACATACATAGCAAAAAGCCGGAAGTGGTGCTGAGGCTCAAGTGGTAGAGCTCTAGCCTTGAGAAAATCCAAGGACAGGACTCAGGCCCTGAGCTCAAGCCCAGGACTGGCAAAAAAAAAAAAAAGCTTAAAGATATGAACAGGGGAAAATGACCATTAATAATTAGTGTTTTATATATCTATCTATATTTTTATGTGGTATGTCTTTTACATAAATGGAGTTCATTACTAGAAATTTATTGCCAGAGAATACGTCATCAATGTCAAGACAATCCTAGTTTTGCAGAATTGAAATTTTCTCTAAGGGAAATTTTTCTAATTTGTCAGCTACTACTTTTCATCATTAGAATATGTATCCTGTGATTTCTCTGCTCAGACTCTATATGAAAAGCCTTTCTGGAAAGCAAGTTTCTTTTTTTTTTCCAGTCAGGGCCTGAGCACTGTCCTTGGACTTTCTCAAAGCTAGAGCTCTACCACTTGAGCCTCTGCACTACTTCCGGCTTTTTTTTAATGTATGTGGTACTGAGGACTCGAACCCGGGTCTTTGTGCATGCTAGGCAAGCACTCTACTACTAGGCCAAACTCCTGGCCCTGAAAACAAGGTTTTATATGCCTGACTCTCTTAAAAATAGCCCTTTAGAATAACTCCCTCCATGGGGTGTGTGGAGCCCTCCTGTGATCACATTAGGAGGCTGAGATCAGAATGACTGATGTTGGAGCTCTGCCCAGAAAAAAAAACAATCTGGAGTCACAAGACTGTCATCCCAGCTACATAGAAGGGACAGGGAGAATCATAGTTCAAGTCTAGGCCCCAGCTAAACATGTGAAACCCTGTTTGAAAAAAAATAACTAAAAGGACTGGGAGCATAACTCAGCAGTAAAGCACCTGCCTAGCAAGTACAAGGGCCTCAATTCAATTGCCAGTACCACCAAAAAATGATAATTCTATCACCTAGAAAAAATATGGCCGGAGAGATGAAAGAAAACCACATTCCATGTAAATATATAATGCAAGAAACTATTCTCTCTCAGAGAGGAAGAACAAAATACTAAGGATACTTTAAAGGAAGAATTCTATGGATAGTCTCATAAAAGGTCCAGGGAAGCAGTGGCCTTCTTAAATCTAAATCTCCTACTGTTTTCATTGAACCATTCCATGTCACAAAGCCCACTTTTTTAATTTTCTCTACTAATCAACACATTGCTTTACCAAACTGGGACAGTAAATAGTAGAATAGAATGGGTACAGTACAGGACAGTACATGGCAGGAGCATATTAATCAAACCAGTTAAAATGAAAAAAGAGAAGAATAAAGGATGGAAATGAGAGAGAAAGAGGAGAAAGGGAAGAATGGAGAGGAAAGTAAAGGGAGAGATGGAAGGAGAGATAGAGAGAAGTAGGATGCTAGTCTGCAAAAGCAAGAAGAAAAAACAAAGGCACAGGTCACTTGACACTTGATAGAGGCATTTGATGCCACATGTGCTGTGACGAGGTGACAGATGGGATTTACATAGACTGGCATCTGAGCTACATAGTGTTTGTCTAATGCCAGCTGGTATCCTCACCATCCCCACTTAGCCATCCATCACTGGTGATCCAGGATATTTCCTCCCAATGTAACAACAACAACAACAACAACAACAACAACATAATAATAATAATAATAGATTGCTGAACTCACAGTAGTATCCTGAACCTCAGCATCAAGTGTTTCACCTGATGTGAAAAATCACATATGCAGTTTAATATTCAAATCTTTTAATATGACTAATGGTCCTTTTATTCAGAGTCATTTTTAAATAAGAGAGCTATCATTGATTGCCAAATACACTGTTCCCAAACAGCTCACTACACTCTGAAAAGAATAGATAGCTTCCCTTTCTGGTAAAAATCCAAATATATCTCTCTTCTGCAGGGGTATGATTTGGGGTAGCAAGTGGGTAATATTGCTTGAGGAGAATGTCACATACTGTATGGCTGATCTTTTTTATTTGTTGGTGTTACTCTGCCTTAAGTACTCTGCCTTAAGAAAGTGCCCAATACATATTATGATGTTGATATGTAGAACAGTCACAGAAATAATATATGTAAATACTCTTGTGAGGAAGAATTGGTCCAAAACAGTAAACATAATTAGATACAAAAATTTTTCCCCATACAGATTCATTTAATGAATATTATTTATTGTATATATTATTATATTATATATTATAGTATATTTTATTCTACTTCAAATTCATTATATTTGTGTAATGAGTTATAAGACATATGATAAATGCTTTAAATATCCAGTATCTGCATTCATGATATTAATACATATACTTGAAAAGAAAGTCATTGGCTTTACACCTACATGCCTAAACCACTTTGTCCATTCACTAGTATGTAGACTATACATATAGTCTGACATCATAGTAATTTATAAATTGTATCCATTTGATTACTTCCCAGTAAACAAACATGCCATGCACATATTAAAAATAAGTTCAAATAAAAGATTAGGAAAAAATTAAACTTAACCATTATTTTATATACAACTATCTTACCATTCTAACAAAATTCCCAATGCAAAAATTGAATAATTAAGCAAAGATTTACCAGAATAAAGAATATCTAAGCAATGTGAAAGGGTATCAATGTATGTGAATTAATGCACCTTCTATCTGGCAAATATCATGTAACCCTTTTACTAATTACAATAAAAAATGCAAAAAAAGAATATCTAAGCAAAAAACATATGTGCATACACATACTGTTCTATGTGCATATCTATAGGTACAGACAATAAAAAGGTAATTGTTTCCAAAATCAATGAATCACCAAAATTTGAGTTCATCATACCTGATTTAACGGACTGAAAATGTAGCTAATTGACCATTAGACTGTACATAGGGTGATATATGTATAAATTATGTATATGCAGATCTGTGTATGTTTGTCAATATATGGTCATACTGTAAGTGCACATTCTGTTCTGTTTTCAAAATAATCCAAGTCAACCTTGGGAAAAATATATTACAGTGTAGTCACATATGGTTAGCTGTTAAGTTCTACTTGCATATATAACCATGTCATTTTCTTGAGTCTAGATGTCACTAACTGTAAGGACACTATCACTTGCAGAAAAGCTTTTTGCATTTCTCATAACTATCCCATTTTCAGAAGTATCAAATACAAAAAAAAGTACCTTGACATTGACACAGTTAGAATCACGGGTTCAGTATTTCAAAAGAAGACATTTGAATATAAGACATATCAGCAAGAAGAAATCCTCAGGAACGTATAAAGGATCTTTAACAGACAGTCAGAGCTAACTACATAGATGATGCTATTCCAATTAGGACTTGCACTCTGTTGTCCAATGGCCCTAAACATATCTAGTGGGAACTCACAAGTGCATGCACACAAACACACACGGAACGGGTGAATTATGTAATTTTCTTCTTCATAAATGTTTCCACAGAAATCACAAATTATTCACAGTAGAGTTGACTCCAAGCCACACAAGAATGACTCAGCTTATGTGAGGTATAAGTTTCTATGGCAAATAAAAACAAGTATAGAAAATCCCAGAGATGTATGACACATTATAGAGCATGGCTTTCCCAGAGGCTACTGCAAAGTTCATGTACACAGTGACTGCTCTATTTTTGTTCTCTCACTTCAATATTTCATGCTGTACAATTACTTCTCCAAAATAACATTTTAGTTGTCTGAACTGTGTCACCTGTCTCTTATTTATCTTAAAGAATTATTTATTTCAAATACATGAATGCTATTCTACTGTGAAGTGTTTCTCCATGGTCTTGAAATGGTCTTTGTCATTTTTTAAACACATGCTATATTTTATTCATGTAACTTCACGCTCTGTGCGTTTTAAATGCACATAAATAGAAAGGATTAGTCAGGAATTCCATCTGATGAACTAGATTACTCTTCTGCATCCAAGGACTAAGCCTTACATATTTAACACACTGAGATATTCATTTTTAAGCCAATGATCTCCATAAAATGAATTCAGGGTTTTTGTTTTTGCAATACTAGTTAGGGTTGGACTAAGAGTCTCACACTTCCTAGGAAGGCACTCTACCACTCAAACAACCCCACCAGACATTTTCATGATGGTTATTTTTTAGATAGTGTCTTTAGATAGTATCTTGGACCATCGTTCTCCAAGTAGCTATGATGACAGGTGCATACAACTAGACCCAGTCATACACTGAGATGGAATTTTATGAACTATTTTTCCTAAGCTGGATTTGACCTCCACCTCCTAAGTAGCTAGGATTACAGGTTTGAGATACCAAACCCTGTTAGAAGTTAATTTTTAAATGGAAGGAGCAATCAAGGACATATTTGCTTAGCCAATTTTTAAAATTTTATTTTATTGTCAAAGTGACATCTCTAGGGGTTAGAGTTACATTGGTAAGGTAGTGAGTGCATTCACTCTTGCATATTGTTACCCCTTCCCATGTTTTTCTCCCACTATCCCTCCTCCCTCATCTTCTCAAACTGTAAACTTCATTTCCAACATATTGTCTTATGGCTACTGCTATAACATTAAGCTTTACCAGTTTTTTCTAAAGGAAAAATAAAGTGTGTATAAAAAGGCAACAATGGAAAAAGGCAGAGATGGGTATAATCATAGAGACCAAGGGAAAGAAAGTGAAGAAACAACTGATAAAAGAATAAGACTTAAGAAAAATAGAATTATTTTCCTTTCATTTGACACCATCTGAGATGAGAAAGCAAAAAGGAACATATTTTCATGTGCTCATATATATACATATATTCACATATATGTGTATGTATATGTATAGATGAAGAGATTTGATTATTCTCCTCATCCAACAATAATATGGATTTTTATGCCTAGCTATTCTGGAGGCTGAGATCTGAGGATCAAGGTTCAAAGCCAGCCAGGGTACAAAAGGACATGAGATTCATCTCCAATGAACCTCTTGAAAACAGGAAGTGGGGCTTGGCTCAAGGGTAGGGCTATAGCCTTGAGGTATAGATTTCAGGGACTTCTCCCAGGGGTAGGGCAGTAACTTTAAGCTGAAGAGCTCAGTGACTTTGCCCAGGCCAACGTCAAGCCCCATGACCCACCCCTCAAAAAATAAGAATATGAATTTTCATTCAAGGAACTTCAGCATGAAGAATACTGCATAAGTCCATTCTGGTTCAGGATCCCAAAGGTGGGTGTGGTGTGGCATGGTGTGTGCATGTGTATGTGAGTGTACATGGGTATATATGTGTGTACATATACATATGTATATGTCTTCTGGTCTTTCACACACTTCTTTTAAAAATACAAGGGTTCCATGCTGGAGACCATCTGAATCTCATCTCCCACAAACTTCACCACTAAACACCACAACCAGATGAAGCATTCAATTCGCCATACCACGAGGTAAAAAATAAACTGCAAAACTCGAACTGCTGGAAGACCTTAAAACCCTATCTAGTATTTAACCAAGATAATCTTAAAAGTTACTGAGAGCTACCTACTCTTTTGAAAACATATAGTGGCCAGGCACTAGTGGCTCATGCCTATAATCCTAGCTACTCAGGAGGCTGAGATCTGAGGATTGTAGTGTAAAGCCAGTCCCGGCAGGAAAGTGTGTGAGACTCTTATTTCTAATTAATTATCAGAAATTTCAGACATGGAACTGTGGCTTAAGTGGTAAAGTGCTAACCTCAAGCACAAAAGCTCAAAAACAGTACCTAAGCCTTGAGTTCATGCCCTAAGATATCACACACACACACACACACACACACACACACACACACACACACACACACAGCAATGGAAATGATCTCTAGGCTCTGACATCTGATTTCATCTAAGACCTCATATGGCCTCTATCATGTATGTGTCCCTTCTGTTCACAAAGGCCATGGTAGCTTTGTTCCTCACATCTTTAAATCTTGCTTCTTTCATTCTCAAGGAAGTCCTTTCCTCTCATGCATCACCAGTTCCTTTATAGGCCTTCATAGGAAACACAGATCCCAGGCCCCTCTAGGGGAGTAGATAATAGAAAAGGAGTGTAGAGAACACTTCTCTACATCTCAATGTTAGAGACAGGCCAAATCACAGTCATTAATATATTGAGGAATTTTCATGGATGAAATATGAAGAGGTTAAAGAAAACAATCACCAGAATGATATGACTAGACAATGTGATTTTGAAACAGTTCTCAAAGTAAGATATGTGAACTAATAGCAGTAGCATCCAATGGGACTCAGAAGATAGACAAATTCTCTACACCAGATCTTCTGAATCAGAAACATTAAAAACAAAGAGATGGGACAGGTGGCTGAAGAACAGAGAGAGGCGATTTTCATGCAGGGCCAACTTTGAGAACGGTTCTTTTACTATATTCCTGATGCTAATGGTAGCCAACTAGTATTTTTCCTTAGTTCAAAATACTCAATTTTACTCCAGTTAGGAAAAGCAATTCCCTAATTTTTTCCTTTTTTTGCTTTATCTTTTTTTTCATTTTATTGTCATGGTGATGTACAGAGGAGTTAGTAACATTTCTTGTTGAACATGAATAAAGTTTTAACATTTTTAAATATTTATACTACTATTTATCTGAAAGATTTAGTTAGAAATTGAATGGCTTTACTCAGGCTTTCAAACTGCCATACAGAGCCTGTACCTTACTAGTGACTCATGCCTATAATCCTTAGCTATTCAAGAGGCTGAGCTCTAAGGACCCCAGCTAGAAGCCAGCCTGCCTGGGGCAGAAAGTCCCTAAGACACTTATCTCAGAATTAACCAGTAAAAGCTGGAAGTGGATCTATAGCTCAAGTAGGAGAGCTCTGTCCTTGAGCGAAAAAAGCCAAGGGCAAGTGCAAGGTCCTGAGTTCAAGTCCCAATACCAGCAAAAAGAAAGAAAGAAAGAAAGAAAGAAAGAAAGAAAGAAAGAAAGAAAAAACCCTGCAAGCACTGAACTCCCCACACGACAATGAGGGACAGATGGAAATTAATCAGGTCAGCATTCCACAGTCTCCAATCTTTCCTTCAGAGTTGTCTGTCTTTTTATAACTGACTTTTCTCATGTCATTTTTTCCCAGATACCTTTATCAATGAATGTGTCAACCTTTCTGGCATACGACCAGCCCACAATAAGTTACTGTGGGGTGCATCACGAACTTCTCTCTCATAAGTCCTTTGAAACGAATGCACAGGAAGATACGATGGAAACACATCTAGAGACTGAGCTGGACCTGAGCACAATCACAACAGCTGGCCGAATCAGTGACCATAAACAGCAGCTGGCTTAACTGAGCTAATCGGTAGCCAAGAATAGCTACCAAACTTTGTAACCTCAAGGACAAAATGAGGAAGATTTGTTTATTGTGACTCTTTAAAATAAAAAAAGACCCCTGTTCAAAAAAACAAAAACCCAAGATTGATTCATGAAATAAAGAAGACATGAATTGTTTCAAGTCTACACTTTGTAATTAGCTAAGTTGTGCAGTATTTTTTTGACTTAAACAAGTACGACACTGAAAAATTTTAAAAAAAGGAAAAGAACCATTTTTTTCAAAACTCATCTTGCCTATATGTAAAAACTGTACAGAGCTAATGTATTTTTCATATGGTAAAGTTTCAATTATAGAAACAACTGGTATGTACAGTACTATAATTTAATTACATTTCACTTTACAAACCTTACACCTTTCCGTTTCTAAAATTTTAAATTAACAAAAAATTTATTTCTTGTGTTATTCAGAGTTACTCCGTTTTGTAGGGATTGTTTTGTTACTGCATTTGTGCCCTGAATCCTTGATTCTCAAATTCTGTGCTGTGCCAAACATGCACGATTTTTATCATGCTTACTGCAATAGAAATTTTATCTACTTGTTCCAGAAGTAATATATTAACCAAAAATGATTTAATTGTTCAGATTTGTAAGAGGTTCTTCAATTACATAGACAGGTGTTTTTTTCCTTATAAATGAAGAGAGAAATCAAAGAATTTTTTAACAGTTCTGACTTAACTGTTGCCTTGAATTACAGCCTAGTTTCTAAGCAGTGAAATGTAATGATAAAAAAGGGATATTTTAACAAAATATTTCTGAACGAATGACTCATTCTTTCATTCTTTCTGAGTAAGCTTTGGTAAGTGTGGGGGCAGTGGAAGCCTGTACAAAACAACACTGGAAACAAAGGCCGTAACCACGGCAACAGACTTTGATACATTTCAGAGGTGAAGCTGGCAGTGATAAGAGAAAACTTTCTTTTTACATCCCATTATTTTCAGACCAAGGTGGGAGGACAGGGCATAATAATTGTACAGTCCCAGTTTTTCTCTTAATTAACCCAAGTAGGTTTACCTAAGAATAACCATCAGTGAGTGCAGAATGTGCCCCGTTTTTAAGACAACTTTTCATTTAGAACTGTGAGACTATGGGGACCATCTCAAATAAAAAAAAATATGCAAGTTGTCCTAAGGGAGAACCCTGAGCATCTATAGCTCATTTACCACAGCTATGAGACAGGGTGGAAGCAAAACATCAGCCCTTGTCTCCTGACAACATCCTCACCTCCTTCAAAATAGTTACTTCTGCTCTGCACAATGGGTTCACCTAACAATCATCTGAAAAATAAAGGAGCATCATTGGAGACCAACCCAGATCATTGATTGATTATGTGATTGTATTGTTATTTCTGATGTAGCTTTTTTGACGCTGAAATGATCATCTTGTCTCTGATGTTTACCTAATAGTTATCATCGGAAAATACTGTTAGGTTGTCTATGATAATCACACATTCGTTTTTTTATAAATAATTTTTTTAATGTAAAGCTTTGACTTTCTATTACTGTTACACTAGAACTGCTTTACGTTGTCATTTTATACTTGTGACATCAAAAATAGATTGAGAATATACCAATCTAACAGGTCAAACACAACAACAACAACAAAAGTGAAGAAAGTATTATTAAAAAGCAATATTAAGGGGCCATGAGTTTGGCGTAGTGGTATAGTGCTTGCCTAGCATGCATGATGCTATGGGTTTGATTCCTCGGTAACGCATACACTGAAAAAAACTAGAAGTGGTGCTGTGGCTAAAGTGGTAGAGCACTGGCCTTTGAGGCAAGTCCAAGGACAGTACTTAGGCCCTGAGTTCAAGCCCCAGGACTGGCAAAAAAAAAAAAGCAATGTTAAATACTTTTCTCTCTTCCAAAGAAATTATATCTGCTATAATCTAGCTTTATAGATTAGGTTTTTGTTTTTTATATTGTAGGTCGTGGGGTTTGAACTCTGGGCCTGGGCACTGTTTTTGAGCTCTTCAGTTCAGAGCTACCACCCTACCCTTTAAGTCACAGCACCACTTCCTGTTTCCTACTGGTTAATTGGGGTTAAGAGTCTCACAGATTGTGGAGCCCGTGCTGGCTTTGAAATGCAACCCTCAGTTCTCAGTCTCCTGAGTAGCTAGGATTACAGGCATGAGCCAATACAACTGGCTTTATAAATGTTTTATTACAGAAAATTTAAAAGTAACTTCAAGAAGGAAATCAAAACTTATAAAGCAGATTTTTACTAAAAATCCACATTCGAAAGAAAAATAGGATGCAAAATTCCAGAAGAAAAAAACTATGATTTAATTAAATGTTAAACACAGTATTTTATCAAATATTTAGCATTCTAGATTTTGTAACATTTTGCATAAATTTTTTGCAATTCAAATTTTTGTCATTTTAAGTCTAATTTTAAGCCTTATGTTTTCAGTGTTTTACTTCTTTGTATTGAAATCTTGTGGGTATTTTTTTAAGTCCTCCAGCACTGGGATTTGGCCTTACAAAAAATAACTGGTTATAAACTTATTCTTTGTGGGTCTGAAATTTAATGTAAATTTCCATTTCTTACATAAACCAAAATATCATTTGCAACATTTTTCATTAGATGTTATCCTTTCAAAGTTCTAAAAGGGTGGATTAATTTGTGCAAATAAGTATGCTAAATTTTTTTAGGTTCTCTCAAAATGATGATTTTTAGAAATTTTAAGGATCTCAGAAGCCTTACAAATGTATGCCCTTGATTTTCTGATGCAAACTCCTTTTTTTTCCCCTTAAACATTTTAAGTTCAACTAAATGGAAGAAATCACCTTGAAAATGTAACTCTGAACTTCCCAGTTCCTAAAGTACAATAAGAAGAAAATAACTTCAGAATCTGGGGACTTTTTTGTATGTGAAATTAAACCAAAAGTGGTCTTTTAACCAGAAAAAAGAAGAAGCTGGGTTATTGGCTTTTTGCTTTTTCTGCCACAACAGGGAGAAGGAGAGGGATGATCTCAGTGAAAATTTGTTAGGATAAATGGTGTCTGAAATCTTTTATTACACACAGCAATCTATATTAATTTGTGTCTACATTTATTTCTAACCTCTTTCAGCACGGGTTAATAACTTGTTTCCTCTCTCCAGCTACCTATCCCCGTCATGTATGTCTTCCTGCCATTTATCTGTTTAAACACTGGGAAAACTATTTACCTCCAGTTGAAAAATGGTTACAATAACAGCAGCAGTTGGAGCAACCAATAAAGTCACACAGTATTTCAAGGTTTACAAGCCACATAAATTATCTCATTTTCCTTTATGAATAATACTGTGAAAACATATTTATTTCTATGAAATTCAGGCCTTGCCCAAGAACACAGACGTAATAATGTGGAATTGAGCCATTCTCAAAATTCAGAGGCTGTCAATCTTTCCATTACACTAAAAATCTTCTCTCTCTGCTCAAAGCCAGAGAACTTTCAGAAATAATGGCTAAAATAAAAAATGGTAAACATTTGACATGCTTTTTAGTAATCTCTACTTAGTTCCTTCTGTTTGTATAACATGAGTAAAGGAATTGTTTTTGGTGTGCTACTCTGGGCTCTCACATTAAAATTCTTTATTTAAAGAAAAGCAAGTCACATATTTCTTAACATACAAGATCTTTGTAAATATGCAGACAGTTATTCCCAAAATATGTGTGTGGGGAGATCTCAAGATACAAGAAAAAACAAAAAGCAAAAAGCACAGGAAACAAAGACTGATTTAATGAGATTATATGGATGGCTATAACAAAAAGATTGATAAAATAAATTGAACACATGTTCAACCAAACGTATGTTTAATTGGGAAGACTTTACAATCATGTACCTGGATTTGAACTCAGGGTTATGCACTTGCTGCTAAACAGGCACTCCATCAGTGGTACTACTCCAGCAGCTGTTGTAAGATTACTGTCTTATTTTTTTTGCCTGAGATGCCTTGTCTGTGAGCCTCCTATTTGCATACTTAGACTCCCAGTTATGAATTATTGTACCCACTCACTGGTTGGCTGACCTGGAATACATTCCTGATCTCTGCCTCTCAAGTAGTTTAAAATTACAGGCTTGAGCTATAGCATACAGCAATAATCTATTTGTTTTGTTTTGAATCTCTGTCTTGGCAACATTTTTGACCCAATATTTTTTTGTTTTGTTTTGGTATTGGGGCTTGAACTCAGTACCTTGTCCTTCTATTCAGCTTTCTTGCTCACTGTACTACTTGAACCATACCTCTAGTTTAGCATTTTGCTGGTTAATTGGAGACAGAGTCTTGAAGGTTGGAATTAAACTCTGATCCTCCAGGTCTTAGAGTAGATAAAATTACAAATGTAAGCCATCAGTACTCATTCACAATTTTTAAGTATCATAATATAGAATAATTTTCTCAATTCTTCTTAGAAAAAGGAAAAAATAATTTCCTAACTGATACCGAGTTGTTGAAGCCTGTGCTAACTGGTTTTAAATAGGTACATATTTTAATTATCAGTTTGCTTTTGTCAAGTCTCTTTCCCTGTTCTGTTCTGAATGTTCTAGAAAACCAGAAAACCATACAGATTTATACTATGAAATACATTTTAGGAAGCAAAGAAAACATACCCAAATTTAACACTCCAGGAAAACAAAATAACCTAATTTGAACTCAGATTGGTCTGATTCCATAAACTGCTTAGAAATAGCAAGATATTTTTTGCAAATATATTTACTAAAATAAACCACTATTTATGAGAGTAAAAATATATTTGTTTTTGACTACTTCTGATTAGAAGACAGATATCATCTCTCAAACTAAGCATGCAAAAGAATTAAAGAACTGCAAGTAGAGAATCAGACACCCAATATGAACTGTGGCTAAGCTGGAAGAAAGGAAATTGAATGTTCAGAGCACATGGCAGCCATGTAAAGGGAGAGATAATGGGACTGGCAGATGCTTGGACTCGAGCAAGAAAGTTGGTATAGTCATATCTCAAAGCTCTTAACAGTTTGTCATTCCAGGGATTAGTGTAACAATGTCATGTAGAGAAGACTTGGTTTGGGAAAAAAAGAGTTCAGATGACCTATGGTATTGTGAGAGTGCCAATTATTTTTGTGAACTCATTGAAGCTCTCTCAAGGGGAGAGAAGACATCATTCACCATTAACAACTGTGCTTCTTTGTCCACAATGAAGACCAAAAAAAAAAAAAATCCTCAAAAACTTAAGCCAGGCCTAGTAACATACCTGAGATCTGAGACTCACGATTTGAAACCAGCCTGGGCAGAAAAGTCCGTGAGATTTGTATCCCTATTTAATCACCATTAAAAAAAAATCCAAAGGTGGAGCTGTGGTTCAAGTGTTAGAAGACTAACCATGAGTAATAAAGCTCAAGGAGAGAACCCAGACCTTGAGTTCAAGCCCCAGGACTCACATAACAAAAAATAAAAACCAGAAAATACCAGAAGGGAAATGGATTACTTTTTAAGATTTCCCATGGTTTATAGACTTTTTTTAATTCTGAGCTAGAAGGACAGCTCATATTTAAAATATTTAAACTTAGGGTTACCTTCCTTTTTTTTTTTTTTATCCATAGTTGAAACTGACATTGGTGGCTCACACCTGTAACTCTAGCTACTCAGGAGACTGAGATCTGAGGATTGCAGTTTAACGCCAGCCCAGGCAAAAAAGGCTGTGAGACTCTTATATCCAGTAGACTACTGAGAAAAAGCTAGAAGTGGCACTGTGGCTCAAGTGGTAGAGCATTGGCCTTGAGCACAAAGAGGCTTGGGGCCTGTACCTAGGCTCTGAGTTCAAACCCTGAGACTGGCAAAAAAAAAAATCCACAGTTGATTACTTTGTTTTAAAGACACCTATGTTAAAGCAGTGAAGTGTCCTAGCTATCTACGATCTAGAGAACTCCTGAGTTCTTCCAACTTTCTTAAAATTTAAAGATTTGGTTTTCTATGGTGTTTTTCCACTTGAAAATCTGAATGAAAATTCTTTGTAAGTCAAATAGTATTTCAAAGACACCAAGACTCTGTGATAAAAGCTATCCTTGCATTCTGTTTTCTCGTCTGAGACATCACAAAGTTATCTTTAGTCAATGGATTTCTGTGTGTTTTGTTATATGATGCAACATGACAGTTCTGCATGACATTGAAGGTACCATAAATCAGTGTTTGCCTCTCTAAAGGAATGAGTGTAGGTTTTGAATTGGTCTACCTTCACTCAGTACAACTTAATTGAAGATGCCTGGATTCACATGAAAAACTTAAGACAACATGGTTAGATATTTACTGTTACCTTTTCTATTGGTTTCCATTTTTGCCACCAATCATATCCTGAAATATACTACTAAGTAGCTGAGATGCCAGCCAAATTCCCTAAGAAGATACAGTACATACAAGGTCCCTGAGGTAAGGCATGAAATATGCATTGCTAATCAATTAGTCGGGTTATTCTGACGGATGCTAAGTTTAGAAAAATACTGCTCAAATGGGTTTGCTTTTTCCCAGTCTGTTGTTTTATTCGAACCTAAAAGTACAAAAAAATATACAAATGTGAATCTAGTTTTCTAAGCCTGGGTGGTGAAATGCAAAATATAGGGCAACTGTACATAAAATGTTCAAGCTCCTTTCTAACAAACTTATTTCAAGATTTTTCTCACCATAAGCATGTTCAAATGCTGCTGTGGCTCAAGTGGAAGAGCACTAGCCTTGAGCTGAATAACTCAGGGACAGAGACCAAGCCCAGAGTTCAAGCCCCATGACTGATCAAAAAGAAAAATAAGAAAAAAAGAAAAAAAAAAACTATGTCAAGCTTGTTCAATAAGCAATTTAAAAAAAAAACAGCCTTAAAGAAGCTCGATTAGTTATTTAACTTGCTAGTTATTACATTACACTGAAAACTAACAGCATAGATTAAGAATTAGAGGTGGATTGAAAGGTAAGAATTAATGTATGATTGATCAGGCACTATGCTCTCCTCTTGTCATTTTTAAATCATCTTAAAAAAGAGAATAGGAAGAATAGCTATCATTTTAGGAAGAGGAAATCAAGACCATGGTAAGTTTCACTCAGTAGAAGATTCTCAAGTCTCCATTTTTCAGGCTCTACCACCCAAAGCACATTCTGAAACATGAGAAATGATTCTCATCAGTGGAAGTTGGCTTTTATGTGATTTCTAGGGAGCCGATACTGCTGGGGAAGAACATGCTTTCACATCCCCAAGCAGAAAATTTACATAAATTGTAGAGATTTCCTTCAAACTCCTGAACTATCATCTTAATGCAAAATAAGCATCACCCTATTGAGATTATATGTCATTTTCTAAAAAGAGTAGATATTTGAAAGAAAATGCCTGAAAAAATGAAGACTCCCCGCAAATATTCATTATGGGTTTTTATTTCCAGCTCATCCAAGCTCTATATTATTTATATTTTAAATATGCTTAAAATGATTTTAATGAAGGTTGCTAGTTGAACCAAATGTGTGTAGATGATCAGTAAGTCACCAAGTGTAAATAATAAGGTGAAGAGAAACATCAATAAACTACATACACAAATATCAACCCGCAATAGGCTGGGCTGGGTTGCAGAATATTTTTATGAATGATTTTGTATGGCAACATTGATTTTGTATTATTACTTACACAAGCAATAAGGAAATTTGGAGCATATTGAAGTATATAGAAGATAATCTTTATAATTCAGACTCCTCCCATTCTACTCAGATCATAATATTCATTAAAAATGAATATTTTCTTCTTAGGTAATGTTTTCATCATTATGTGAAGATAGTGAACTAAAATAACTTTTTAACCTCTTTATTGTTTTAATTTAATATATTTATTATCTTTAAACAGTTGTACAAACAAGTTGGCCTTTCATCTTCAAATATGTTTTTTCTATTGTCTCAGCTAGTCACAAATGATTTCTTAGTCTCTGGACCCCATTAATGTCTCCAAAAGCTTTTTGTTCAACTATAAGCTATCCCTTCTCTCTCTCCCTGGCCTTACACAAACTCGAGTACTATCATTAAAAAATTGTAATAGCATTTTACTCTACCACATAATCTGAACATGTAGCCCTATGTAAAGCATGTTTTCCTAACATATCCAGAATGTCAAAAAAATAGTAAAAAATACTCTAAGTCCTACATTCTAAAAAGGATCATTATCATAACTGTGATAAAGCAAGGAAATACATTTGAAACAATTAATAAACCCAGCAAAGAGAAAAATACTACTTCCTTTCATTCTGGCACTATTATCACATTAGAAAATATCTCAAATATCTAGAATAGTTCTATGGACAAAAGCTCATATCTAGGCTGAATACATGGTGAAGATAATGAAGAAGACAAATTATTGCATGTACCAAGAGGTAAGTGAAGAAATTATGATGTCTTTATTAGATAATGTCGAGTATTATAACGAGTAAGATATGAGAATTTTGGCAGCCAGGAGTGTGGCCTATTGGTAGAGTGCTTGCCTAGCATTCACAAAGTCCTAAGTTCATTTCCTCAGTGTTACAGACACAGAAAAAGCCAGAAGTGGTGCTCTGGTTCAACTGGTAGAGTGCAAGCCTTGAGGAAGCTCAAGGACAGTACCCAGGCCCTGAGTTCAAGCCCCAAGACCAGCAAAAAAAAGAAAAAAGAATTTTGGCAATCATCAATAAAGGTCAATGAAGACATTAATGATTTAAGAACAAATGAGAGCAACACATATTAGGTAGATAATAGATGATAGATGGATAAATAGAAAATATAACTGTATCAAAACAATTAAGAATAGAAATTAGTCTAAGAACTAGCACTGTTATTTCTCCAGAAAAAAAAACTGAGAAGTTAGAACAGATAAACTTAATGCCAAATAATCTTTTCAAGGTTAAATTTGAAATGGCCCCAAACTATAAACCCCAAATTACTGCTTCAGCCATGAGTAATTACAATAATTCATATACACCTATTAGAAATCTGACATTGAAAAATGAATTGTAATTTAAAATATAATCCATCTGTTCTTTTCCTCGATGATATATTTGTTTTCAATTACAGGTCCATAAATATACCACACTAAGCAAGCTGATGAGAATGTGGAGAAGGGCTGATAACTCTTCTCAGCCTGCTCTGCCATAAGAAAATTACCCAAGGACTCTCACCACAGGGGGGAGCCCCAAATGTGGTTGCTAAACTTTTACATCTTGATCTAGGCATTTGGAATACTCCAAGGGCTTAATTTCATCCTCAGTTGTAAGGACATTGATGGCTTTAAGGCAAGAGCCAAGAAGCTCACACCAGCTCCAGTTTAGCTATCCTCTACCAGCATACAGGGAAAGCAGTGTTTTTGTATTTACACCCTATGTGGAGAAAATTTAAGGTCTTTGCGATATCAATACATTTCTCACCTTTGGGTTTGATAGAATCTTAAGTTCAGTGTATTAGACATTGTGCTAGTGTTCCATACCTGTGATGGGAATAACCTGAGAGAACAATTTAAAGGAATTATTAACCCTTGCTCATGGTTTCGGGGGTTTCAATCCACAGTCCTTGGCTTTGTTGATACTGAACCTTGGTGAGGCAGACCATGTCAGTGTGAGGAGCATGTGGTATTGCTCATGGCAGATAGGTAACAGAGAGGAGGGGGAGAGAAAGAGAAAGAACACACAGAGATAGATACACACAGAGTAAAAGGCGAGAGACAAAGATAGCCAGAGATAGACACATAGAGATAGAAAGAGGCTTAGAGATTGACCAGGAGGGCCCTAGGACACAATACAGAATCCACACACCTGTTCCAGTAAATCACTTCCTGGAACTAACCACCTTCTAGTTTCTGGGACACACTATAACCAATAGCAGCCATCCTGTGAAGCTCCTTGCTATTTCCTGTTTAATAAACATCAAGACTCAGCTTCTGAAATGTGTTAATTTCTACTTTAATTTTGTTAACATTGTACTTCGTCAGTGACTACTTCACCATAAGCCATGGTTATACTTCATCAATTTGTGGAAGAAAAGCCTAAAACTGTGGGTATAACCTTATTAACTTTTCCTTGCACCCGATTCTAGTTACTGGATTAAAAATGTGAGCCTGAGATGATACATCAAGAAATTAGAAGAAGAGTCTTACAATAGTTAACATTTTATGTAAGAAAATAGATGTGTAGTTTGGAGATAACTTCTTTTTCACCTAATCTGATAGTTTACAAGTAAGCTTAAATGCATATGCTCTTGAGACAAAGAATCATTATCACTATGTATATTGAAAACATTTTTATCAGGTGCCTTATTTTTCTCCAAATAGGTTCTCAGACCTCTGATCATGTTCCAAAATGGCCAAAGAATGTCTAAATAGTTATTTCCAGAAAGAATGGTTTGATACAAAGCATTGTAAAACAAAATAACATTTACAAAATGTTGACTTTTCTAAGCATTTATAAGCATAGATTTATAATTATATCTACAGTTAACAGAATTAAAAATAGCCTTATGATGTAAAGTTTTACTTTAAAAGACTACTTTTATGTAAGGTTATTGCTGAAAACATTTGATAAGTATTCTAGATAGTGTTTCTAGTATTATCTCATATATGTCCAAGTGGAAGGAAAGAATCTTTGAGAAATTTGTGAGTATTTGATATGGTCCTTGTCTCCAAGGGCCTTTCAGTTTTAAGGAAGAGAAATGACATCTACATTTAACAGAAAAATAATCTCAAAATCTAAATTGAATTCCTATAGAATGGGGGCCAGGAGTTTGGCCTAGTGGTAGAGTGCTTGCCTAGCATGCACAAAGACGCGGGGTTTGATTCCTCAGTACCAAATACATAGAAAAAAGCTGGAAGTGGTGCTGAGCCTCAAGTGGTAGAGCTCTAGCCTTGAGAAAGTGCAAGGACAGTGCTCAGTCCCTGAGTTCAAGCCCAGAACTGGCAAAACAAAAACAAAAACAAAAAAAAACTTACAGAATGCTGAAGCCATAGCTCAGTTGGCAGATCACCTGACTAGCAAGTGTGAATCCTTGATTTCAAAACCCAGAATTGTCAAAAAAAAAAAGCATTTATAAACAGATAAAACCAAAGTTAGTATAGTTGTTGGGAGTATATCAGGGTACAAGTGGTAACAGAAACAGAACTTAAGACTGGCAGTATTTCGATCAGTAAAATGAGAGAGGGCAATGAAAAATACAATTTTATTTATGAACATCTACTAATCAGTAATATTTTATGTTTCTCTCAAAGGGATGTACCAGGCTTAATATGTATTCTAATGACTGATTTTCTTCTGATTATGGCCAACTTTTTGGCCTTTCTCAACCATATTTTTTCTTTATATTCTTATCACTTTATATTTTATTTTTCTTTGTGTTTTATGTTTCTTAGAGGAAAATGTCATAGGCCAGATTCAATAAAATCCTTAGAGAAAATGTTCTAATCTAGGTCAATGAAATGACTATACACTGTTTTGAAGATTGATCTAGGAAACCTTGTTAGTTTAAAATAATTGTGTGAATAAATCAAACAACATTTAGAAGCTAGTAAGTATAACATTCTCCATTAAAGGATGTTTGACATCAGGTGAAAATACTATTTTCTGTCGTATGCAACATGGTATACAGATTGGTTTTTCTCTCTTGGCAGCCCTTCATTCTTCATATATTAGTGAATACTAATCAGAAATTTATTCCAAACTTTAAAAACAAAAACCATTTTGACTGCTACATTCTGAAAATAAACAGATAATGAAAATAATTAAAAACCATGATTTAGGTAATAGAAAGCAGACTGTTATTGGAATTTACTTGTACCTAGAAGTTTTGTTATCAAAATAAAATGTATTTTTGAATACACCAACATTTAACAATATACACAATGATTACTGCCTTAAATGTACAGACAATTGTCAATAAAGTTATTTTTAAAAGACATAGTCAAATAGTCTAATTGGAAAAAAATATGCACAAGAAGCCACTTTAGTCCTACTGTTTAACTCAGGATAGCTTGGAACAGGCAGTGTAACACTTGACTCATAATCTTCCTACCTCAGTCTCTCTAGTGTTGAAATTAAAGGCACATGTCACCAGGCCTAACACTTTGTAAAATTTTCTAAGAATTAGCATTTTTTCACCAATTTTTTCTTCATCATTTAGACTATTTAATTGTAGTCATCTCTTATAAATATTGACCCGTTTTCATTCACAAGTTTCAAATCAGTGTGCCTTAATTTTAGTGATTATCTTTTTCTATATGCCTCAATACTTTGTTGCTATTAAGCCAATCAAGTATGCATTTATGCCAGAGTTTGGCCTAGTGGTAGAGTGTTTGCCTAGCACATACGAAGACCCAGGATCGATTCCTTGGTACCACATACATAGGGGAAAAAAAGTCAGAAGTGGTTCTGTAGCTCTTCGCCTTGAGAAAACCCAAGGACAGTGCTCAGATCCTGAGTTCAAGGCCCACGACTGACAAAACAAATCAAGTATGCATTTATGCATTTATTTGACTTCTATCATATGTCAAAGACTGTGATGGAAACAAAGTAATCAAATACTTAAAAGTGAATGATTGTGATTTAGCATTGCATTTCTAAGAACTATGTTTACATATGATACAGAGGGAAAGTATTTGATTTTCCTGAAAGAAAAGCAGAAAAGGCTATACAGAGTAAGTGCTATTATTTGTGACTCTGGGTTTTGTCATCCATATATTCATGTCTGTCCAGTATACCTGATGCCTAATTAGAATTCAGAAGCACATAGAATTTTTGAAATATTGCTCACAGCTAGGGCTCTGCCACTTAAACCATGCCTTCTGTCTGCCATTTTGCTAATTAGTTGAATCTCTTGGACATTTCTGTCCTGTCTGGCTTTGATCCCAAAATCTTCCAGCCTCCCAGGTATCTAGGATAACAGACATGAATTATTGGTGGCCACCCCTTAGCTATTTATAATTCATTCACACTTCATACTCATGGATATTACATTTTATTTTTTTACATTTTAAATATTCCTAATTATTATTTAATTATAGATTATTGTCAAGTATTATATAGGCTAAGTAGTGAGTAGAGGAAGTAAAACCATCTTCTGAACTGTTGAATATGAACTAAATAACCCATTCCCCATCCTCAATAATTGTTGATTTTTTTAAAGGTAAAAAAAATATAATTCAGAAGCACAGGATTTGTCCGGAATATTGGCTTCTAGAAGACCAGAAATCTGCTAGTTCCTTGAGTCTGTTTGAATATACCAATCCCCAAATTGCTAGTCATTTCCTTCTAGCTTATAAATGTTAACAACATGAATTTTTTTCTTTTAATTCATTGCTTTCCATTATTATCTAAATTTACCTTTCAGATACAAAGCATTTCAAATTAACAATTTTCAAATGCAAATACAAAGCATTCAAATGAACAATTCCCTGATACTGGCCAAGTAAAATTTCAGTAAAGAAAGAATCAATAATAAGCAGTTTAATGGACTGAAGGTTGGGAAGGGGTTATTTTGTTTGTTTGTTTTTAATGTCCCATGCAAACCCTATTACTGTGTGTCAAACAATCTATACTGTAATTCTTTTTTTCTTGCCAGTCCTGGGCCTTGAACTTAGGGCCTGAGCACTGTCCTTAGGCTTTCCCAAGGCTAAAGGTCTACCACTTGAGCCACAGCACCACTTCCAGGTCTTCATGCATGCTAGACAAGCACTCTACCACTAGGCCAAACTCCCAGCCCCCTATACTGTAGTTGTAACCTGAGAAATATGTGGGGGGAAAAATGTGCAAGAGGTGTCTTAGTCTGTGCAATTTTAATTTTCAACTCACATTGGCAGTGTGTAAGACTGCTAGTAAAATGAATGGAAATTAGATTCTATGAAGACTTCCGTATTTTATTCCACTAATTACAAATAATTCCTTCAGAAATTGTTTTATAAAGAAATATGGTAAATGGTGAATTCACTTGCTACTGCAATAAGCACAATTGTTTTGGAAGGTATTCACAATCATTAGCTATTTACTTACCCTGAATAAGTCCCTTTCCTTAAATACTAGAATTTATAAGACTACTTTTACTCCCAGAGGATTCTACTGTTCATTTGATGCTTAAGGAGATTTTCAGATCTTAAAGAATGCAACTTTGCATTAAACTGAGGCAAAATGGTATTTGTGGATTCAGTAACTAGTTCAAGGCACAGCTTTCTAATCTTCCAACTTAGGAAAATAAATATGTTTTAATTTTAGAATTTCAGGACATATTAATATTAACATATATCCTTGTGGATAATATTATTTTAATGAATGCCAAGGGAATCGGGCCTGACGTTCTAAAATACCCTTGAGCATTCTGAAGAGAAAATAGTACAGCAAAGGCAGCCTCAAGCCTCCCCCAATATACAAGTTTATTATATCCAAACTATTTTTAACCATAAGTTACACATAAATCTTCCCTCAAGTTACCTATCACATAGATAAGTTACCTTCTAATTATAGTAAATACCTAAAACATTCAAAATGTGATTGCTTTGATGTTACTTTTGAAGTGTTATGTTTATAAGATGTGTAACTTCTTTAGCAGCTACAAAATTTTATCAGCCATTAGGTTTTGAAGTTTTACAACCATTATCCTGTATTCCACTTCAGCCTCAGGAAAAAAGATAGCCTAGAAAACTACAGGTAGTTTAAAAAAAAAACCTCTACTCTGCTTTTCTTATCATGGAACCTTAGGGATCGCTAGGGTGGTGGTGTGAAAAAAACTACATTTACACTTCTGGATAAAATAAAAGAGGATCCAGGTGAAATAATGATGACAAATAATCAATTAGATGGTGTCAAAAAGCTTTTGAGAAATACTTTCGCATCTCCATCTGCCAGTTGGAAATTCTAGGTTCCTAGGATATAATACTATCAGAAACACAACTCTTGATCGTCTGAACCATGCTATTTCAGGTGGCAGCTCCCTCTTTATTTCCCAAGGACCTGTGACCATTTCAGGATGAAAATACTGGCATGATAAAATATTTAAAACCAGTGCCTCTGAGAATACAAGCTGAATTTAATTATTTTTGTTGGATTCCCCACTGTATATTAAATTTTCTATAAACTCATTCCTCTAAAGACCTTTCCTTGAAAACATCTAATGCAATGAAAAGCACAAGAAAATAAGGAGAAGGGCAATCAAAATGCGCCCAGAGTTAAATTGGGTTCTAATGCGGTGCACTTAAAACAAGATAGTTCTAAGGAGGTAAGACTTGACTTGAATAATTTATCATTCCTATGAACTATGTGGGAAATACATACCTTAAATTTCTCCATGTCACTAGGACAGGTCACAACTGACTTTGGTAGGAAAGTAAGAAAAGAACTGTTCATTTTTAAGGCTCTAAATAAATTACATGGAAAATATTTTACTCTGCTCATTTCATTCTTCCCTTCCCTGACTGTATTCTTCCTGCTTTCCTATTCTGTCTGATTTCACATTGCTATGACATATGCATACATACTAAGATAATGAAGATGACAAGACTGGACAAGCAAACCTCATATTAATTTATCTTGCAATAGGAACTGTCCAATTATAAATTACTATAAATTTCTATTCGGTTACTAAACAACAAACAAAAGTTGCACTCAATACCAGATCTAACAATCAAAACTGAATTTCAAAGTAAGTCTTAATTTTCCCCAATCAATGTGACTTGACAAAAATAGTGTATAGATAGTGTAATAGTTTAAGTTCTCATTAATAAGCTACTAGCTCTTTCCTAGAATGACACACATGTGTCATGTAAAACAATCTTTGATTATAAAAGGGATTCATGAAAGTCTCGAAACAAAGTCACAGGCTAAGAACTGCTTTTGTGAAAGGTATCAAAGGGTCTTTTAATAAGAGAATCTCTATGCCATGTCTGAATTTTTAAGCTCTTGATACTCAATGGATTGGGGAAAATTAAAACTTACTTTGAAACTCAGTTTTGGTTGTTAGATCTGGTATTGGTTTGAATGCAACTTTGTTGTTTAGTAACGGAATAGAAATTTAGAGCATTTTATAATCGGACACTGATGTAGAAAATTATTTAGTGAGTTTATTTACATTTGTAAATATATACAGAACTTTCCTTTCTCTAAAGTCATGGAATTCTAGACAAACATAAAAATCCACTCTGGAAAATAAATATAATTTCTTAACACACAAAGGCATTCCCAGCCATCCACTGTTACTAAACGCTTAGTTTCTTACCAAAGCAAATCCTGAAGCATCTAATACTAAAGCTTCTGCGTCGTAGAGTAGATCATCATTTAGAAATAAGAGCACCAGTCAGTAATAAATTATGTACAAGTCGTTCCAGCAGGGTGCTTCAATCACTTCAGTATTTTTATCCTCTTTAAAAAAGTGTCAGAAATGAAGCATGAAAAAGCTATTAACTGAATCATTCACACATCAAATAGATGTTGTTGTCAGTTGGTTCTTTCAATGGAAATAATGAACAACTGGTTTATTTATAACTGCTAATTATGATAATACACCTTCATTTTCTACCCTTCTCAGTATATTATAGATGTGTTATGACTGTCTTTTTTTCATTCTTGATCTAAACTTGTATGTTTCCATGAAGATTTATCCCCATCCCTACATTCTCCCTGAAGTGAAACACTCCCTTACTTCAGGTGTCATTAAAATGTTTTTACTCATTTTAGTTCCCTTATCTCATTTTTTTCCCAACATTTTGTTTGATCCCCTGGTAGTATTTCTCCATACCCACTCAAGAGTTGGAAACCTTTTCTTCTAAGTGCCATTTGGATATTTATAAAATTAACAGGCCAAACAAAACTACTAATAAAGGCAGAAGGCCTTGGGAGATGAACATGGGATATAGAAGCATCCTCTTAGTCCTGACATGTATCAAATGATTTCATGGATCTTATACAGCCATGGACCAGATATCATCACCCCTGCAATTGAAGGCTGAAAATCTATTTTAATTGGGGACAGAATACTTTTGAGTGGGTGCCAAGACTGGGACTGACCTTGAAACTTGGGCACTATCACTTAGCTTTTTGTTTAAGTCTGGCAATCTACCACCTGAGCCACAGCTTCACTTCTGGCTTTTTGCTGATTAACTGGAGATGAGAATTTTATGATCTCTCTGTCTGGGTTTGGCTTTCAGATCCCAGCCTCCTGAGTAGCTAGAATTATAGATATGAGACACCAGCACTCAACTGAGAGAATACTTTTAAGCAATCTCCATAACGTGCAATTTGTCAGCAACTATCTCGTAAACTTGATATTTTTTTTCATCCTGAGGAAGAAGTGTCCTGAATAGATGCAGAGAGAAAACAGAAGGCAATCTATAACTTCATAGAGAAGAAGCTCTTGACTCTAAAAATCATGGCAGAAACTCATTGCCAAAATAATTACTTTCATTTTGGGGCATAGTCTTCATTTATTTCAGAATTTTTTTTTATTTTGCTGCAAAACACTGAATATACACACTTGGGTTCTCCTTAACTTGTTGTACATCCCATGTAAGAAAAAGCTTTGGAGGATTTGCTTGTACATTTAATATAAACTACTGCTGGGGGATATTCCCATCCTATTTTAGAATATCCCTGGTAAAACAAAATGTAAGGATTGTATTTCTAGGGCTAGTGGTAGGAGTAATTGCCTAGCATGCACAAAGACCAGGGTTTGATTGCTCCACACCACATACACAGACAAAGCCATAAATGGTACTGTGCCTCAAATGGTAGATCACTAGCCTTGAAAAAGCCCAACAACAGTGCGCAGGCCATGAGTTCAAGTCCCAGGACTGGCAAAAAAGGGAAAAAAAAGAATTGTATTTTACCAATAGGTATCAGGTCAAGAGAAACTGAGAAATGGTCATGACTTATTCTCACAGAACAGCAGAGCTCTGAAATACACTATCTTAATTTCTTGATTCAGGAATCCAGGCCTGGATTACACTCAATAACATAGTAACCAAACTCACAATCTCTGAGAAGCACCCTGGTTACAATATCCTTTTTTACTTTTCATCTTCATATGTCAGTTTTTATTTTTTGTCAGTCTGGGGCTCAAACTCTGGGTCTGGGCACTATCCCAGAGCTCTTCAGCTCAAGGTTACTGCCCTACCCCTTGAGCCGCAGCTCCATCTCTGGTTTTCTAGTGTTTAATTGGAGATAAGAGTCTCACGTTCTTCAGTGCCTGGGCTGGCTTTGAACCACAATCCTCAGATCTCAGCCTGCAGAGTAGCTAAGATTACAGGCCTGAGCCACAGTGCCGGGCTTCATATTCTTTTTTTTTTTTTTTACAATAAACAATCTGAAATTGCTTGGAGAGAACAAAATGTCTAATAAAATAACCTAAGATGCCATTATTTAAAAGCAATTTTGATTCTTACTGAGATGGGTGATATAATCGAAACTTTGAGATGTTAATTTTTCCTCTCTCATCATGCCCACTCTCCATTATCCCATCAGTGACTCACCTTTAAATTTCCAGTTCCTTAATTTGCAACTTAGTTATGAGCCACAGAATAGAAACACCTTAACAAACACAAAGCGCTCACTTCTCTTCTCATACAAAGCACAATTTAGACACGTTTTTCACCTTTGGAGTAGATTCTTATGTGCTAGATTACAGTCAAACAAGGAGATGTTATTGATAGTTATTTAATGTTGCTCTTTCCCTTCATTTCCCTCCCTTCTCCTTCAAAGTCTCTCTCCCTCTCTTTGCTCTCTCTCTTCCCACTCTCTCATGGTACTTGGGTTTGAACTCAGAGAATTACCTTTTAACCCTAATGCCTATTTGAAGATCTTCTTATCCAAGTGTGTCCGTGTAAAAATATATCCAATAGTGTTATGATTTCTTTTAAAGCATTTCCTTTCATCTATAATCAGAGAGTTGGAGTTCATATGTGGTAGACAAATTCTGAAACTTATAAAATACAGGCTTATAAGGAAGATGCATTACTAAACTATGAAATAAGTATGAATAAAATCCCCCAAACTGACGCTGAAAATTAACATATTTTCAAACTTTATCAAAAAATATCATAAGTAACTTTAGTAATAGTCCATTAAAATATTCATGGAAAAGAAATATAAAATGATATTTCATTGTGTGTATTTTTCAACTGCTAGATTTACGAAGCGTGCAATAAAGGCATACTTAAAATGAAACAAAATTCAGTTGCCATACAAATCTCATCTTCTGTTTAATGTACTAGTGCTTCCTTATTTCTTAAAATTAAAAAAGTATTGGATATCAGAACAAGAAAATTAAGTAAATACATGTCAAAATACTGAATTCTTTTCCCAATTATTGTATAATTCCTAATTTACAAACTAGTATAAAAATTAAAAATATAATAAATTCATATAAGTGTACTAACAATACACCTACAACCAATACAAAATTAAAATTTTGAAATCCAAGGTCAATATATTCACAGTTTTAAATTATACTTTTTAAAAAGGAGCAAAAGTCTAAAGTGAATTATTAGAACAAATTCATGACTAGGGATGCATATGGCCCAAGTAATACAATACATACAATTCTTGTTTATCAAGTGTGAGGCCCTGAGTTCAGTCAGTAGCACTGCACAAGAAAGTCATGAACTATATATTTATTCCACAGTTTCTGTACCTTTATTATTTTATTTTCCCTGTAGACATTAAAAATTGTTATAGTATAAATATGCATGATATTATTATACCTACACAACTATTAGCATATGCATACCATTGCATAAAACATTGAAATTGGTGATTCTTAAGGCTTTTTATTGTCAAACTTAAATAAATAGCATACTCTATGAATAAATAACCAAGGCTATGGTGGTGTAGAAGTAGGGGACAGGATGTGTTTTGGAAAGGGCAAATTTTTTTCTTCTAAAATGTATCCCTAAAGACAGTAACTCAATTACTTTTCTTTTTCTTTCAAATCTCAGATTTGGGTTTGGGTTTGAAGAATGAATCATGTGAAATACAAGACATCTTTGGGGCATCCCCATCCAAAGCTTACTTGCAAATTTATATCATTCCACATGTCAATCTAGAAGTGTAGAACAGTGCTGACTGGATATTCAAGGAACTGGAGTCACCATCTTAGATATCTGTAACAGTCTCTCTTTGGGGATTCTGTTTGAGTCAGTTCAGAGTTTATTTTGCAAGCCCAGCCAATACTTGGAGTCACTTTGGTCCCTCCCCAGTAAAGACTGCATTTCTGTTCCAATATTCAACTATCTTCAAGAATATAAAGGCCACCTATCTATGTTCCACACAAAAGTCACCTGGAAGCAATTAACCTTACCACAAACAGTACACACAAGACAGATGACCAGGTGACTGGAAAAAACAAAATGGCCACAAGGGAAACAGAAAAAAGAAAACTCCAACAATGTCACTTTATTCATTAACAGACTTCTACTAACACATTTAAAGGATTCTAAGATTCAAAATGGAGTCAAGGGATTAAGGCAAGAAAAAAAATACACATCTTCAGATCCTGGAAGCAAAAAGGGACCTTTCTGAAGTCAGAATTACATCTTTAGTTTTGGCATGACATTCTACCTGACATTTCCTGAGTCAATACTCAAATCACCTCTCGAGAAAAGTTAATTTGATCTTTTCTTCTTGCTCAATTACAATTTTTTTTTAGTTTTTATATTAGGATTTTACTCTTAGCAAGTATATAATAAAAAAAGGGTTTACACTTATGAATGCCCAATAAGGATTTTTCCCCCAGTTATATTGACATGAAGTATCCATTGATACATGAAGTACATCCTTTAAATAGCCAATAGGAAGGAGAGTGTACAGTAGACATGTTGGTTTGCTGACACATGGCCCTAGTTTTAGGGTAAAACAAAGAATGCCAAACTTTTAAACAAAAAGGAAGTCATTTTCTGACAAGGTGAGTGTTCAGTTCTGAGTTTCCTGATTTAGTTAGCACTACCAGTGATCTCCCCAGGTAGCAGTGGAATCTTCTTCACTGTCTACCATCAGCAGAGCTTTCCCTCATTCTCAGCGGAATGGAGAGGCTTGAAGACCAGTGCAAGGTGAGATACCCTCCCACTCTGAGGTGCCCGGAGTCTCTGCAGTCTTGCTTGCTCGATCACTTGCTGGACCATGTGCTATGTTAGGAAATGCCAGGTTTCGAGAATTAAAAATGCAAACTCTTGCTCACTTACTTTACCTTACATATTACTCATGTGTTTCATAGGAGTTAAGCAGTTGTGTTTTTCTCCTTGTTTCCTAAGCATGTGGAAGAACAACGAACCAGATCCTTATAGATATATCAACTTTTCCTTAGGTAGAACTACTGGTATCATAGTCATTTCATTTGCTTCAGGGGTATAATAACTTACTATGAATGTCTTAAAATTGTATATGTTCCATGAAATTATACTTTTCCCAAAAGAAGATGAATATGTATATCAAATACATAATATACATCAAAGATGTTGAAAAATATTCTGAATGACTGATTCACATGCTAGAAGATTGACCATTTCATTTGCGTGGCAACTTGCCAATAGCAATTGGTACATTCAAAGTGTTAGCATTAAAAAGGAAACAAATTAAATATTATAAATAGGCATAAACAGAAGTTTCTTGGAAGGCAGGAAAACTAGGAACCAATATCAATACCAAAATATACCTTCCCTTCTTGAGTTTCTTGTACAACAGTACTTCTTATGAGAACGTTTCCTCTACTTTCCAAAGTTGTTCAAAAACTTACAGGCGTTGGAATTGAGAGTCTGAAAACAAGTTTAAACAATGAACACAAACAAGCATCATCATAAAGCATCCAGTATTTAGAACAATTCATTCCTTTAAAACTGAGGATCCTAAATCCCAAGAAGAAGTCAGTTTCAGAAATCAATAGTTACAATACATTTTATTGGTCTTGTTTATTGTGATTGTATTAGATGCATGAACTAAACAAAAGAAAAGCTAAAAAGACTACAACCATTACTTAATACATATTCATATATATGTGTGCATATATGTACTCACATATGTGTATGTATATTTCTCTGTGCATGTGAGTATTTTAATTTGATGGTATGCTTCCAGAGTTATTCATGCATTCAGTTATATTTATTGAAATTTTGCTAGATTTAAGGCACTTTTAAAGGGATTAAAAGAAAAATCAATGCTGTGGTTTAAAAGAAGCTTAAATGATACTCATCCCAAAATTCATAATATGAAACAGAAAACTTTAGTTATCTATAATGAGAAACAATGATAATAAAACCTAAGTCAGGCTTCAATGGGTTGGACAACAGACTAAAAGAACCCCGGACCTGATCATTTTGATCTCCATCAAGGTCAACTAAATCCTTTAGGTTCTGCTTCTTTAGCTAAAAAAAGAGAAATTTAATTCAGAGTCCTTAAACCCCAACTTTATATTTAAAAAAATGGTCCATAAGCTTTTTTTTCTAAAGCAGAGAGTGTAAACCTCATTTGTTGCTTGCAATGATTTGACTGATGAGCTTCAGTGTTAGCTAACATAGACTCCATTCCCCTTCCCGGTTCCCATGGGATGGAGGGTTAACAGCTGACAAGAGCATTGAGGACTTGGACCTAACAGAAAGACGAAATTGTTTCCAAAATCCAAGTACTATGTTTATGGAATTATCATTTCTGTACCCTAACATATTGAAAATAGTAGAAAACAATGAAAAGGAGACTTGAGTAGACAAGAAGTACAGAAAATAACTAAGAACTAATGTATATAACCTTTCTTTTTTGACCTTTTATGAAAAATGAATGTCTAGAAGTATTTCAATCAGGAGTTTTTAAAGTATACAAAACTACAGGGTAAAATGTAAAGTTTTTTTTATCATTTGAAGTGTCTTGGTTTGAGAAACTTTTGGTAATAAAAATCAAGGTTAAATGAAATATCATGAAGCCAGGCAATTAGGTTAATAATGAGGTGCCTCGGGGATCAGTGCTAGCACAGATGTTCAATATATTTATTAATGGCTTAGAAGAGCTGTGAATAATATGGAAGTATATTTGGATGACTTGGAAGATATTTATAGCAATCAAAACATGTGAATGACTGCTCTTCTTGACCCATCCAATAGCAATTATTGAACAAACGACAGCAAATAATCAACAAGAGAAAATTAACATGAAGTATGTGAAATTACCCATTTTTAGGTATGCTAATAGAACTGAAATAGTTATTCCCTTTCAGGCAAGAGTAGACATATCTAAGAAGACCTCTGTCCAGTAAACAGTTCATCACAGGGGAAGATAAAGATAATTTTAACAGGCTAGAATAAAGATTAATAGAAAAGAATGAAGAGCAAAATCAACAAGTCTTACTGGAAATTTTTACATACCAGTGACTTGCTCTCCTAAATCCACTGTTGTGATTCACTTTCATCCCTCAGCCTTCATCACATACCGAGTTTCATTGTCATTCCCTTCTACCTACCATCCATTCAGGGAGCTGCTCAGATGCATTCCTGGATGGGAATGAAGCTTAGGGAGCATTCATTGCCTTCTTGTCTCACTTTACTCTGCTAAAAAAAAAAAGCTTGCACTAATGTTACGTTTTACCTGTTGATCTTTTCCAGCTGCTGATCTTAAGACTTAAAAAAAACAAAAAACAAAAGCAATTCATTGCACAAGAAATATAGCATAACACCTACCAATAGTACAATGAATTATACTGTACCCTCCCCTCACCTTAAGGTTATTTAATTACCGTGCAAGTGTTAGGAAAGCTAAGTGTAAGTTCAATATAGCTTGTGATGAAATATTTTCTAAGTGCCCTTTTTATTTAAAAATAGTGGTACTAAGAAGAATAAAAAAGGCAAAACAAAAAGATTGAATAAACTTAGAAAGTCATGTCTCTTCTCACAATCAAAGCATTTGTCAATCTTAGTCTACAGAAATTACATATAACTCTGTCCCTAATAACATAAATTTCAAATATTTTTAAATTAAGAATCAAACTGGACACTATTGGCTCACACCTGTAATCCTAGCTACTCCGAAGGCTAAGATCTGAAGATAGGTGTTTAAAGCTAGCCCAGGAAGACAAGTCCATGAGATTATTATCTCCAATAAACTGCCAAAAAGAACCAGAAGAGGCTGTGGTTCAAGTGGTAGAGCACTAGCCTAGAGCAAAAATGATTTGTTCTTTTGGTATTTTGTATTATAAGTTTCTTATACATTCAAGGTTCATCTGTCAGATGAACAGCTGGCAAAGATTTTTGCCCCACTGTATAGTTTCTTTATTCTATTAATTGTCTCCTGATCAATATAAAAGCTTTTTAATTTGATCTAAGTTTGCCCACTATTTTCTAATAATAAGTTTCATTAGCACCCTACTGAGAAAGTAGCAATACTTGTTAGGGAGATATGATCATTCCAATATATATTGTTGGCGTCTTTGTAAGAAATTCTGATGGCTACAGCTATCTTGAGTTTATTTCTGGGTCCTCTCTCCTGTTCTGCTGGTCTACGTTTCTTCATAGTGATTTCAGGGAAGCACTGAGAATGTTTTCTACTTGTTTATTCAAATATCTTATTCATATCTCTCTGTATACTACAAATGCCCACTCACAAATTTTAGCATGACCTTACTTTCATAAGGATTCCTAGACTTTCAGAACTGTAATGTCAAAAGAGACCTTAGATTTAAAACATTGTTTGAGCTTTAAATTTTCCCTGCATTGTCTGACACATTATACTAGTGATTCAAGAAAGAAAATAAGCAAACAAAGCAATTCATTAATAAAGCCAAACACACAGTGAAAGACAAATTTTGAGTAATTAAGTAAACAATGAGCCTTTGTTGGAACCATAAACAAATATACTAATGAGATGTACTACGGGATCTGGGACTGTCTATTCAAATAATAAAAATTGACAATTTGAAGGATAATTTACATATCTGTTCAGTTCATTTTACCTCTTAGATCTTTTAGTATATGAGTTGTTTTGTCATACAAAGTATAATTTTAGACAGAAAAAAAAGAATGCATTAGCAAATGATCAAATGCAAATAGCCTATAAACCATGGGAGTATTTTTAAGCATCAAAAGATTTAATTCCATCTCTGAGGGAATAAACTCATACTTTAAGGTATGTGGTACATCATATTGATTTTTAAAAAACATTTTAAATGGTCCTTATTATAATATACTGGAAGTATTCCCTTATCTTTAGTTTTCCAGACAGGCAGAAAGTAATGAAATTTCAATGCAAATCCAACTTTTTTTTTTTAATTGTAAGGGTGATGTACAGAGGGGTTGCAGTTATACAAGTCAGGTCATGAATGCATTTTTTTTTAACAGTGTCACCTCATCCCTTATCTTTCCCCGTTTTTTTCCCTCCTGGCTCCCCTCCCCCACTAGTGTAGTTCACTTTGGGCAGTCCAGTGAGCAGCACTGTTGCATGAGCTCACCCTTTGTCTCTCCATTTCTCTGCTTCCCCATCCCCTCCCCAAATCAGATACACTGACATTGAAGACAAAAGCCACAGAACTGAAAAATAGCGACAAAAAGGGAAAATACAGAAAGGAAACACAAAAAGTAAAACTAAAAAAACATCTGGTCCATTTCTTGGAGTTCATTTCAATAAGCATCATTAGGTATGGTCCCATTCATGTAGCTAGTGAGCCTTGGTGATCTTCTAAGGATATCTTCCATTGCTCACACTGTTTAGAGTTCTGTTTAATTTATCATGTTCAAGTATAATTTTTTTTGTCTCTTACTGTGTTTAATTGTAGATTTGTAGGTACACTCCAATTACCACAAGTGAGGAAAACCTTGCAACCTATATTTCTTTGGGTCTGGATTCCTTCATTTAATATAGTTTTCTTCCAAGTCTTTCTATTTTTTTATGAGTGTGGCACTATCATTCAGATGGAAGCATAAACTTTCACTATGTGTATACACTGAATTTTCTTGATCCAGTCATCCTTTGAGGGGTATTTGGACTGATTCCATATCTTGGCTATTGTAAGCAATGCTCAACATCCCTGGCCATTAAAGAAATTCAAAACAAAGTAACATTGAGATTCCACCTCAGCCCAGTTAAAACAATCCAGATGCCCTACTGCAGATGAATGGATACAGAAAATGTGAGACATATATATATATATATATGTGTGTGTGTGTATACAATGGAATTCTACATAGCCAACAGACAAGATAAATTAATGGCATTCGCAGAGAAGTGGATGAATCTAGAGTGAATCATGTTGAGTGAGACAAATCAAGACCAAAGGAACAAAAGGTGCATAGTATCCTTAATATATGGCTATTAGATCCAAACAGTACAAGAGTGAGGACTCAATATTTGCGTACCCAATTCTATGGATATGGTACAGGAAATATAAACACAACTACATAGACATAAAAATCTATGACTCTATAGACATAATGTTTTATTGTATAGATTAATATGTATCTATGACATGCAAACCCTCAGCCTAACTTTAATTATGTTCTAAAATCTAAGTGCCAGTGATTGTACATAGAGATTCTTCTTGAATACTTGTTTGTTAAATACGTCATTTGAAATATGTAAAAATCAATTTAAATAAATTCTTTAATAAAAAAATGGCCATTAGTAAGAAAGCTAACAATAACAGATGCTGGTGGGGATGTGGCCAAAAGGAGGTGGATGTAAACTTATTTAACCACCCTGGAAAGCAGTATGGAGGTTCCTTAAAAGATTAAACATAGAGCTTCCCTATGAGCCAGCATTCCCAAGCCTGGGTATGTATCCAATTGACCATAAACAAGGCCACACTAAAGCTACCAGCACAACTATGTCCAAATCTTTTTTAAAGTCCCAATATTGTTTACAAGATAAATAAATAAGAACATCTCCACATCTTTGTTCTAAGGAAAAGATTTTTCAGAATACAGTTTTTAAAAATCTGAAGTATGCCTAACAATATGAAAAAAGCATAAGAGGAACCCAGAGTTTAGTACTGATTTATACAAAAAGAATTCTTTTTTTGCTCAAAATTGAGACCATAATGGTAAAACAAATTTAAAAGGCTTTCACTCAATTCCAGCTTTTAAATGTCAGGCAATTATTACATAATTATTTTTTCCTTGCATAATCCACTGTGTATTCTATTTCCATCCTGAAACAAGTGATTAATTAAGTTGATCAAATATTTCTGTTACCCTATACTACATGGGGAAGAAGTGTACATCCTGAACAGACTACATAATCTCAGACCCTGATATTGTGAGGCAAAGTGTACATACCTATTTTAACATTTCCACAGACTTTGAAAGACCAACAGCAGCTCATATGATGGGAAGATGCTCCAAGAGCCCTACTGCTCTTTCGCATTATAACTCATAGACCTTAAAACATTTGCATTTCAGAGTAAGTTAGGTGGCATTTGATTATTTTATTTTTGGTGGTACTGGAGCATGAACTCAGATCCTCAAACTTTCTTTGTGTGCTTACCTGGAGCCCCACTGCTTGATCCATTCCTCTAGACCTGCTATTTTATACATATTTGGGAAATGAAAATTTTCAGACTTTTCTTCTGAGGCTGGCTTCAAACCATGATCTTCTCAACCTTCTAAATAGGTAGAAATAAAAGAGTAGCCCAACAAATGGCACACAGCCTGTATGGAATTTGGAAACTCTCTGAAATCAAAGGAAATGTCTGATCCCCACATGAGGTAAACTGGAAAATTGAGCATAATCCAGAAAATAAAACACACACCATTTCAGGCAACTTCCTGCATGACAATGAAAATTAATGCACCATCTATCTGGCAAATATCATGTAACCCTTCTATTAATTACAATAAAAAAAGAAAATAACCAGTGAGAAAATCAAACAGAGATTCCACCTGCTGAATAGATCTTGTTTATGATCCATTTATTTGATAAATAGGATGAACATACAGGCTGATGAGATTCCTTTACTGTATAAAGGAAAGTTATCCTTGTTTTATAATGCAAATCATAAATCTTTCTTAAACATTGAAAATGCATTTTAGCTGTTATTCAACTACATAGGTGTAGAATTGACTTTGTGGAGGTAAGAAACAATATTATATCTTCCATATATAAATGAAACATTCTTATTGCTGCTGGTTACTGTTTGTTAGGTTTCAAATAGAAACTGGGATTTAAAATATTTCAGAATTTCTATTAAGACCACTATTGTTATTGAATCTCTTACAGTTTTATCGTATTAATGATAATCCCTGAGAAAGATTACAAAACTCTCACAGAAACATTTCCTATGAAGAATGCCTTAGCTCTTCCTCTACTTTCAATTTTCTTCCTTTCTGCCTCAAATCTACATTTATAACTTCTTCCACGTTGGAGAATTATTTTTTAATCAGTAAATCAATTGAATTTTGGCCATTTTTTGCCAACAGAACCCCAAGTAGGTACTTCCAGTTACCACCTTTGTAAGGAGAATGTTGATAGGAAATCAAGGGAGTCAAACTGTGGCAGATTACCCAGGAGATTTGTAAAAATAACACCACAGTATGCAAAGACATTGCTAGCTACAATGTATCCAGCAACATATGAAATTCATAACCATCAAATTAATTCTCCTAACCATTACCTGCAACAGACCATGCTCATTGAACATATTCTTTTTGAAACAGAGAGCTCATTATAGTGTAGTTTAAATAAATATCTGTATCCAGTGATGCAGGATACAGTACAAGTAAATTCTAGTGAAGTTGTAAAAGATCTAAGCAGTCACATTCTCAAGTGTTCAGAGGGCCAGCAGGTGCCAGACTTGGGTTGAAAACAATATCAACAAGGCAAGTACTAATGTCGATTGATTATTAGCCTCAATGTCTGCAGAAAGATAGGGAATCGTACAAGCAGGGGTAAACAGGAGAACTCTTGTTCCAACTCAAAAGGCCAAGTCCCAGTAGGCTGTATAGGACTGCTGCCAAGCAAGAATAGGAGTCAGCATCTTCAAAGCTTTTAAGAGAAGCCAAAACCAGAAAAGCTATAGGCCAGTTTTAATATTCAAATCTTAGAATTTTTCTCTTCTCTCTCTCTTCTGTCTCCTCTCCCATTCTCTACCTCTCACCCTCTCTCCTCCCCTCTCCTTCCTCCCCTTTCCTTGTCTCTCCCCCAGTCTCAAGTATGTATAACTTCCTGTGGACCACATTAGTCTGGGCAAATAAAAGATACTGAGAGCTACCATATGTGCTCAGCCAATGGTAACTTCCTATCTAGAGCAAAGAGATGGGAGAAGAGACAACCGAGTTCCAGACCACCAATTAAGAGGCATTAGGTAATATTTCTGGAAATATTACAGATATAGGCAGAGCCTATATCTGAAAATCAAAAAGCAGTAAGAAACTCAGTATGGACAGTATAAAAGCTCGTCAAGTTATTTCTTGACTTTATTGTAAATCAGTCTCCTACAAAAACATTTAAGAAGTTATGAAGGAAAGATCTGGAAGAAATGGTGTTAATTAAAAACAAGATGGAGTGCAGCAAAGGCATGATGAGTATAGTGCAACAGGATAAAAATTCCATCCACTCTTAACTTATAAAGCAAACTACTATGTGCCTGTGAGAAAATATAGCCATTGTTTTGCAAAATCCATTTTTATTAAAATAAAAATAATAAAGCTAGGCACTCATGGCTCCCACCTGTAATCCTACCTACTCCAAAGGCTAAGATCTGAGGACAGCAGTTCAAAGCCAGCCTGGGCAGGAAAGCCCATGAGACTCTTCTCCACAGTTAATTAGAAAAAGAAAATGAAAAGGCAAAAGTGGAGCTGTGACTAAAGTGGGACAGTACTATTGACAGTACTTGGGCCCTCAGTTCCATGCCCAGAACTGGCACAAATAAATACATGCCTACATTCAAATAGCAATATGGATACCTTGCTTGTAAAGATTAAATGCTGCATACCAAACTAAAAGAGCATTATATATTTTCACTGACCAGATTCTATGTTTCACAGTAAAAACAGAAGAAGGTTATTGCCAAAAGATGGTTTTATGAACAAAAATGGAGGGCCAAAGAGGTTCCTTCATACTTAAGATTTTATTATTCTCTTGGCTGAAAGATTTTTTTTAGTAGTAAAAAGAAGAGGGGAAAAACTCAACACTGCATTGTAGAAGTATCAGTCTGATGAAGCCATGTACAAGATGTATATTATATATTACTAACAATATTCTAGCTTAATGCATCAGAATTGTCCTACTGTATTCTAAAAGTTACATTAATAAAAGTAAGTCCTTACACCAAGATGAATTGTCGTTTATTTTTCTAAAGGAAAGAAAAAATAGGGATGATGCAATATCAGCACTAGCAGGCATCAGTGTATTCCAGTCTAATTTCAACCCCAAATCCAGACCATTAAATACAATTTGGAAAGGCTCAGCTTTTAGAATAGCAGAGGATGTGCAGCCCATATGTAATGAGGAAGCTTGCTGAAAGTCAGTGGCTGGCCTTGATGCATTCTGATGAACTAAACGCAGAAGCTGAAATTATAATGAAGCAAAAGCTCTCCCTCCATACTCAGCATCCCATCTCCTAATAAAATTGGCCCTAATAAAATTTGTAAGCTAGAGCTTCCAGGGCACTGGGTCCCTGAATATATTTTTTTATCAAACATAGGTGCTACTTCTAGAAAAAAAATTATTCCAGTGAACCCTTAGTTAATTCATACCAAGTCAGTAGACTTTTCTGCTGTGTAGATAGTTCCAAAAATGGCAATCAATTCACCATCCAATTACAATAACATCTTTACTAATAGAAGTGTTTATTTTCTCAGATAATAAAAATGTATCTAAAAAGAATCCGTGGCAACAAAATCTCATCAGATATATGAATACCTTCTCCTTTACCCTTTCCCATTACTACCACTAACCTTTCATATTTATACAAAATCTGCCTCAGAGGAACAACTCTGGAGCAGTGCAAAAAAATCTAAACTACAAAAGACAGTCAAGCATAGTGGCTCACCCCTGTAATCCTAGCTACTCAGGAGGCTGAGACTGGGGATTGTGGTTCAAAACCAGCTCAGCACTAAAATCCATGAGACCTTTTTTTTTAATTTATTTTATTTTATTGTCGGGATAATGTATAGAGGGGTTACAGTTACATTCATCAGGTAGTAAGTGCATTTCTTCTCAGACATTGATAGCCCTTCACGTTTTTGTCCCGGTTTGCCTCCCCCACATTCCTCCCAATCATTTTTGTGTTCCCCCTCCACTCTTCTGTCTAATTAAGCACTAGTGGCACTGTGGCTCAGGGGCTAGGGTGGTAGACTTAAGCTGAAGAACTCAGGGACAGCAACCAGGTCCAGAGTTCAAGCCCCACGACCAACATATACACACACACAAAAGACAAAATAAATTTTCATAGAATGGTCTACTTACTGAAAAAGAAAAGTTTCACATACTTCAAAAACCACATTCAAGTTGTATGATCTATAATCTACATTAATTATCTGGAATCAAGTGATACTTTAACTCATTGAAATGACTCCTTCTTTTCTAGAATTTCAGCTAAACTTTCTAGAGTATACTCTTTCCAACATTATATTTTCTTGAAGGTACTTAGCACAGCACTTAGGATAAGAAGAGTGGAACTGGAATGAAGCATTAATTCTGCATGGAAACATATATAAATATGTTATATATACATAAGTGTATGTGTGCAGCTGTGCTTACATCCCTTTGAACCACATATTCAAGACTTAGAAAACATATATTACCTTTGTATTTCTAAAGTTTGGCTTTTCAATATCTAGATTTCAAACCAGCAACCCCATAGAACTTAGAAATCCAAAATTCTTAGACCCCAATACATCTGCATACTACATCAAAAATTACAGGGATGGATCCCAGACATCTGTTTATGCCATAAAAAGATCCTGCTGTGTATTAGAGGTTGAAAATCAGTATAACAAAAATAAACACTATATTGTAAAATGTTCAGATTTTAGGTAATACATTTTAAATAGTAAACTATAGTTATTAGTCATAATTCCAAAATTGATACAATGTCTCAAATGAGAAAGAAGGTAGTGCTACTTAAGCTCATAGTTGTTACTGACACTTAAGTATAGTTAATAAGAGCCACTTTCTCTTCTCTTCCTATCTCTCTCTCTCTCTCTCTCTCTCTCTCTCTCTCTCTCTCTCTCTCTCTCTCTCTCTCTCTCTCTCTCTCTCCCTTCCCTCTTCATTCCCTCTCCCTCTCCTTCTCCCACCCCCTCTCTCTCATCTAAAAATAAATGTAAAATATCCTATGTAAACATTATCTCCTATCATCAAAAAAATCCTTAAAGAGAAAAATTCATTTCTAGGTTATATTTCCCAAAAGGAAAATATCTGATTCCAAGTCACTTGTCTTGGGTCTATAACCCCCTATCAGAAATGATTCTAGTAAGCTAACTAGGTCAAAAGCACAATCTGTATCCTCCCCATAAATAATCAATTCAGTTTTCCAAGTTGTACAGAGAACATTGCCAAAATTACAACACATCACACCTTTCCACCAGCACAATCAAATACCATAAACTCATCATTCCTAATAAAAATCATGCATTTCTAACCCATTCAAGACTTCCTTAGAACAGACGAATAACCAATCAACTTAAGTGCAAAACTTTCATGATTCTAAATCAGCTCAACTGCTTCACCAAGCCTCAAAAAAGTATCATCCTTGTGACACATACTAACATACAATCCAATGATTATCACATATAATGTTGGCAGGAGAGGCTAAAGGGACCGTGACAGTTTTATATCTATAAAATCTGAATAGATATCATAGGCAAGAGGCTTAAATAATATCATTTTTCAAGTTAAGCCAGGTGAAGCTGTAATCAATGACCAGAGCCCTCTGTACCTTGTGGCAGCAAGTTGAGTTATGAGCTACAGAAGAAAAAATTGATTGCTGCTTTGGCTTGTTTCACCAAGTAAAATAGGAATGAATGTTATTAATTTTATTTTACAAACAATATAATTCTTTCCTAGACACTATGTAGTATGGAAGGAAACTAATGATAATTAAAAACTGTATGAAGCTAATGAAGTTCAGGCATTTAGCTTCTTCCCAGTAACAATGTGTAAAAATTAAAATAATGATTTTGTTGACAGTGAGTTGTCTAAAATACATATACTATAATTTAGTGACTGTAAGCTCAAGAAAAGTTTCCCAATAAGCAACTCATATTCTTCCCAAATAGTTTTAGTACCATAGTATCTAAAAGTATAGTGTGGAATAAATATATGCCATTCATCAACCTGACATCTTTAAGTATTAAACTTTCATTGTTTGACTGTAAAGCTTTCCTCCAGATTATGTTAGTATATCCATTTATTTTTAGAAAAATAAGCACTGTTCAAAAAGAAATGTACCCATGACCTTATCTATGTAACTGTAACTACTCTGTGCATCACCTTTACAATAAAATAAAAATAAAATGCACAAAAGCAACTAAGGATAAGCCAAACAAAACTGAACAGAATAAGATCTAGAGTGAGCTGTATTATAAACACATGCACTTTATGCAACTTCTGTTACATAAGTCATGAAGAAAGTTTACAAATGAAAATTCTGCATACCAATTTGTATTGCCTGGGATAGTGTGAGTGGAAAATGAATTTACAGTGCCCTAGGGACATCACAGATCTTGAGTGCCTTACTCTCAACAGCTAGCCTTGCTGAGGGCAAGTGTGGCATCTAAGGATGAGTTATCATGTTTAAGCAAAAAAACAATGGCTGCTGAATTTTGTTAAACCTTGTGATTACTATGCTTGGCTTCTCCCTAATCTTAGGACTAAACTCCGAATACAATCCAGCTTGTCTATAAATTTTCCCATATCAGGCCATACCTTTCACCACTAATAAAATTGTCTAGGAGAGTGAAGGCTATTACATTAATTTTACTATGCAACTCTCATGAGAATTTTTATGACAGGTCAACTAGTGAAAATCTCTGATATGGCTGCAGAACGATAAATGGACCAACAAGATAGGCAAAAACATTTGCAAGACTCTAAGAGTCTTATGATTCCAATTACATTTCAAAGAAAACCTTCATGTCTACAATTTATTTACCAGATCTTAGCCATGAGATGAATTTCTGCTAGCTACTCTCTACTCTCAAAATGTGGTTGAGAGACTAATTGTGTGCCAAACCTCCCTGCCAGATCCACACGAGTGAGTCCATCTCTGTCAAAAAAAATAGCTAACAATGAAGACCTCCAGCCCCTTGCCAGTTAATTCAACTGGTCAGGTGTTGTGGAGACAAATAATGAAAGCCAAGTAAACCAGAAAGGCAGCCATGCATTATTCTGGAGATCTGTGGTTTGGGCTTGAATTTTTCTTTCTTCTATTATGGAGCAGGACTTTGCTAATAGAGTCCTCTACTGGATCTTATCAGTCCTTTTGATACCGATGCATTATATATTTTCTTGTTAGTATAAGCCAACAAATGCTAAACATTCATTCCCATTTATTTACTTTCCCATGAGCCAATGGATAATTACTTTTGTAATCTGTTTTGATAATACATTTTATATATTTGTATTTGGATCCTCATAACAAATACATATTAGATATACTTGTGGAATTATAAGTACTATTTCAATCTGCATGACAATGCTAAAGGAACCTTTCAGTATAGAAATAATACATAGGGTTCCAAAGCTTGTGCTTGCTTGAAGAGAGACCATACTTGAGCCTCAACAAGCATGTTACCTCAAAGCACATAACTGTCATCGCAGGATTTAAGCTCCATGGACTAATGAAGACCAGTCTTCATCTCCTTCTCCAGTGCCAACCTTGCACTAGAATAAACAAAGAGTGGAATATCCCTTCCTTCCAAGGAAAGACCACTCCCACAGACAGGAGCATGATCTGACACTGGATCCTCTGAAACCCTAGCAAAACTGTCACACATCATACCCAACAGCTGAGAAATAACACTGAGAAGAAAACAAGAATAGCACTATGTGGGGAGTGTTGCTTACCAGACTCAGATGAAACCATGTCCATACCAGTAATTGGTCACTGTCTCCTGAGTCTAATCTTACCCATACTTTAAAAAAAAAGCATTTGCTATCCTCTTCATTCAAGTAAGCAGAAAAGAACTGCAGACTGTAATCACAATGTTTGTGTTCATCCAAAAGAGCTTAGTTCACACTCATATGTGAATAACAAATAAGCATACTCTAACCATGCTTTCTCTCTTATACACTCATCAATTGACATTAACCATTTCTCAAACTCAAAATCTGGGAATAAATTCCTGACTCCTCCTCCTCCTTATCCTATACCTAATCATTCTTCAATTCTGACAGGTGTTTCTAGGAATGAATTTTAAATGATATAAATATTTAATTTTCTTCATTTATTAGGGAGCAAGGTCTCTCTAGTAGAATTCTACATTGGATTTTATCAGTCATCCTTATACATTAAACATCTTTTGCATGACAGTTGAAGCCAGCAATTGCTAAACATTTATTCCCATGCATTTACTTATTTGCTTAATGCCCTACCTAATATGGGCTTTACCCAATCAACTGAGGGTACAAATAGAACCAAAAAAAGGCTGATTCTTCCATGATTAAGAAAGGATTCTTCCTGCCTATTGGTCTTGAGTTGGAGCTTAGTTTTTCCATTACTTCAGACTTGAATGGAAACGTCTACAATTTGTGGGACTTGAGTGTGACAGTCTATGTCACTATTTCTCCTGATTTTGGGGTCTTCATCCACAGACTGGGACTAACTTATCACCTTTCCTGAGTTTCTGGTTCACCAGCTCCATAATCACATTTTGATTTAGATTTTTAAGTATAAAAAGGAGGTTGTTGTTGTTTGCATTATGGATGCTTGAACTCAAGTCTTGGACACACTCAGCTTGCTTACTTGGTAGATGCTTCACAACTTGAGCTACATGTCACCCAGCTGGCATTTTTTCTCATGATCAGTAGGAGTCTCACAGACTTTTCTCCCCAAGCTGGCTAGAAACCTAAACCCTCCTGTACACAAGACTCCCAGGTAGCTAGAATTACAAGTGTAGGCCACTGGCACCCAGCTAAGATTTGCATTAAGGAATTAGTTCCTTAAATGTGTACATACATTCACCATCTATTGATCTTACTTTGCTGGTGAACACTGACTAATTCAAACCTCCTACACTTTTCAATAACTTTTGTAAGTATCAGTAAAAGTCGCACGTTTTACAAGGGAAAAAGCCTTTAGCACCAATCAACTCTTATCTCATTCCTGTTTACTTTGTGTAGATATCTGAAAGAGCATGGGCCCTATTTGAGATAAAGTCACAACAGGGAAAATCCACCAAGAAGTTCCTATCAACTCACAACACAATGATCTTAGTAAGGTTTATTTCTGTCTACCATGCATATGTCAGCCTTCTAGGTTTGCATAGATGTCTCACCATATGGATTATTCTTAAATAGCTAGAAGAAAAGGAAATAGGTTCTAAAATATGTGTAGTAGTCTCAAAATGTAGAAAATGTAGAAAGCATAGTTATATGGACTTAAGCCTTATACAGGATGAGAAAAAAGTATTTCAAGAGGATGCATGAATTTCCTGACATCAAACCCTTTATAGAAGAAGGCCCATCCCATTCTCACCTGCATCTTCCAACCGTGGAATTTAAATGCCAACGTGAACCGACCCTATGTTTAGAATTCGCATGAAGTATTTTTTCAAGTTATCCAAACTAGTAGTCCATCTGCAATTTTTTTTCCACCAAGTCGATAAGCTAGGACATTCAGAGCTCAGGGTAGCCCTCAAGCAGAAACTTTTATCTTCTTCCTTTAGCCATTTTTCCCTCTCCTTACCTGCTCCCCTTTTGTTTATGCAATTGGAGGCTAGACTGCTCCAATGTCTTCCTGTGTATTGGTTTGCATCACATTGGCTATGCAGTCAATCAGTAGGAATCAACATTTTCCAGGTA